>NC_142063.1:233876631-234186006 GCF_059756535.1 Pantherophis guttatus | reverse complement strand
TTAACTTGGCACTGCCTAGTTTGTACATATAGATGGGTTACTCTTAAAGAGATCATTTGGAAAGTTTCCTTGGGCTTCAATATGAGCATAGACAATTTTTGTTGGTCAATGGCTGTGGTTGTTTCTGTTTCAGAGGGTCTTTTGAAGGGGGAGGCATAAGAATCTGTAGGCATCCCATTGGCAGTGATTCAGTGATGTCCCCCAAGACAGATAAATGGTATGTGAGTGGAGGTATTCTGGCTTTTATTTGCCCCAAAATAGATGGGTTGAGTTTCCATTAAGTTTTATTTTTGTTTATTTGTTTCTTTTAAGTCTTCATCTTTAAAAAAACCACCATGAAAATATAAGCACAAACCTGGGGAAGAGAAATGAAGCTGGAGAGTTCTTGTTGCTTATCCTAGGCTTAAAAGGAAAATGAAGTATTTTATGAGTGTTACAATTGCAACACAGAGAAGCAATTTACAATTGCTTCTCTGTGTTCTACCATACTCTGCCTTTCATCAGTGTGAGCTAGTCTCGCCATTATCCTTTTGTCAGATATTACTGTTTTCTGTCAGTAACCCATTCTTTGTTTAGCCATTACTGTCTCTGTAAAGTATGTAACCATTCACAGTTTATTTCATACGGGCTTTGAAATACAGACATCTTGGGTGCAAGATGTAGAACATACTGTAGTCATCATGTTAGCATTCTTGGACAATGTTGCATTTCAAAGTGAATTCTGATTCTAATTGGATAGTACCAATATCCTGCTGTTTTCTAAGTTTTAATGGGAATACAGGGCTGGAACTTGTTAATATAATGACTTCTCATTTTAGAATAAAGTATTGATTTCATATTTATCAATACGCTTCTTGGAAATACATCCACAGCTAGTAACATTTTATAGTTTTTCTTTTTTGTAGAGACTGTCTGGCTTTAGTAGGGTTTGCTTCAGTCATAACAAATTTTTTTTTTTGTTTGATAGAGTAAAGTTTGACAATTTGTAGTTCACTGAACAGTTATACATATGCTTAACTTTTGGCACCGAAAATGTTTTAGCTGGAATTATTGGAGACTATTCATGGCAATTCAAATTAAATATGTTTGCATCTTTCATAGTCTTAAGATTTACAGCCTCTTAAAATTCTGATTTAATTTTCATGTGTTTTATTATTTGTATGTGTAAAAAGAAATTATGATATATTGTGTAAAAAGAAATTATGATATATTGTTATTACACCATATAATCATTTCCTTCTATAGTGTAAAGCTGTTTTTTTAAAATTTGTATGTATTTTTAAAAATTATCACCTTTCTTTTATCATTGCTTTCTTATGAAATCTTTAAAGCAGCTAAGAAATGGCAGACTTTTACTGAAGGGTCAGGCTCAACCCTTCCAAGACCAAGTGGCTGTGGCTCCCGGCATCCCGGTATAGTCAACTGGTGCCATCGCTGACTATTGGGGGTGAATTTTTGCCTCCCACAGAGAGGGCTCGCAATCTGGGTGTCCTCCTGGATGCACAGCTGTCTTTAGAAGAGCATATGACGGCAGTGGCCAGGGGGGCTTTTTATCAGGTTCACCTGGTATGCCAGTTGCGGCCCTTTCTGGATCGGGATGCCTTGCGCACGGTCACTCATGTCCTTGTCACCTCACGACTGGACTACTGTAATGCTCTCTATGGGGCTCCCCTTGAAGAGCACTCGGAGGCTCCAACAGGTCCAGAATGCTGCCGCGTGGGTGGTTATGGACGCGACTCGTTGCGCCCATGTGACACCTCTCCTGTGCAAGCTGCACTGGCTCCCAGTAGTCTTCCGGGTGTGATTCAAGATGTTGGTTACCACCTTTAAAACGCTCCATGGCTTAGGACCCAGGTACTTGCGAGACCGACTTCTGCCACCAATAGCCTCCCACCGGCCAGTCCGCTCACACAGAGAGGGACTCCTCAGGGTGCCGTCGGCCAAGCAATGTCGGCTGGTGACACCCAGGGGGAGAGCCTTCTCTGTGCGAGCTCCTGCCCTTTGGAACGAACTGCCCCTGGAAATACGCAAGATCTCCGATCTCCGTGTGTTTCGCTGTGCCCTTAAGACCCTACTGTTTTGCCAGGCAGGGCTAATTATGTAATTATTTTAAATTGGGAGTTTTAAATTGGGGTTTTTAATCTGGGCCAAAATTGTGTAATATTTTTAATAATTTTAAATTTTGATATTTGTATATTTTTTGTTTTAATAGGATGTACACCGCCCTGAGTCCTTCGGGAGAGGGGAGGTATAGAAATAAAATAATAATAATAATAATAATAATAATAATAATAATAACAACAACAACAACAACAACAATAATAATAATAATAATACCTACAACGCCACGACCGGGTTGCTAAGATCATTCACTGGAAATTGTGCCAGAAGTTTGGATTTGAGTATAGCAAAAACCACGGGAATATCAGGTTGAGAAAGTTTTAGAGAATGAGAAACTCAAGATCTTGTGGGACTTTAGGATTCAGACTGACAGGCACTTGGTCCACAACACACCTGACATAACAATAGTTGAAAAGAAAAAAGTATGGTTCATTGACATTGCAATACCTGGTGATGCACGGATTGAAGATAAGCAGCAAGAAAAAATCACAAAGTACCGGGATTTGCAAATTGAAGTTGAGCGACTGTGGAAAAAGAAATCGTGTGTTGTCCCGATTGTAATTGGAGCCCTTGGAGCAATACCCAAAGGGCTACCCCACTATTTAGAAATTCTAAATTTGCCTGACTTGAACATTTTGACTCTACAAAAAACCACCTTACTCGGAACAGCTTACATCCTCCGACGGTACCTTAACAGTTCCTAGGTCCATGGTTAGGATTCGAGCTGCTGAGCTATTAACCAGCCTCAAAGGCTGTGAATCTCACTAAAGATTAACATAATAATAATAATAATAATAATAATAATAATAATAATAATAATAATAATTTTTATTTTATTTTATTTTATTTTATTTTATTTTATTTTATTTTATTTTATTTTATTTTATTTTATTTTATTTTATTTTATTTTATTTGTTTATTCGGCTTATATGCTGCCCTATCTCCCAATGGACTCACGGCGGCTCACAATAATAAAAACACAAGCCACAATACAAAATACTTTACTACTAAAAATACTTTACTACTAAACATCCAATGGTTCTTGACCTCTGGCAGATGGAAAATGCCAGATAGTTTTTGTTTTTTCTTATGCCTCTTCATCCAATGATAAGTTTGAGGGCATCATTGCTCATTGTTGCATTGCAATTCACTTTGCTGAAATATTGTTCTTCCTGAATTTAGCTCCTGTTTTGTCCCTTCTTTATTCGTCTGAATAAACTTTAGCTCTCCTTCTTTAGCTTTCCAGTAACATCCTTAGCTTTGAGTCTTAAATTCAGATGTCAGCACATTTTCAAACCTTCGATGCCAGGAATTGCTCAGGTTCTAGTTGCTTGGAAGATTTCCAATAAATCTCTGTAGTCACACAAGGGCATAGTATTTTGGGCCAGTCTCCAAATCTTGTCAGCACTTGTTCCTGCAGCTTCTCTAAATAGCCCTTAACCCTTCTCTTCAGAGTTCCTGGAAGACAGTTGTTTCCCCCATTAGCTGACCCATTATGATCCAATAGAGCCTTTTCATCTAATGTTTCTTGTGGTTTCCATAGTTGATCCCAACTAGCATTCATGTTTATCTGTCAACAGGAATAATTCATATTTTAATTATTTTCTCCTGTATATAAATGGAGTCTGTCAAACACTGAAGGATATTGTGAAATAAAACAGAATGATTAACATTTGAAACAGACTGAGACTAACTCAAGACTAACTCATTTGCTAGATATAGGTGCAACAAATGAGATGCGGATTTATACTGTAGGTATTCAGGCCCTGAGCCATAGAGGCTTTAAAGGTGGCAACCAACATTGTGAAATGCATCCAGCATCAGACCAGCAGGATAACGTCCCAAAGATAAAGTACAGGTGGTCTTCAACTTACAACAGTTCATTTAGTGACCGTTTGAAGTTACAATGGCACTGAAAAAAGTGATTTATGACTGTTTTTCACCCTTATGACTGTTGCAGCCATCCCCATGGTCACGTGATCAAAATTCAGATGCTTTGCCACTGGTTCATATTTATGACGGTTGCAGTGTCCTGGGGTCATGTCATCACCTTTTGTGACCTTCTGACAAGCAAAGTCAACGGGGGAGCCAGATTCACTTAACAAACTGTGTTACTAATTTAACAACGGTGGTGAGAAAGATTGGAAAATGGGGCAAAAGTCACAGCTGTTTCATTTAGCAACATAAATTTTGGGCTGAATTGTGGTCGTAAATCGAGGATTACCTGTATCTGGAATCTACCTACACTGCTGCATGCTGGACCATCTGCAGCTTCTTGAGATGGCCTTCTAGCAAGCCTCATGTATAGCAAATTGCAGAAGTCCCACCATGAGCTGACACCGTCATGAATAACCATGCACAGATCTCCTAATCCAGGAATGTGGCTATGTTTGGCACATCACATGTAGCTGTGCAAAGGCTCTCTTCAACACAACCTCCATTTACATTCAAGTAGGAGCTATGAAAGAGCCCTTTCCACCCCTATAAACCAGATTTGTTCAGAGCAGGATGAGTTCATCCGGAACTATAGATGAATTAATTTCAGACTCAGTTGGCTTTTGACTCCACAGCCGTTTTCATTTGGTTAGAGTTCAGTCCCACCCAGAACCTAAATATCTTCAGGCACCATGTCAGAAATTCCACTACATCCTGGTTAGGGACAGAGAGATATAACTCGGTATCATTTTCACATTGATGACACATCACTCTGAATCAATGAATGACCTCACCCAATAGTTTCATCTACAGTAGATGTTAAACAATGTAGGAAACAGACTTTTCTGGTTCAGATTACTTCTTAGAAGCAGATGTGGAGATTTGATGTATATACTGCACAATTTTCCAGAAATCTTGTGGAATTATTTCTCAAGAGCTGCTACAATTGATGTTTAATTTGGAGGTCAGAATAACAACCATTTATTTCTTTTAGTTATACGTGTGTGTGTGTGTGTGTGTGTGTGTGTGTGTGTGTGTGTGTGTTTTGTGTGTGTATATATATATGTTTTCTTTCTTTTTTGTAGGCTTTATGTGTATTTCTCTTTAGCCAGGTTCTTCCTACGTAAACCAAGATTTTTATGCAGCCCTAGTTCAGTGAAATCACAATCCACTAGTTTCTAGGCTTTTTTTCTGGCAGCCAGCAAACAATGGGTAGCATTGGGTAGTCTCCCAATGGGCAGCAGAGTGTTTGCTGGCTGCCAGAAAAAAAGCCTAGAAACTAGTGGATTGTGATTTCACTGAACTAGGGCTGCATAAAAATCTTGGTTTACGTAGGAAGAACCTGGCTGAAGAGAAATATGTAAAAAGTTAAAATCTCGGGTGTTTTCCCGCGTCATTAAAAGTCTGTTAGTTAAAATGCTTAAAATCTTAAAATCCTGGCTAAAATCCCAGCTCAAAATCCTCTAAAATCCTGATAAAACACTTTGTAAGGTCTTTTAAAACTTTGGCTAAAATCCTAACCAACACTTTAAAGGTTTTTTTGGCAACATTTCGACAAGGTCTTTAACTTGTCATCATCGGGCCCCTACTTTCAGTTTAGAAGCTGTGGGTATGCTGCGAGGTCGGAGTTGTCTCTTTTCTCTGATCGCTGCTGCTGACATATGCTGGTTAGCCTGCAACTCTGTGTCCTGATTGGAGGGCAGCCATTTTTCCTCCTGCTTCATTATCCTAGCTGCAGCCTGACTGCATGTTAAAGGCCCAGCTTTCTCCGGTTCTCTATTACTAACTGTCAACTGCAAAGAGGGAAGGATTCTGGCAGGCATTACAACACCAGTGGTTGCCTGTTGGGATCTCTGCCTATCCTCTGATGTTAAGACTCGAGTTTCCCTCAGTGCAGATCTCCAAATACTTGATAACCTAGAAGCGTTATCTCGTCTATTCATATTCTGCGGCCTGTTTTCAATTTCGATAGCCTCCCTAATTATTCTCTTATTAAGATGTTCCTCTTTCACCACTGTTCTAGTATTGTTGAAGTCGATATTATGTCCGGTGGCCTTCATGTGTTGTACCAAAGAAGAAGTTTGTTCTTCCTTTTTCACTGCATTTTTGTGTTCTTCTAAACGCACACTTATTCATCTGTTCGTCTGTCCAATATAAGATGACTGACAGGAGGCACATGGCACTTCGTATACCCCTTGATTTTCCAGCTCAATTTTATCCTTGGGGTTTCTCAATATCATCGATATTTTTCTATCTGTGCGGAACACTGTTTTTATTTTTTGTTTCTGTAGTATTTTACCAATTTTATCAGTGGTCCCTTTTATATAGGGCAGGATGGCTTTTCCCATATTCTGTTCTTCTTCTTGGGTTTCGCTCTGTCCTAATGTCCCTTGCCGAATTATACTTCTAATTTTATTTTCGTGGAACCCATTTGCCATTAATACCTCTGTGAGAGTCTGAAGCTCTGTTTGTACATGTGCCTCATCTGCTAGGCATTGGTTAGGATTTTAGCCAAAGTTTTAAAAAACCTTACAAAGTGTTTTGTTAGTATTTTAGAGGATTTTGAGCTGGGATTTTAGCCAGGATTTTAAGATTTTAAGCATTTTAACTAACAGACTTTTAATGACGTGGGAAAACACCCGAAATTTTAACTTTTTATATACACACATCCGCGAAAACTTGAGAAGACGTGTATGTATGTATGTATGTATGTATGTATGTATGTATGTATGTGTATGTATATATGTTTACTTCTCTTCTGTCATGTTCTTATTTTTCCATTAGAACAATCTTAACATAGAAGCAAGAAATAATTTGGTACTACTAGTTCAAGTGTTTTTGAATATATTTGAAATTGAATCCTCCAGCTTCTGAATGCAAAAATTGAATACTATTTTTCAATTGGGAACCTTGTAGCCATTTTTAAGGAATTATTTTAAAACTACATTTTTTTTAATGTTGGTATCCAAATTAATATTTTTTTCCATGAAACATCCATGGAATATCCTGATTAAAGTATTTTAATCCCTCTGTGAATTGCACAATATAATTAACTTTGGAGTCTCTTCCCAGGATAAATGATCCATGTTATTTTGACCCTTTTCTCATAAAATAGAGTACCTATTACTATAAGGATTTATTTTACATTTGACTTTCCTTGAACAAAGTACCCCAAGCAGGACAGGGCAACCTAGATTGTGTTTATATTTTGCAACATCTTTTAAAAATGACAAGCTTAATAATTTAATGTTAGTAATTTAAGTTAAATATCCAAAAGTCACGGCAAGCTTGATCTTTAATCCTTAAAAAAAATGTAAGGAATTTTTTAAAACCATATTGTAAATATCTCATGTTCTAACAATTTAGGAATGACATATCTTTAGTCCTATGACTTTTAGGCTGTTATAGAAAACTGCTTAACGGGATACCATGGGAATATACACTTTAACTATCTTAAATATGTCATCAGTGCCCAAAGATAGCCAAATTTGGTTTGGAGATTCTGTTTCTGACTTGCTGATTCTAAAAGTAGTTTGCATCTCCCTCTCTGCAGTTGATCATATTATAGGGCCAGCCAGAAAATTCAAACTGATGTCAAGACTGGTAATTATAATTAAAGCTGTTCAATTTTTTTTTTTTTTTTAAAGAACTGCTTTGGAATATGTGACTGTACTTAGGCCACAGCTTTTTTTGAACCATTAAACCAATCGTATCATTTTCCACACTCACAAAATGCTCCCAACTGCCTCTATGTGCATATGTATAACATTTATTGAATCTTCCACGCCGGTCTTTCTAATCTTAGTTTATAATGTTGGAAAATGATTTTTCTAGAATTCATGTTCATTAAATCAGGATGGGGTCTAACTGATTTGAACTTGGTTAACTGAGATTCTGCCTTAGTCCCATAGTATCCTCCATCCTGCCCAGTTTGATCTAGCAAAGTTGGCACATTTTGGGTTTCTTTAGATAAATAATGTGATCTATTGGTTCCCTGGAAGCACATCTTCTCTATGGTAGTGACTGGCCCCTGGTACAATCCTGAGATTGTACCAGAAAACCTGATAGCCCCCCACCTCCCGCTGTTTTGAAGGGGCTTAAAGACTTAGTTGTCATCTCAGGCCTTTAATGAGGGATAATAAAATCTCCTTTGCACTGTGTGTGGGTGTTTATTTTTTCCATACCAGTCCAGTTTCTGTCATCTTGCCATATATTTGTTACATTTATTCCCCCTTCTCCTTTCTTGTGAGCTGCCCACAGTAAATACAATAAATACACTTCAATAGCGTTGCATGTAGTTCACCGTTCAGCTCACAAATACATTGCCAGCACTGGTATGTAAGTAGGCAATTCTTGAGGATGGTGTTAAGTGGTGCGTTTTATGTATTTAGACTTTTAAATGAACAGGTTTGAGGTAAAATGTTAAAATCCCTTCATTTCAGAATTGTAATCATCCTCTACTTATCCATCCTGAGTATGTTGTTACACTGCAGAAGCCTCCATGATAGGATTTAGGCAAGAGTTGGTTTCCACATAAACTTGTCTTTAGATTAGGGAATTTAGTATGCCTAGAACAGAATGAGCATCCTTTGGGTAAATTGGGCTTTTGTTATGCTGGTGGGAATCATTTCAAAATATGTGTGAACTGTCTGATACTGTGCATATTGTTGCTACCGATACAACTAAAGCTAGTAGCCTAGTCTATTTCTTCTCTAGCTTACTAAAAACATTGTATGAAAGCTTTAATTGATCAAAGCCATGAGTGGCCAAAAGCTCATTTGGTGATTAGCATGGCATACAGAACATTGTCCTTGAAATACAGAAAAACTGAATGAAAAAGAACAAGAATTAATAGATGAAATGAAAGATTTTTTTAAAAAAAAATGGGTGATTAAATAGAGGAAAAGGCTGGTATCTTCCAAGGTATACTGTAAAATATTTAATACACCTTTTCTAAACAAAACTTAAGTGTCATTGCATTATAAGCTAAATGTGATTGGTTAATACAGTGCAAATCACTAACAAAACTATAAACACTAAGCAATATATTAAATTAATAGTGAAAGTTGTATGTCAAATTAAGATATAATTGTAGGTAGGTAGGTAGGTGGAAGGAGGGAAGGAAGGAAGGAAGGAAGGAAGGCTGGCTTCATGTTTTAAAAATAATTGAAAGTTTGAATTACTTCCTTACAGAGGACTCTTCATCACTTCCCATGATCGAGGACATATCGAAACATTGTTTAAAGCATGGCCTGAAACTAATATAAAGGTAGGTGTCTCTCAGATGTATGTGCATGTTTAGAATCATATCTATAAATTACTGACATAAACAATAGTGTTGGGTTTTGCTTTGATATAGGAATGTCCCATGAAAATTCCATTAATCTAGCACCATGTCTCAGAGAAAGCATGCTGGCACTTTTTCTAACATGGTAGAGTTTTTTAAATGTAGGGAATATTCAAACATGGAACCCTTTGACCATAGTATTAGATATTAAAACTAATAAAAGTACCTTTATTCAGTTTGGATCTGAAATAGTAAAATACCTTGAGGTTTATTTAAAATAGTTTTAGCCTGCTTTTTTTCTTCAAAAACACTACAAAGAATAACTTTAAAGGTTGAAGTTAAAATTGTTATGCAAAAAAAAGCTTTTTGGGATTTTTTAAAATTCCAACATACTGTATATGAGGAATAAAACTATTCATGTGATTTATAATATTTTAGTATAGGACACACATTTTGATGTCATCGTTTATACTAGTAACACATATTGGAAGATGTGGGATATGTGTTAAATATGTTACATAAAATTTACCTTCATACATGTATGAAAATGGAACTAATTGGAATAGCCACGTTTATTTTCTTTTTTTCTTGTTTGAATATATAAATGGAAAAGATATTTACATAAGTAATTGATTATATTAAAATGTTGGACTGTATTACTTAGGAAAATGTAAATTATAAAACAAGTGGGTTCACTATTCCTATAAGAATTGAACAATTGTAACATCACAAAATTAATTATTCTGATGATGGATATAAAAATAGATGACAATGAGAAGGGGTTTAATATAGAATAGAAGGGAAAATTGGAGTTTTGGTTAAAATTAGAGATGAAAATGAAGGATAATATGGGTAAAAAATAGATGAAAATAAATACCATGGCAAAAAGGAGGTATAGAAATTGTAATCTTAGTTGTAAGGATCAAAAACTGTTTAAATTTGTTAACCGGCCAAATACTCTGTTCAGCAAAAATACATTGTATGTTTGTGTGTGTGTATGTGTAAAAAAATAAAAAGAAACTTTTTACAAAAAAAACCCTTACCTTTATAACTCTTAAAATTCTGCCAGTATGGCCTACTTAGCTTTTTCTATAAATATGTTTGCTAAGCAATAATGTGACCAGCATTGTTTATTAATTTTATATTTCTAAGAGAATGCATTGTTTTTTTTCCCTTTTGACTTTTATGAAAATAGCAGGCTAATATGATTAAATCCACATTTCATGTGAGAACAGCATTGTCAGCTTATTAAAGATTTCCCTTTGATTCAGTGAGCTCTGAATGGGAGCACTGAAATTATTTGGATACTTGGTATGCACCATCTCTACAGTGGAATGTATAATCTTCTCTAGATCTTGGCTGCCCTTTCAGGTATATGTGCTATCTATAAAGGCATGCAGGGTTGGTAGAGCAGGTGGTTTGCCAGTTGCTTCTACACCATTGCCAGATCCTTCCCTATTATGTCAATTGGGAAGTAGCTGTGACAATAACCGATGGATTTTACCCCACTCACCAGTTTACAGATATTTTCTTTTGGGGCCAGGACAGAAATATGTAATCATTGTGGAATGTAGTATTGAATACCTGTTTCTTAAGCAACAATGGTTGTATTCTCAAAGGATTAGCACAGAAAAACCAGAAACAGATTATTTTTGTTTATAAATGTTGAAACTGCAGTGAAAAATACCTGGCACAGAAACTTCGGGTTGCTGAGATTCTTTCTCTAAGAACTTTGGAAGTGCTATCTGCTTTAAAAAAAATTCTGTAAATAGCAGCTGATTTGGCAGGATGATTCATGAATATGACTTATCTGCAATTTAAACAATTTTCTTATTTGCACTATTCTACACATATTTTTAAAGCAGCAGCAGGGAAACTCTATTGAATGGGATTTCTAGGGTCTTCTTATCTGCACATCTGCATTATGTATGTCTTCATCTCCTCCATCATATTTGCTTGTTTACTTATATGATTATATTCTGCTGTACTATTCAGGTGGCTAATATTCAGTAAAATGTGAAATGCAAACAATTAAAAAAAAATTAAACCCAATGCTAATAGTAATTAACTTTAAAAACCTGGCAAAAGGCATGTGCCTTGACAGATCTTCTAAAATGGAGATGTTTGCAGTTTGCAATTCCACAGTCCAGGAATAATGCGGGAGAAGACCTTCTTCCATCTGTGAGATAGATGAGTTGTAGATGGCAGGGTCTCTTTAGAAGGGCTCTTCCTTCAGATTAATATATCCATACTATTGGGATGGGCATTCTCTTAGACAATGAGGATCTAAGCCACTTAGGATTTCAGAGGTCTATACCAATACATTAAATTGTGCCTAAAATCTGACATACTAACACCATGACTGTACTTTGTACTTACTAGTAGCCTAATAACAATATTCTAAACCAGTTGCAATTCCCTGTCATTTATCAGTATGTATTGTATTTCATTGTGCTTAGCTGACCAATTAAATATAAATAAACCCAACAATATTAAAGGATTGACGCCACCTCAAAAATGATAAACATGGCAATAAAGAAAGAAAAAATTCCTAGAAATAATGTGATTACTAGAACACCTCTAAAAATTTTATCCATGTTAATTGAACATATTCTTCTTGTCCAAGACCAATTTGGATATTGACCACAGTACGTTGCTGTGATGAGGGTGTAGATTAGAATAAGTGTTATATAATAATTCTTCTAGCCAACTCTCATTCGCCCTCTCAATCTGTAATTCTTGATACCATGATAAATTCCAAATTCTATAGATATAGCAAAAACAACATAGATATATTTAATACATATTGTTAATGTCTTTGTAGAGTCTTGTTAACAAACCCTGTGTTTTTTCCCGTAGTACTATAGTCTCACATAGACTGCTTTGTAATTGTCACAGCATGGCCATCTTTTTTTCTTTCTTTTTGCATCAATCCTTGCTGCCAGTCCTAATTTCCAGGAAATCCTGCTGGTTGGGAGGCTATATCAAAGAGAGCCTTTGCCCCAGCTGTTTTTCTTTTTTGACCCACTGCTACAACTGAGTAGTCATCCTACTGGAGTTTTTCTCACCCTCCAGCCATTCATATTCCAGTCCTATCTGGATTGCTTTCTTAAGGTTTACTAAATAAAAGGAGAAAGAAGGCTTTACTAGGTAAAAGAAAACATCTTCAAATTTCAACATTTTGGACATTTCTGAAAACAGAAGTCCCTGTGCAGGATTCCTTTTCTGTAAATATGAAAAGCAATGGGGGATAATCTATGGGTAGATGCCAATTTGAGGAGATGAAATTATTAATATAGAATTGTTACATGAGAGAGGAAGGGAGAATGAAGGGGCTGGCTGCATGCTGCCACAGGATATGTCCCTGGGACTTTAATGTGACAGTTGGGCTGATAAAGGCTCCCTATACCTAATTGGTTGATAATCAATAGCCTTTTGTCAGAAATTAAATCCTTAAATTGGAAAAAAAAAACTCGGAAATAGCACTGCATCATTACTCAGAGATGGAAATGTAAATCACAAAGAATCATTACTCAGAGGAGTTAAAACAATGTGTTAAACAGTTACATTTTTTAGTGCAAATGTTCAGGATTATGGTGCTGGGCTATTCATGTTCAATCACATAGACTGTTTAAGTAACAGGATTACTAAGTTTTTTCCTCTTTGCATCACAGCAAGGTATTGCAATTTTTCAACAACGAATTCATTAGAGCATCTATTAAAAAGAAATCATTAGCCAGAACTCTCCAATGAATTGGGCAGTAGAAACTGCAGATGCCAATTGTTGTCTTAAACACACACATTGTACCAGAGAGTTACATTTTTATTTGCTTTATCTAAACCCTTAAGGAAGAAAATTATACCCACTGGTATCTTTTCTTTTATTAAAAATATATTTTATATTTGTGAGGCTATTGACAAATTTAAAAAAATATATAATGTTTGCCCATTTCTTTCACTGTCTTGTATTCTCTGCCAAATCTGCTCTGGGAGAATAGGCAACTCTCTGGAATAGCAGGAGGGAAAGGAAAACTGTTAAAAAACCCTTGTTCTCTTTTATTAGTAGGATTAATAAAAGGGCATCATTAAAGGGAATCTAGCGTGCTCACTTTGTCATGTGTTGTTTCTCATTTATTGATTGAATTCACTTAGCCCATATAATTGATTGACCAAAGATTTATTTACTTTAATAATGGCCTTAAAAATGCAGTATTTCTTTCTTTCTTTCATTCATTCATTCATTCATTCATTCATTCATTCATTCATTCATTCATATTATTTGGAAAATATTAATATCATGACAGAGCTTAAAACTGATCATAACAAAAAATTCTGGATATCTTTGCAGTTTTATAATGCTTACCATACTTTTCCACAGGCGATTGTGGTGACTGACGGAGAACGTATTCTTGGCCTTGGAGACCTAGGTTGTTATGGAATGGGCATCCCGGTGGGTAAACTAGCACTTTACACAGCGTGTGGAGGAGTAAAGCCCCAGGAGTGTCTGCCCGTTATGCTCGATGTGGGAACTGACAATGAGGTAACTGTTTTTTCATGCTGATGTCAATATTTGACATATTTCAAGAGAGAAATAGGCAAAACTGTGCAGTAATATTTGCCTATTCAGAAAAAAAAGGTATAATGTGTTTAACATTTTCCCCAGAATTTTTTTTTCTAGTAATAACACAAAGGTGTAATTTGTTAATTCCTAGTGTTTATCCCAGTTTCATTCCAGCCTGTAAACACTGAGACTTTTGTTCCAACAAGGATCATACTATCCTGAGTAGTGCAGTTGGGACAAAAGTGAATAGAAAGGAAGATCAGTGCAACTTTTAACAAGGTAGTGACTCCTAGGTGATGTGTTAGGGTAGTGGTGGTGAACCTATGGCACATGTGCCAGAGGTGGCACGCAGAACCCTCTCTGTGTGCACGCGTGCTGTCGCCCCAGCTCTGTTTCGGGTCTGTGTGCATGCGTGCGTGCCTCCCACAGGCCAGCTGATCTTTGGGTCTCTGCCGTACATGTGTGGGGTGCGCGCGCATGCGTGGGGTGCAGTAGCACATGTGCCCATGTCTTACAGTTTGGGTGCGCGCGTGCACTTTGGGCACTCAGTGCCTAAAAGGTTCGTCATCACTGTGTTAGGGCATAATGATAACCGACCAATGCTTTATTCCTTGCACGATTTTCTTACAATGTTTGTTACTTTAAAAAGTAGGAACTGGGTTCCATTTATTCTGGCATGGAATAAGAGACCAGGTTCACATTTCATGCACATGCTGGATATCAACATTGCAGTCCTTTCTCTAGTTCTCCTCATGTAGAATTGGGTCCTATAGGGAAATAATATTTGGTAGCCACTACATGTATTACTGATATATTCATCCCAAGAAGACATACTAAATTCTAAAACTGAAAATGAAGCTGACTTTCCTTTTTACACTAATGAACTGAAACTGAAAATCAGGAAATGGTCCTGATTGACTTCAATGCATAGCAAGATAGGCAGGCTGCAGTCTCACGAAATATTTGGTTTATAATAAAAACAGACATACTAACACTGAGGTTCTGTTTGATAACAAGTATTCTGTATTGTTTTAGGGTTATTTGAAATGAGCTTCAATATTAATTGCATAAGGAGTATGTAGTAGAAAAGGAAGACGATGAAATATGAAGAAATTAAAAACATCAGATGATTTACTAAATAGACATAATCATTTACTGCCACTGTTCCAGAAATCCTGAAGGAATATTAAGTTACTGCACAATCTATTCCCCAGATTTAAAGACAGACAAGGTTGGAATCAGTTTGAAAAGCAGAACCTATTAGTATATACAGTCTAATTGCCCTGCTGTCAATTGAAGTTAAAAAGATCCTTAGAAATTAAATCTGTTAGGTGAAATTGTTAGGTGAATTACTTGATGGAAACTTTTTGTTGTGTTAAATGCTGTTTTTAATGGAAAAAATGGAATGCTGGTTTAAATGTCACTCAGAACTTCCAGCACTTGACAGATCTGTTTAGTTTTGTTCTTAGTCAAAGGGTTATTTGCTCTGAGGCTGTGTCTGTACAGCATTTTCACACAGTTTAGAACAACCTGTTGTTCATTAGCCGACACAAAAAATTCCTTGCAGAAGGATTTCCCCGCCCTGATGGCTGGAAGTACTTTGAAATCCTTGCTTTCAGTGGTAGACTATGTAAGAAGCATAATTTATTTTCCTCCAAGTTCCATCTCGTTTTTATTTCTAAATTATGAGCCAAATTGGAAAAATGGCAACCTACCTCACCCCCCATGTTTTCCTTTTTTCCTTCAAAAAAGTATGTGTTCAGAATATATATATACACACCAGTATATAATGTTGAATTATGTTAACCTCTGTCTTGGAACTCTTGAAAATGTAGCTAACCATGTATTAGAACTGAAAATACAGAATTGTGTTACTGTATGGCCATAAAATTCCATCTCTGTATTTTAGCTGGAGTGAAATAGTGTTATTGGATTAATATCAAATAATCAGTTGGAATGCCAAACAGTGAAGTTTATTAAAAGTTTCAGTTTGATGAGGCAGCTAACTGGACAAAACCTATGCATTTCAGCTAGAATGGAGCTGAGAAACTATGCCCATTGTTTCTTGTTCAGGGTGATTATGGCAGTCTTGATTTAGGAGCCTAGAGCCACCAAGGAGGCAGCATATTCACATATTAAGATGTTAATAACTGCAACGATTCACTTAACATCTGTGGCAAGAAAGGTCATAAAATGGGGCAAAACTTGCTTAACAGCTTTCTCACATAGCAACAGAAATTTTGGGCTACATTGTGGTTATAAGTCAAGGATGACCTCTATTAGTTTCTTTGTTGCGATATTTTCTGGATCAGACTCAATAAATTATTAAAGAATTAAGAGTTCAAATATAACTCCTTTTATTTACACAAAGGCATTCTATATTCGCTGAATATTCATAGATAGAAGCAGGGAGCTTGTGGAAAGGAGCTTCTTATATACATAGGGGGTGGAGTCATGAAGATGGGTTATGAGTCATGAATACATTAGAGACCATAGAATGAATTAACTCTTGATGTTCTTATATACACTATTTACACATTAGAGAATAAGGCATTTACATCTAACAAATCCCCCTCTAAATGCCGATTATATATACAATATCAATTACATTCAGATTCAGGACAATACAATACATGCAATTTAGAAGTTAAATATTTATGTTGTTTGGATGGTAAAGGCTTTGTTAAAATATCAGCTATCTGTTCAGAAGTATCACAATGCACAGCTTTTATAAAACCGTCTTGGGATAATTGCCTTACATGTTTAAACTTAATATCTATATGTCTGGACCTTTGTCCAATAGCATCAGATCTGGAGATTTCAATAGCTGCTTTGTTATCCTCATTTATGATAAAAGGTAAAATAGGTTTCTTCCAAACTTCTGAAATTAAGTCATTAAACCACACGAGGTTATTAGCAGATTTGGATAAACAGACATATTCTGCTTCTGTAGTTGAAGTAGATACCAGTTCTTGTTTGCCGGTATACCAATAAATTGGACAATCATTTAAAAAGAAAATATAACCTGATGTACTTTTTCTGCAAGATGTGTCTCCTGCCCAATCCGCATCTGCATAACATATGAGTTTTGGTTCCTTGTTATTATTTGGTTCTAACATAAGACAAAAATCTAAAGTGCCCTTCAGGTATCTCAAAATCCTTTTGACAGCTTCCCAATGATACATTGTTGGTTTACTGACATATCTGGACAGTAAATTAAGTGGTAAAGCTATATCTGGCCTAGTCCAATTAGATATGTAAAGAAGTGAACCTATGATTGATCTATAAAATGTGTTGTCCTTAAATTCAGGAGATGATTCATCAGTATTTCTGAGGAAGTCAGTCTGCATGGGAGTATCACATGTCTTAGCATTATTTAAATTACATTTGTTTAGAAGTTCTACAATTTTATCTTTTTGAGTAAGTTGGAAACCCTTTTTTGTTTTGCTGATCTGTACACCAAGATATTTATTTACCTTACCCAAAGACTTTAGGGAAAAATGTTCATTCAACTTGTTCACAAAGATTTCTCTACTTTCTTTGTGTTTTCCAATATATAAAATATCGTCTACATAAATTAATACAAATTCTATACAGTCATTATCCCTTTTGACAAAAAAACAATTATCAGCAGATGTGGCGCTAAAACCCATAGTCTTGAGCACCTTTACCAAACAATCATACCATCTTTTACCGGATTGTTTCAATCCATATAAGCTTTTGTTTAGCAACCAAGTTTCATTTTTATTTGTGTATTGGCTGTGAGGGGCCCTTACATAGATTTCTTTATCTAACTCTGCATGTAGGTATGCAGTTTGTATATCATATTGAAATACATCAAGGTTAAGTGCTGATGCTACCACCAAAGCTGTTTTGACACTCTCTGTCCTCACAGTAGGAGAATATGTGTCTGTATAGTCCTCTGGGTATTTTTGTGCGTAGCCTTGGGCAACTAATCTAGCTTTGTACAGATTATTGCCTCCTTCCAAATTTTTAATTTTATATATCCACCTAGTACCAATAACAGTTTTGTCTTTAGGTGCGATTGTGGGGGTGAATACATTTAATCCTTTTAAACTTTCCATTTCCTTTTT
Organism: Pantherophis guttatus; assembly: GCF_059756535.1. Taxonomy (NCBI): domain Eukaryota; kingdom Metazoa; phylum Chordata; class Lepidosauria; order Squamata; family Colubridae; genus Pantherophis; species Pantherophis guttatus. The sequence goes on along the minus strand of NC_142063.1, from coordinate 234,168,008 downwards.
CATGGCTAGTTCCCATTTCTCTTTTTCTTCACGAGGAAGTTTTAGTACTTCTTCGTATGTATTGGGTGTTATTGGTTCATTATTTACATTCATTACGTAATCTTTATATTTGTCTGGCATTTTGTTCCTGTTGTTCCTAATTGTTCTTTCTGGTTTACTATTGTTGTCATGCATGTATCTTGCTTCCTTTTTTGTTAGTGTATCAGTTTTTATTTTGTATTGGCTATTTGTCCAGGTTTTGGTCTTATTTTCATGTTTATTTGTACTTTGTTTATCTACAGTTCCTTCCTTGTGATATTTTGTTTCTATGTGTTGATTAGGAAATATTTCATTTAAATGTAATTTAGACCAGTTGGCCTGTTCATGGAACACGGCTGTTCTGGAAACTATAAATTTATTATTGCCATCAATGAATCTATATCCTTTTGTACCAGTTTCGTATCCCATGAATCTAAGTCTCCTGGATACATTTTCTCCCTTTCTTCTCAATTGTTTGGGTATGTGTACGTCTGCAGTGACCCCAAAAATATGCATATGTGCTAATTTTGGTTTTCTATTATACATTACTTCGTATGGTGTTTTATTTATAATACTGGACCAGGTTCTATTTTGTGTATAATTCGAATAGTGTAATGCCTCTGACCAAAATTGTTTACTTAAGCCAGCATCCTCTAATGTACATCTAATCATAGTTTGTAGTGTGGAATTTTTCCTCTCTGCAATTCCGTTCTGGAATGCAGAAAATGGACTGGAAGTGTAATGTAGCATTCCTCTATCCTTTAGCCATTGAGAGAATTCTCTAGACATAAATTCACATCCTCTATCTGTCATAATTTGCTTTATTCTAATATTATGCTGTGTTTCTATGCGTTTATAAAATTCCTTAAATTTTTGAAAAGTCTCATCTTTATGTTTCAATGTGTAAACAAAACCATAACGACTATAATCATCCACTATTGTTAGAAAATAACGTTTCCTATATGTGATTGATGGAGTAAGTGGTCCTACTAGGTCCATGTGTACTAAATCAAAAATTTTGTTAGTTGATCTGGCAGATCTTTTTGGTCTAGGGCTAGTTTTTAGTTTTGTAGACTTGCATACTGAGCATTCCAAATAATTTTCACAATTTTTTATTTTGACACCTTCTGCGTGTTCAGTCATTTTTTGTACTACAGGAAAACTGGCATGGCCTAACTTCCTATGTAAGATGTGAGCACACTCATCATGAATTGGTTTACCTATCTTTGGTTTCTTTATGTTGGGTACGTCATTCTGATCATGTGGTATCATACAATCATCATTGTCACTATTGCTAACATTTTCATCATCTATTTCCATACATTCTTTAACATTTGAATCAATATTATGTAACCATTCTTCTTTTGTTATGAGGTAGGGCAGGCCCCCTTTAATTATCACAGTGCCTATTTTATTTTTATTTTTCTCTAGGAATGCTTCTCCCTTTGAGAAAGTTATATTGATATCAGAGTCTTTACTTAGTTTTATGGCACTCAATATGTTATGAGGTATTTCGGGTATTAACAATACCCCCTCTATTTTTCCTAAACCAGATAAAATCACATTTCCTCTGCCTAGTACTTGAACCTTTTCTTGATTGGCTACTTTTATTACAAATTTATCTTCTGTAAAAGAAGACAGTATATCTTTATTGTTAGTGGTATGATTTGTAGCCCCAGAATCGATGAGCCAATTATTATTTTCATTTTGTTGGGATTTTGTATTGTCATGTTTATTTAGTCCATTTAGTGAACCAGATTTTTTATCTCTTAAGTTTTCTCTGCCCCCTCTATTTTCTCTATAATTTGGTGGGCTTCTATATCTATGCCTTTCTATAGAAGACTGTCTATGATTGTGTTTGTTCATGTATTCTGGTCTGTGCCTTTCTTTTGAGAATCTGGGACAATCTCTTCTGTTATGTTCTTTGGACCCACAATTATGGCATCTATATGTTTCATTATATTTTTCTTGGAAAGCTACTTTCCTAACAGGTCTAAGTTCTGAGTGATTGTTAGATCGATTTTTTCTCGAATTGTCTTCAGCTATCAATTTGTTGGATAAACTTTCTATTGACAAATATCCTAAGTTAATGGTATCAAGATGTGACATGAAATTATCCCATGATGGGTCAAGAGAGTTAATAATAACACTTTTCATTGTTTGGTCTGAAATAACTTCTCCCCTTAAATGCAGTTCAGCCCTTATTTTGTTTAAACATATTAAATGCTCACTTATAGAAACCCCTGGTTTTACTCTAGATGAAAAGAATTCCTTGGACATCCTTGTTGTAGTGGCTACACTGTCACTGTGAAATAAATTAAACATATATTGAACAATTTCTGAAACAGTCAGATTAGATTTGATGCTATAATACATTGCAGGAGATATGCTGGCTATTATTAGAAAAAAGGCTCTATGGTGTAATCTATCTATTTTTAAAGTCCAAGGTCTTCTTGGAGGATTAGTGATAAAAAATAATAAGTTCTCTTTCATGAAAATAACTTGAAGCTGCTGGTACCATTCTTGTAGATTAATACCATCAATTCTTAACTTTGGGAAGTCACTAGGCAAGTTTCCTGTGTTATTTTGACCATTACTTACAATCTGAGGCAGTTCGTGGTCTTGCAAGTGTAGAAATTCGCAGAATGGTGTAGGGATGTCAGCAACGAGTCTGTGTGGTTCCTTTACGAATTCAAATCTTCCCGGATTGTTTTCCTGACTTCGCGCATGCGCACTGCTCATTCTGCCCTTGACTCCGTCGTGGAAGGTTCTCTCCATTTCCGCTTGCTCGTTCGGCTCCTCTCCCGATGAGTCAGTCTCTGGCTCGGTTTTTGGTGTCCTGGTAACTGCGATCGTCCTTTTCTTTCTCTTTCTGGATATGTCGCTTGCTTCTGTTTTTGGAGTAGGAAGGAATCGGCAAGGTTCCCTGGGCTCTGGCGTCGTCGCTCTTGAAGTTGGGGTGGAGGCGTGCAGGTCTCGAGGCATCGATTTGTTCGCTTGCTTCTTCGGCGATTCCCTGGTGATTTTTAATTTTGGCCCAAATATAGTAAAGAGTGTTTTTATTGCTGATTCTATTTGTATCTCTGTTGGTGTTTCTTCAATTTCCGTGTCTGGTTTTTCTGAGTTATAAAGTCTTTCCTTTTCGTTTTCAGCATCGAGAGGATCTTTTCGCGCCAGAGATTTTGAATTTTGTCCTTTGATTGGTTCAGTTTCGCTCATCTTGGAAGTTTGTTGAGAACAAGATGGCTGCCATTCAAAATTTTGCGCGGGATCAGTGTTTCTCTCTTTCGTTGTAATTTTATTTGTAGGTAAATCGCTCACCGTTTTCGAGTCCTTATTTTCATTTGTGTGAATTTCTTTTCCTTTTGTCATTCCTTCGCTTTTTATGACGTTTTTGATTTTTGCTTTGAGTCTTAGCAGTTTTAATATCTCAGACCCGAGAGGACTGCTTTTCAATTCCTTTTCTTTTTGTTCATCTATTATTTCTTGATCTTCTTCCATTTCTTTGCTGTATGCCCTGGTGTTGGGCCTATCTTTTTTAGACATGTTTAAGTTCTTATTGAGTCAATCCAACCATCCTCTGCTACCAGATTGTTGCGATATTTTCTGGATCAGACTCAATAAATTATTAAAGAATTAAGAGTTCAAATATAACTCCTTTTATTTACACAAAGGCATTCTATATTCGCTGAATATTCATAGATAGAAGCAGGGAGCTTGTGGAAAGGAGCTTCTTATATACATAGGGGGTGGAGTCATGAAGATGGGTTATGAGTCATGAATACATTAGAGACCATAGAATGAATTAACTCTTGATGTTCTTATATACACTATTTACACATTAGAGAATAAGGCATTTACATCTAACATTCTTGTTCTTCCCTGATGCCTCCCTATGACAACATTCAACGTTCCTTATGAGTATTTATCAGTTCTGCTGATATAGCATTCTTGTTCTCATCCCTGCTACTTTTCTTTTCAAATCCTTCTCTCCAGAATCAACCTTCTTGAAAATAAACTCCTGTTCCACTCATTTAGTTGGTACATGATGAGATTAATAACTCCAAATAATTTATTTTCTTTCTTTCTTTCTTTCTTTCTTTCTTTCTTTCTTTCTTTCTTTCTTTCTTTCTTTCTTTCTTTCTTTCTTTCATATATTATTTAACTTTGAACTTTTCATATTTGGAGCATATGATACCAATTTAACACCAGTATATAAAAATGATCCAAATACATCATTTTACAAAAAAAATCAAATATATAAAATTATCACAAGTATAAGAGTTACAAATGAACTAAGCTGAATAGCACATGGATACATCATTCAACATGCCACTTGGAATGTGTTTTATTAAATATTTGTGTGGTAAGGAAGTCAAGAGTTTAAATGCTTTCCTGCTATGTTTCCTTTTTTTTTTAAAGGAGGCATCATTCATTTTCTTCTTGGCTGATTATATCTGTTATTATTTTATTTATACTGCATGAAGTTGATCAACTACATCCAGATGCTCACACACTATTTTGCTTATTAAAATGCCTTAAGTGTGACAGATGTGATGTGTTTGTAAAGAATAGTTTTCTAACTTACTTTGTATTTTGAGGCTTCCATCTTGATTTTTGTGTTTTTATATATTTGCATATGATTGAAACACCACATTCTTAAAATGAAGTAAGTATTGGTTCAGATTTGGATAGGCATGTCTGCCATTTTGCAAGAATCAGCAAATCTTTAGGTAGGCCTCTTTCTCCACTTAAATATAATACTTTAGGGAACGGTTGAAACATTTGCAGTCATTTTATACCAAGGAGCCTTTAAAATGATAAACAGCAGATATATGAGATTTCTCTGGAACTTTTCCATGTACAAATGCCATGGGTTTAGAAGATGAGGAGCAGGAATCTTTCACAGAGGTTTCCAAAAGAAAAAAGAACTAGATATTTACAACTGGTTCTTTTAAGCTGGTCAATTTGTCCTTGTAGTTGTCATATAAAATGTCTTCATTTTCTTTTTAGTATAAGCAATCTCACTCTTCTTTCACCCTGTTACCATTTTGAGAATTCATAGCAAAATAAAATTATAATATCATATAAAAATACCTTGGGTAAAAAGATAATAATGTATTTTTAAATATCATCTTTGTTCCTAACCTCCCAACATTTATTAAAAAATAGTTAAGCTTTTGTAAATTGCTTTCTTTTAGTTAAAGATCTATTAAAATAGAGAAAATAGAATACTAGCATATAAAGGTAAAGGTTCCCCTTGCACATATGTGCTAGTCGTTCCCCTTGCACATATGCGCTAGTTGGCAAGAACATAAATATACATTAATATTTCATGCATTAAATAAATGAAAAAGTATTCTATTACTGGCAGCAGCAACTTAGAAGGTTTAAAGAATTTCAACACAATGGCATAGAGTGGGACGCTGTGATACATACCTTTGCTACCATTTCACCCAGATCAATTTTTCTTTTAACATTTTTGTTAAACCTTTCAGAAGCATAAAATACCTTGGGATAGGAATGGTTCAGCATAGTTCTTACCAAGATTCTGGACTGCCTAGGACGGTACAGCGTGTTCTTGTGAATTGCCTGACTCTGGAGTGATTGGGGGTTATATAGGCATTTGTTTATGTCTGCATTTCTATCTGGAGTTCCGTAGGAACAATTTCAAATTTAATCAGTGAAGAAGAAACATCAAATAGGCCTCTAGGGGGCTATTCTAGGGGGTGGTGCTCATCTCCGTTTCAAAGCCGAAGAGCTAGTACTGTCCGAAGATGTCTCCGTGGTCATGTGACCAGCATGACTAAACACCAAAGGCTCACGGAACGCTGTTACCTTCCCACCAAAGGTGGTCCCTATTTTTCTACTTGCATTTTTTATGTGCTTTCGAACTGCTAGGTTGGCAGAAGCTGGGACAAGTAACGGGAGCTCACCCTGTTACGCAGCACTAGGGATTCAAACTGCTGAACTGCCAACCTTTCGATCGACCAACTCAGCGTCTTAGCCACTGAGCCACTGCGTCCCTTATACTAGCATATAGCAGACTTCAAATTAAACCATATTGTAGCTTTGACGTGATGAGAGACTACTTCAAATGAGTTAATGTAGCTTAAGGAAATAATTAATAATACTATGGATATTATTTTTTAATATAAACACTTTATAGAATACTATAACCATCTCTTTAGTCACTGGCACGTTTAGTATGTCTAGTCAAGTTTTTGGACTAGGAACTTTAGTCAGTCTTGATGACTTGTTGAAGATTATAAGTGGATTAGCCAGGAAAAAAAGTTGGCAAGAACATAAATATACATTAATATTTCATGCATTAAATAAATGAAAAAGTATTCTATTACTGGCAGCAGCAACTTAGAAAGTTCAAAGAATTTCAACACAATGGCATAGAGTGGGACGCTGTGATACATACCTTTGCTACCATTTCACCCAGATCAATTTTTCTTTTAACATTTTTGTTAAACCTTTCAGAAGCATAAAATACCTTGGGATAGGAATGGTTCAGCCATAGTTCCTACCAAGATTCTGGACTGCCTAGGATGGTACAGAGTGTTCTTGTGAATTGCCTGACTCTGAAGTGATTGGGGGTTATATAGGCATTTGCTTATGTCTGCATTTCTATCTGGAGTTCCGTAGGAACAATTTCAAATTTAATCAGTGAAGAAGAAACATCAAATAGGCCTCCCCATGTTGAGGCTTTCCTGCTCTTGGCATCCTTCAAGACTTTTGCTTTTGCTGCTCCTTCCAGAAGAAAAGTGGATTCTTTGGCCAAATTGTCTGGATGTTGCATTAAAATATAAAATACGTATTTCACATGTAAACCATTACTTGTAATGTAGCAGCCTAAAGAAGTTTAGTCCATTCTATTCCCTTACTTTTCTCCTTGTGCAGCACAGATCTGTTCTGTAGTAGCATGTATTTATTTATACACATGCCAGAAGAGTGACAAATTTGGTAAGAGATTCCTGACTCACAGTTGTATTGGCTAAGTTATGTTGATACTGTTTGTTATTACTGTACACTGAAAACGTTTGGCTGACATATTTCATTTGATGATAACTTGGCAGCTGACAGTTTTCAGTAAACTAAACATTTTTTGGGTTGAAAATTAAACATTTTTTTATTTTTTTCCTGGCAATTAATAATCTCTTAAAATAAAAGTGTCATATTTCTTGAAAAATGCTAAAATATTTACAACTACAGGGCACTAAATGGTTCTCCTCCTCCTCCTCCTCCTCCTCCTCCTCCTCCTCCTCCTCCTCCTCCTCCTCCTCCTCCTCCTCCTCCTCCTCCTCGCTTTGGGGCATCCGAATGTTCAAAGCTTAATGGTAAATTTCGATTAAATAACCTGAATACATCTCAATTCCATGTTAAGTCCACTCTAACAACCAGTCTTTTATGAGCAGAAATGCCGTGCTGAAAACAGTCTTTGACCGGGTTCTGTTTGGGTGGTTTTGTTTTTAAAAAGCCATCAAGATTTGTTTTAGGAATCCATAGCTTTTAACTGCTGTAAATCTAATATAAAGTAATATTCACTGTTTCTGAAGCATGTAATGGGAGAAAAAAGGAGAAACTGCATGATAAAGTCTAAAAGTAACATATTTTACTGGTTTGAAGCATTATTAGCCAAACTGTCAAAAATCATGGCAAAGATTCATGTTTTTAGATATCACAGTCCTATCTTTTATTACAGCAAAAACTACCATGTGATAATGATTATGGCTATTTAACTGCTTCCTTCATTTTTCCAGCTCACTGCTCATGCAATCCATATATGGGTTGTTTTCCCCATCGCTTATCTCTGACTGGGTAATTTTTTCACTATCTCCCTCCGTGCTGTGGCCACGCCCTGCTGTCCCATGATGCATCAGTCTTTTTACTCAGTCGCTTCCAGACTGGTGCATTTCTCCTTTCGTGGTGAAATTATTGCGTTTTTTAGCTATTGCGTTAGGTTTTTTCCTTTATTTTTTTGCTTAGAATTATTTTTCTTCGGCTGAGCCCTTTATTCCTGCTGCAAGCTGGGGGTTTGAGTCGGGAGCCCTCCCCTCACCCTTCGCACGGGCTTTTCTGTCATCTGCTGCCCGCAGCTGGGGATTCCGACCTTCGGGCGGTTTCCCTTCTTGAGTTATAGCCGCCGGTGTGCGCGAGGGGCTGGCGGCTGCCGCTGCACCCCCCACACCATTCTTTTCTTTTTTTTTTTTTTTTTTTTTAATTATATTTTTATTATTAAGGAATAACAAAAAAGAAAAAAAAATCAATACAAAAAATCAATAGTAAGGAAAAAAAAAATTTTTTTCCCCCAACGTGCTATACAAACGGAAAGGAAGTTTTAGGAACTTGAAGTCTTCAATTCTTCCAGAAATCTCTTTGATAAGGTACTGGTGCCGATTCATCCAATCTCCCAAGTGCATTCTTTTCAAGTTCGTGTTTGCTGGGCTCGTAGCGGCGGCTCCGGAGCTCTCCGCATGGTTCGCCCTGCAAGCTCTGACGTATTCGCCACATCGTCGCTCCTCTCCTGAGCGCTTCGCTTGCCGGCTTCACTTTGAATTTGGCGCCTTACTGAGGATCGGCTGCTGGAGTCTCTACTAGTGGTGAGCAGAGTCGGTGTCTGTCCCTCGGGCGGCGCCTGTATCTTCCAAGCTTCTCCGGGCCGTGAGGGACTTCCTAGCCCGCGCTTCTCCAACGGCCTGTGGCCGCCATTTTGGATTACCCCTGGGCGGCCATTTTGAGTGCTTAGCTCGCTCCAAATCCCTCTAACAACACCGGGGCCTCGAACTGTGGCGTTCTTGCATTTGAACTATCTGACCGTTTAAAGTGACTTTGATTGTTGCCCTTGCTGTCCCTGTTAATTTGGGACCTTTTTTTGGTGACCGCTGCCTTTATGGTTGACTTTTTCTACTTGTTGAATATTTTAAAAAAAAAAAAAAAAAAAAAAACAAAGGTTAAAAGTTTAAATATACTGTTAATTGAAAATTAATTAAAAAAAAATTAATTCAGCATCGTAAGAGTAAATTGTGCAGTCAAAATGGCGGATAGTTATCTTTCATCGGATGTGGATCGGGAGCCCAGCCCACCTAGGGCCCCTTCCAAACATAGGTCAAAATCACGTGCCAGACCTCCGTCGGCCTCTGAGGATACCCGCCACCTCAGGTCATCGGCAGCAGATAAAGATGCTCAACGCCGCCACAAGGCTCTTGAGCGCCATTTTGATAAGGCCAGACAGGCCTCCTTGGCCTCTGTTTTTCCGTCTGATCCACCCCTGATGTCTCACGGCCAATCGTCTGTGGCATCACTGACCTCGGCTTCTCAATTATTGCCGGCTTCACCTTCTCGCCCCTTGGTCTCCAACGAACCTCAGGGTATCTCTGGCACTCTGTCTAAACGAGCCTCCGTGTCATTGCCGGATGTTTCATCTGTGGGTCTGGGAGGACCATCTCATCCTCCTCCAGCTTGCCCAGAGGCGACCTTTACTCTGACCGCTGCCGGACTCCGTGACCCGGATGGTCAATTGCTGGCATTGCAGATAGATTTGCAATCTTTACTCTCCAATGCCTTATCCTCTCTGTTAGCAGCTGGGATCCGTCAATCTTCCCTACAACAAGTTCCGATTGTACCTTCTTCCATGCCTCCTTCGTCGGTTCCTACTCGGGCCAAATCCCCTTCACGCTTGGCACCCGCCTCATCGGATGAATCTGAAGGTGGTGACAAACCTATGGAGGATTTGGAACTTTCGGAGGATGAAGGTCTTGCACCTGATGTGCCTGCCTTTACTGGATTATTCAGGCCTTCCTTGTTTAAATCCCTTCTGCACAAGGCACGGCAAACCACCAACATGACTGAATCGCCTTCTTCGTCTTCTGACGCTACGTCATCCACCGCCCCACACGAGGCTCTGTTCTCATCTTCTAAGCAGGGCAAAGATTTCATTCCCTGTCCTCAACTCTTTTCAGATGTCTTGCAGTCTCCCTGGTCTCAACCGGGTTCGTTAATGGGGCCCAACGCTCTAGACAAGAAACTCTATTGCGCTGCACCAGAGTTGGACGCCTTATTATCCTTACCTGTGGTGGACCCTCCGATTGCTAATATGTCTTCGTCCTCTCTGGTCTCCACTGACTCGCTGGATGCTCTTAAATCTGAGGACAGAAAGTCGGAACTCTCCTTTCGCAAGGAGCATCAAGCTCTGGCCTGGGCGATTAAGACTGCTACCGCTACTTCCTTTTTCAATCGAGCGACGCTACTTTGGCTGAGGCAACTCCAGGACAAATTACCAAGATACGCGCCTCCATCAAGATTTGAACAAAATAGTTGCTGCCACCGAGTATTCGGCGGATGCATCTTTGAATTCGGTCAAATTCACTTTGAGAGCCTTGGCCTCCTCTATAACATCGCGGCGCCTGTTTTGGCTTAAGAACTGGAGAGCCGACTCCAAAGCCAAATGGAAATTGGCAGCGGCTCCATATAAGGCCCCATCTCTCTTTGGTGCTGTCCTCGATCCCGTCCTGGTCGAAGACAAGGGCAAACGTAAAGTTATGCCTACTTCGTCCTATCGACGCCCTGAGCGCCGCTATACGCCCTACTATCAGCGGCAGTCCTTTCGAGCTTCATCGGGATCAGGGGCTTCCTACTCCCAACGTTCCTACTTTCAAGGTTCTGACTGTTCGTCCGACCGCCAGCGTTTTCGAGACAGGTCCCGCAACACCACCACAGCCAAGCGTCCCTTCCGTGGTTCCGGCTTCCGTCAATTCCGCAGAGGGAAGTGACTATACCCTGTTGGATCCCATTGGTGGCCGACTCCATCTTTTTCGTCATCAATGGGAACAGTCGACCACGGATGCATGGATTCTTCGTACGGTATCCGAAGGTTTGGCCATAGAGTTCCTCGGTCGCCCTCCATCTCGCCACATTTGCTGCCCTCCTCTCCAAATGGAGTTGGACTGCCAATTACGGAAGGAAGTTCTCCACCTGTTACATATCAAGGCAATAGAGCCAGTCCCTCCAGACCAATGGGGCGAGGGTTTCTATTCAACCCTCTTTCTGGTTCCGAAGCATTCTGGTGGTTGGAGGGCCATCCTCAACCTGAAACAATTGAATCTGTCAGTATTTTACCGCAGATTCAAAATGCACTCTCTGAGGTCCATCCTTGGAGGAATTCGTCGAGGGGATTTCCTCCAGTCAGTCGACCTCAGGGAGGCATATCTGCATGTTCCGGTCCGGCCGGCACACCGAAAGTTTCTGCGTTTCCAGATTGGGGAGGACCACTATCAGTACTGCGCCATGCCCTTTGGCTTATCATCAGCCCCAAGGACGTTTACAAAGTTGGTGGCGGTAGTGGCGGCCTCCCTCAGGAAGGTTCCTGTCAGGGTCTTATGTTATCTTATGTGCCTTTTGAACAGGACTCCTTGCAGAATGTTTTAAAGAGCTGTATAAAACAAGAGCGCTACATAATTTATTTTTGGTACACGTAGTCCTGAAATTATGACCCTAATGGACTCTTAGACTTTTTACAATGACAGTTGTAAAATTAATAATCTTTTAAAATTAAAATTAAATTGCTGTTTTTCTTGAAAAGTAACCAACAGAGTTACAGCCTTTTTTGTGGCAGTTATTAAGTGAATGCAGAAGTCATTAAGTGAACACGGCAAACCACTGGGTTCGCTTAATGACAGAGGGAGCTAGTGGTTTGCTATGGGCCTGGAAGAAAATACCCAGTTTTGGCAAAACCAGTGTAAGATGCAATCACATGACTGTAGGATGCTACAAACAGCTGTAATTGTGGTTCGGTTGCCAATCAACTGAAGTGCATTCATGTGACTGTTGAGAGGGGAGCTTGTGTACTTAAGTATTTTGGAAAAATAACAAAAGTACTTATGTTGGTTTGGCAAGCCTTTTCAATAAATACTTGAAGGCGCTGTTATAAATTAAAGTCAAGTGCTGGTTAGTGAGAGTCTCAACCAGAATATATGTTGACCACACTAGAATCATGCATCTCTATTTGTTACAATGCTATTCAGAATTTGGGCATTAAAATAAATGAAACTTGTGTTTGTTCTCAACTGAATGTTTAAACTTTTATTATCCATAATTACAGTTGTTTGCCCTTTAGACTAACTAAATTAGTATATTTCCTAAATGCTGTGATTGTGAAGGCTTATGAAAATTGGCTTTCAAGTTTTTTCTTCTGTTTTTCTTTCATTGGTGTCATTATTTCCCACTTACACATTAGCAAAAAGAGCTAGAGAGGATCTAGGTGTGGAATTAAATCATTGATGTCACTTTTCTCTGCTCAGAGGAATTACAAATTTGGAGAAATTTAGGCTTCCCTGATTCACTTGAAATCATCGCAGATCTTGTCACTGTGTAAGCTGTAGAGGGCGATTTCTTGTGAGGGGAAGGAGAAGGCAGTGGGGTAGGTTTAGAATTTCTATCCCTGAAGATTCTGCATTGAAGTTCTATTTAAACGGTGGGGAAAACTCATTTAAAGAGTATGAGAGCCCTGGTAGCGCAGCAGACTAAGGCACTGTTATTAACATCAGCTGCCTGCAATTATTGCAAGTTCAAATCTCACCAGGCTCAAGGTTGACTCAGCCTTCCATCCTTTCTAAGGTAGGTAAAATGAGGACCCAGATTGTGGGGGCAATAAGCTAACTTTGTATAAATATACAAAAGGATGAAGGCTATTGCTTAACGCATTGTAAGCCGCCCTGAGTCTTCGGAGAAGGGCGGCATATAAATCAAATTAAAAAAAAAAGAGAGAGATAAATAAGAAAACGTATGGCTCTTTCCTGGTACTTCTGGCACCAGATCAAATATCAGAATTCTATGGGGGATTTATTGAAACCATGAAATATCACTAGATATTCTAAACTCTGAAATAACAGCACTTTTTTTTTATTCTGAGAAGTAAGAACAATTTGACAATGCTTGGCTGTATTATTACGGTTTTGATTTACTGAACAGCCTAACTGCATGTTTCTGTTCAAAGCTCATCATGTATTTTTAGTTTTTCATCTTCAGATAAAGACTGAATCTGAAATAGTAGCTGCTAGTGAGCTTTAGCTGTTTGTATTAGACAAGTAAATATATTAGAGATGCGGAAGATTTGCAAATGAAAACCTGAGGTAGATATTTGGCACTACTGGTATTTACTACTGCTGTTACTAGTTTTACTTCCACTATTGGATTTTGCAAAGAACTGGGAGTGTATTGTTTGGGCCTATGTAGGATCTATTTAAGATTTTACTTAAGGGAGAGAAGAAGTATGCTTTTCAAATAATAATAATGTCTGATATATTACTTGACAGAAGGTTTTTGAAAAGGACAGTCAACTATTGTTGACACTTGTGAGAAAAACTGATCCTCAAAAGAAATCATGATCATAAAGCTCAAAAGAAAGTTTGGCTTTATTTATGCTAAATATTTTCCAGCATTTGAAAACTGTTGGAAAAGCGATATAACTAATGAGTGAAAATTCAGCACACTTAAAACTGCTCTAGTCATAAGAGACCGCTGAGGAATGGAATTATTTAATGGATCCCACAAACAGAAATAAAATCGGCTAATGAAAAGTGGCATATTCTCTTCCATCAAGTGGGGTTCCTGGAAGAAAATAGTAGTGTTTTTGTCAGAGAAACATTATACAGTTGTGTGTCTATGACTGGAGGATTTCAGGGGTTGAAAATGCTAACTCTTTTCCCACCCGATAAAAGATTCTGCCTCTTCCTGTACCACTAATCTTAAGCATGTGCTGGACAGAAGCACGAACAGGCCTTATTCTGAAGTCACTCTTTCAGAAAAATTGAAAGTTGCTCTTTCAATAAAATTGATTTGGAAGAGTCTCGTTGAAGCCAAACAAAGAAACTATAAATACATTTCATTACCAATGTGGCTGTGGCTCTAATGCTCCAAAATCTGAGTATCAAACCAATCTTCTCAAGTTCAGGTTACTTGAATATAGGCTCAAGCAGGTACATTTAGAAAAGACACATGTTACCTTTTTTCTTTGGTAATAAAAGTTATGTGTCCTTTGAGGTGAGCTAGACGGCTGAAGACTTCATGGATATGGATGTGTAACTTTCTTGGCAGCCATACAAAGGTGATTTGCTTCAGTGTTTTTCTGGGGTGACTTTTGACTTCCTGTTTAACCTAAAGTCCTGAGATTTTCTGATAGCCTTTCATGAAAGCACTAACCAGGCTTGACAAGGTCAGCTAAGTACTGCCACCTCCTGAGGCTTCCCTGCAATAGCTACCTTACGCTCCTGAACTGTAATTATACATAGTTTCTGGAACCCTTTTTGTTAAATTAGCTGAATTTCAATAGTCTGAATAGTAAATAGCATTTTAAGGTAAATGTTCTCTATAGATCAAGGAAGGCGTTATTAAACCAGCAATTCACATTTAATTTTTTAGCGCTAAACACTTCTTTGTAAACCATTTCTAGACTGATTTAATATTTTCAGCTGCAAATTTCTATATTACATAGTCATTAACTTATTTCTCTTCTACTTTGCTCCACATATTTTATTTCTCACTATTTCTGTATGCAGGAGATGCTTTTAGATTTGACCTGCTTATTGAAATACATGGCCAATACTATCAACTAAGAATGATGAGTAATCTATCCTAGAACTAATTGACTGTGAGAAAATGTCCTTGATTTAAAAAAAGAGTGGTGTTCTATTTCCTCCATTGGCAGATGTAAGTAGAGGTTGAAGCTTATTAGTCTGAAGCTTGAGTGGGCTTGTTAAAATGGCAAAAAGCCATGCCTCAAACCACATAAATATGAGAAAGGTTTAGATCATTGAAACTTTGAACTTATTGTTGCATATTGTTTGGGGCTTCTTCAGTTTACAAATTATCTATGAAGAACTCTACAGATTATCTACAGCAGGGATGTCAAACTCAAGGCCCGTGGGCTGAATCTGGCCCACGGGGTGCTTAAATCTGGCCCACGGGGTGCTTAAATCTGGCCCGTAGGGCTGGCCTGGAAATAGCAAAGTACCAGCCTGCAGTGCCTCTGGCAGCCAAAATGGGGCACGGAGGGGGCGTGTGTGGCCCTTGTGTGCCCCATTTTCAGCCTGCAGCACTCTGCTGGCCAAAATACCCTGTTTTGGCCGGCAGAGTGTTGCAGGAGGCGTCCCCCCCACCCTGCTGGCCCGCAGAGGAAAACTACAATGCTGATCTGGCCCTCAAAGAAATCCAGTTTGACACCCCTAATCTACAGTCTCTGGTGTGAGCTAACTCTGATTCAGAAAAAAATTGGTGGTATGCTATCTGGCAACTCCAATAAACGAGAAAAGATAACTTTGATGCTTCTAGATGAAAATTTCTGAATAATGGGTCCTGGTTTCATATCAGCAACCATCTATTGCTATTTCAATACAGGTATAGTTATATAGGTGTTGAAAGTATTGGGTATACTTAATTATTCATTTGTTAAGCATTTCATCATTTAATAGTTTTTTTTTGTATATCTCAAATACATAGTACTGCCCCCTCATATTTCTTCATAACAACAGCCCCAGCATGACAGTTTGAAGTATGAAGTAGTTCAGTTGTAGTATTAAATCATGTTTTGCACTGATGAAATTGAATTTTGAGACTGTGGTTTGGATTGAAAAACATTCTTGGTGTAGAGTACCCATCATTTGCCCTGTTTTTCAGATCTGTCAAATAGTTTGTGTAGATTATGGACTCAGAATGGCAGTCCATGTTTGTTATAAGTCTTCCTTATGCCATTTATCAAACGGGCTGTCTAAAGTTGCCATTGCATTTTATTTCATCAATATTATATGGGAGGAACTAATCTGAAGACCAAAGCTAACAAAGGGCCTCAGACCAGAATGGTTAATTACAATAACAATGCACTGACCACTTCTCCAAATGAGAGATGAATGGTTCTCAGTCCACCACTATATTATGTGTCATAGAGTCTGCAGTAGGTGCCTCTCTTCCTTATTAAAGGTTTTTCTGATATCTGCAATGCAAGTATCTTATAAGAGCTCTTCACTGAATGTCTGATTGCAAACTTTCTAGTTCAAGTGTTGGTCTGAGAAAACACTACACCTAAGGTCCTATAGATGTTGCTGAACATCCGCTAAGCTAGCAATATCCATCTCTGATCCATAAATGAAGTATTTGCGAATTATTTACAATTAAAAATTCATAACTCACCCAGTTTAGCAGGATACTTTTAAAGAAAAATAAGTACCTATAATCTCTAGATGAAGTGTCCTGAAATATTTGTTTAATGAAGGTAATGAAAAATGACAGCATATGGCTCATATAGTGTTGTAGAACAAACTTGTCATTTGCCGAAACAATAATATGAACCAACTGTGATTCCTTATAGTTGATTATAGTTTCAGATCCAGATTATTACTGTTTCTCAGGTGGACCAGGAGTGTTTTCTAATTTCTATTGCAGCTTCATTATTATCATTATTCCTTCTGTAAAAAACTGATACTGAGGTTCAGAATATTTTTTGAAACAATGTGTTATATGGTAAAACCAGCTGTTAGCTGGAGACAGGTTAGTTAAGTGCTTTCAGATTTGATTCTGACTGCATAGACCAGGGGTGTCAAACTCACGGCCTGTGGGCTGGATGCTTCACATGCTGGCCACCCCCACCCCCATTTTAGCAAAGGGGAAAAAAGTTGCGATATGTCACATGATGACAATGTGTCGTCCTGAATTTGATCCTCCTAGCAGAGACCAGTGTTTATTGTTCAGCTGGTCTCCGGTAATAATTTTTAGTTCTCTGAAGGGCATTCACCCATTTCATCTGTTGTTATTCTCTCCTTCTGATTCCTTGATCCTTTCTAAACATAACTGTTTTATATTCTATCCATCATTCACTTGCATCCCATTTCTAAAGCATGTTAAGTTTCTATTTTCCGATCATTACCTCAACAAAGCAGTTAGCCTGTCGAGGCATGTCTGTCTCTACAATGGATTCAGTATGAAGGGCATGTTAGGCTGGTTTCTAATCAAACCTGAAGTTCAGTTTTGTTTAGGGTTTATGCTGCATTTTACTGTCTCATGCCATTGATTTTTCTGAGCAGTCTAAGGATAACACTTTGGCACAATTTTGAATAAGAACTGGAAAAAAATGATTCTGTGCTGTCCTTTAGTAAGATACGGCTTACGTGTGTATATCCCACAAAGAGGTTTCCTGAAATTGGAAGATAGTATTTGATTTTGTTGTAATTGGTAGCTTAGACTTAACTAATAGTAGAATGGTCAAAACCATATCTTCCTCCTGAAATATACTTTGTGGAAAGCTCTGAAGTATAAAAATTATCTGTGGTTTGATGTGGTCAGGGATTCATTTATTCATTTCTGTTTATTTTTGCTTTGGATATTGCATGAATTTGGATTTGAAAATTATAAGGTATAATTTGATACATGAAATTAAAAGCTAACATTTAGTTTCAAAAGGCCATAATATCTACTCTATAAAAGCATCATGTTTTCCTTCTCGCAAGAAATTTTTGGTTATGTAATATGATTTTAGAAATGTATGAATTGAAGTTTTTTCTGGTATAATTGACTTTAAAAAGTTATGTAGAATGTTATCTGCAATTTTAAAGAGTTTACTTTTTACTTTAAAATCCTACCAACTCACTGTGTGGATTATTGGAAACTATGCAGAGATATAAATATTGCTTTCTTGACAATCATGAAAAAGTGATTTGCCACTGTTTTCTTCTGTAACTTTTTTCCCCATTTCCCTATCTATTTATTTCTTTTTTTTTAATTAAAAAGTTTTATAAGAAATACAAACAATTTTCTCCCCCCCACCCTTCCCCTTCCCCACATAAATTATACATTTTCTTATACATAAGAAATCCTCCATATACATGTTTCCCTTAAAGAAAGCATTAAAATAAAACATTTTAATTATATTCGGAGTTGCTCTTCTCCTTCTTCCCTCATTCCACAACAAACCTTCTTCTCCTCCTCCTTTCTTTCCCGTCCCTCCCTCCTCTTCCCTCCTACCTCTTCTCCCACCTCATCCTACTTCCTTTCCCTTTCCCCCACTTCTCTCTTCTTTTCCCCCTTCTCGCCTTCACTCCTACTCCTGTCCCCTTCCCTTCCCTTCCTCCTCTCCTTTCTTCCATTCCTCTCCCTCCCTCTCCTCTTCCTACCCCCTCCTCCTCTCTCCTTTCTAACTTCTTTGCTGTGAAATATTTTCCTCCTTTAGTATCTGAGCAACTCCTGTATTCTAGAATACACTTTCTTCTGCTAAAACATTTCTCTATTCATCACTTTTCCCCCCTTCCCTTATCCCCCCCTCCCCACCCCACCCCTGACTTCCCAGAGCAAAAACAGGGTATAGCGTCTAACAAACATATGCTAAAATAAACTAACAAATTATAAAGTTCAAAGCTCCCACATGTTCTTTAACTCCCTTTGCTCCAATTCAACAACCTCCCTTTTATAAATTCTCAATACCAATTAAATTAAATTCATTCTTCCTACTTATATAGAAAAAAAGGAAAAAAAACCCTTTTCTTAATGCATAATCCGATACTTTAGCAGTCTTACAAACAATAAAAATCATGAATAAATTCCATTTCTATACCAGAAAAAAAATTTTCATCTTAAAATCTTGCACATTTTATCTCATATATCTTTTAAAATAATATAGTCTAATGTTAAGCATTTTAAAAATCTCTTAATACCTTTAAAACACTTATTTACCAAATATAAATTTCAGAATCTATAGGAGGGTATCTTATAATTTTTCAATTAACCGTCTTAATACCTCTAACTTTTTAAAAGAACAACCCTTAACTATCCAAAACTAATTATCAGTTTACAATAAAATTCTGAGTTTAACATTAATCCTCTTCGCTTCAAAGGATTAGACATCCTAAAAGCTTATACAATTTATCTCATATATCTTGTAGAATAATATAACCTTATGTTAAACATTTTAAAAATCTTTTAATGCCATTAAAACACATATTTGCCCATTGCCAATTTCAAAATCCACAGGAGAATATCTTTCTTAATCTTCTTTTTGTATTTTTTCCAATCCTTTTTTTTTATAAATTCTTTCAACAATCCCCCCAGTTTTATTTTGGAAACTTTTAAAATAGTGATTTGAGGTTGATGTTTCTGAAATACTCGCTCTCTTCTTGAAGTCAGATTTTCTAAGTTAAAATCCTCATCTCGTCTCTTCTGGTTTGTATAATCATTCAATCCATTTCTTTGTCCATATAGCCAAAATTTGTTGCCATAAAGATTGTCAGCTTGCAATAAAGAAACCATTTGTTGCTTTTCTGTCATTGGAATGGAAACGTCCACCAAAACCCTTGTTTCAGCTGTACCAGCCAATCTCTTAATCCTGTCCATTTCCTGATCTTCCAAAAACAAATTCTTCTGAATAATTTCCTGCTTATAATTTCCCAAGCTATTTTTTTGAAAAAGCCCTTTTGATTGTATTCAGCAGGGCTGAGGTAAAAAAGTCTAGAAGTTCTTGAAAAGCCTGGACAGTCACGGCTTGGGAATTTGCTGATTCACCAGCCCTGTTGTCAGCCATATTTCAGCTACTTTGTATTTATCCAGCTATCAGGACAACAATTCAACTTTTTTCCACACAGTATAAAGACCAGATTTTAGTTAAAATCAGAACCAAATTCTTTTCCTCAATACCAAATTCTTTTCCTGGCCGCTTCCATTTAAAACTTTCTCTTAGGGTGTAATCCAGTAGCTGTAAAGTGTTAACAAGCCTTAACGAGCACTTCCCCTGGTAGTTTCTTCCTCCCGCCCTCAGTTGCCATTTTCTGCATATTAAAGCGGAGTTAAAGTGTTACTTGCAAATTTCCTTTTGTTTTCTCCTGATTTGCTCCATCTGCGATCGAAGTAAAGATGTTAAAAATCCCCCCTGTTGATTTTCTGCAGATTCTGGTCGCAGCTTCTAGCTCCGCTTCAGTGGAGTCGTTTCTGGTCCGGAGTGGCTTGACAGGCTTCAATAGGGAGCCCACACCCTTTGCGCCCCAGGATTTCTCCTAGCGCACTTGGGGGGGGGCTCTACCCCCGCCTGTCGACTCTTCTCTCTCCTCTTTGCCCGGGGAGAGGGTTCCAAGCCTCCAGACAGCAGTTTTTCGGCTGTTCTGGGGCTTTTACGGAACCAGAGAACGGGCGCTCAAAAAAGAGCGTCTTCAAAGCTGCGGAGCCAGGCAGGAAGTCCCCCTATCTATTTATTTCTTGATAGTTTGTCATACTTATACTACCCAGGTTTGACCCTGCTTATATTTTTGTTTTTACAAGTGTATTCACTTAATTTTATGTGTAACCAATCTCAGACCAATCACCATTCATGTTTATTTTCCAAATCTATCGACACCATATGTACATATTAGTTTTATGTTTCTTTAACTCACATAAGTTATCAAAGGAATTATAGCTTAATGAATATACTAAAATAGACATTTAAAATCTTAAAATATACTTAAAATAAATGAAATAAATAGTAGTGACTAAGGCATACCAGGCTAGAAACCAGGAGACTGTGAGTTCTAGTCTCACCTCAGGCATGAAAGCCAACTAGGGGACTTTGGGCCATTCCTTCTCTCTCAGCCTAAGATACTTTATATGGTTGTTGTCAAAAATAGGAGGAAGAAGATGTGCTAGGTATGTTTGCTGACTTGAATTATTTATAAAAATAATAAAGGAGGGATAAAAAAACCTCAATTTTTTGGCAGAGATTTCCCATCATTTTTCTATCTCATAATTCCCTGAAAAATTGAACAATTTTTCCAATTATAAGTTGTAAGTATACACATACTTCGCTTTGTTGCGAAGGTTGTTGAGAGTGTGGTTGCGCGACAATTTCCACAATTCCTGGAGGAAACATCTTATCTAGATCTGTTCCAGTCGGGTTTCAGGTCTGGGCACAGCACGGAAACGGCATTGGTCGCGTTGGTAGATGATCTCTGGAGGGCTCGGGACAGGGGTTGCTCCTCTGTTCTGGCCCTGTTAGACCTCTCAGCGGCTTTTGATACCATCAACCACGGTATCATTCTGCACTGGTTGGAAGAGTTGGGGATGGAGGGCATCGTGTTACAGTGGTTCTCCTCCTTTCTCTCAGACCGGTTGCAGTTCGTGTTGGCAGGGGGGCAGAGGTCGACCTCGAGGCCTCTCGCCCCTTCTGTTCAACATTTATGTGAAGCCGTTGGGTGAAATCATCCGTGGCTTTGGGGTGAAGTACCATCAGTACACTGATGACGCCCAGCTGTACATCTCCACCCCAGGCCACCCCAACAATGCCCTTGAAGTGATGTCCCAGTGCCTGGAGGCTGTGCGGATCTGGATGGGGAGGAACAGGCTCAAGCTCCACCCTTCCAAGACTGAGTGGCTGTGGCTCCCATCATCCCGATATAGTCAGTTGACTCCATCACTGACTATTGGGGGCGAGTCTTTGGCCCCCACAGAGAGGGCGCGCAATCTGGGAGTCCTCCTGGATATGCAGCTGTCCTTGGAGGAACATCTGACGGCTGTAGCCAGGGGGACCTTCTGTCAGGTTCGCCTGATTCGCCAGTTGCGGCCCTTTCTTGATCGGGATTCCCTGTGCACAGTCACTCACGCCCTCGTCACCTCGTGCCTGGACTACTGCAACGTTCTCTACATGGGGCTCCCCTTGAGGAGCACCCAGAGGCTCCGACTAGTCCAGAATGCGGCCGCGCGGGTAATCACGGGAGCCACTGGCGCTCCCACATAACACCGCTCCTGTGTGAGCTGCACTGGCTCCCAGTGGTCTTCCGGGTGCGCTTCAAGGTGTTGGTTACCACCTTTAAAGCGCTCCATGGCATAGGACCTAGTTATCTTCGAGACTGCCTGCTGCTACCGATGACCTCCCACCGACCTGTGCGCTCCCACAGAGAGGGCCTCCTCAGGGTACCATCAGCCAAACAATGTAGGCTGGTGACCTCCCAGGGGGAGGGCCTTCTCTGTGGGGGCACCTACCCTCTGGAATCAGCTGCCCCCAGAGATAAGGAGAATCCAAGACCTCGGTGCCTTCCGCCGTGCCCTTAAAACTTTCTTTTTTCAGCAAGCCGGGCTGGCTTAACACATTTTTTAACATATTTTTAATTTTTTAATTGGTTTGTTATCTTAAATTGGGGCCAAATTAATATATATCCTTTTAATTGCTTTTTAATGTTTGTATTGTATGTTTTTATCTGGCTTTACACCGCCCTGAGTCCCTCGGGAGAAGGTGCGGTATATAAATTCGAAATAAAATAAAATAAAAATAAAATACAATATATTTGGATTCAGGTGCCACAAATGATAACAATTGTATTTATTTTCTTTCTTTTCTTTTGAACAGGAGTTGATAAATGATCCTTTGTACATAGGTCTGAAACACAAACGAATCCGAGGCCAGGCTTATGATGATCTTCTAGATGAATTTATGGAAGCTGCAGTTTCCCGGTAATATTTCTGCATTTTGTACCACTGGATGTTTTAGGGATTTATTGAGAGCTGGAAAGACAATTTAACTTAGAAGCTAAGATGCATACTTTTTACAGGCTTACAAATACAGATTGTACTTGTAGCTCATTGGTTTATAATGTTGAGTTGTTGTGAATGGATTTACCATTTCACAACAGTAAGAAGAAGTTGGGGAACTTCTCTCTATATTAGGAAATCTTTCTTTTTATCTGTTTTCAAAGTTACTTTAAATTTAAGAATCAAGAGTTTATTCTTATTTATTTTATTTATTTATTAGATTTGTTTGCTGCCCATTTTGCTTTGAGGAGACTCTGGGCGGCTTACAACAATAAAATGCAGCTGGCTTGCATTTACAGCTAGTTGCAGCAGTAATTATAACATTGAAACTTTTTTTTTTTTTTTTGGTTACCATTGCTTGATCAAGCGAAGTGCAGTCCTGGCTTATTTTCTGTAGTTGCTTACAGACGTATATACTCTATATAGTTCCAAGTTAAACAAAAAAAATCAGAACAATGGTTTTGCTTACCATTTCATTAGAATATTGTTAAAACTTGTTGGTAGCATATTTATTTGGCACAGTTGTTTTCTTTGGCAAAGAAATACATTAGGAAGAAACCAGATAATTGTGACACTAATTGGAAATTATGAAAGAATGTTGGGCCACACTGAAACTTTAATAGGAAAATTTAAGTCTAGTATTCTTAATTTAATCAATTCTTGGCCTATGATTAATTCTTAATTGCCAATGGGCCCATCTATAGTTGTTTATTTATAGAAATTCTTTTGCAAGTTATTCCAGTGTTTATAATCATTGCTGGAAAGAATCTATATTGTTGTCTGTTTGCAAATTAGCGAACTCATCCAGAATGGGGTGAAATTATGTCAGGCTAGGAGTTCAGGGTAAAACTTTATACCTGATAAAACGAAGCATTATTTACACAATGAAGTAGAAACCTCTGTACCTTTTATCTATCTGCTATGCTTGGGGTTTGTTTTGGAAAGTTAAATGTTTTTCAGTTTCCAAAAGTTTTTGCTTTTTCTCATTAAAATATTAAAAATGTGTGATATAGTCACTTCATGACAAGAGACTTGAAAGTTTAGAAACTAAACAATGAAGTGATGTTTGTTCCATAGTAAGGACAAAAGAAGTTGCTAGATTTCTAAGAATAGAATATTTTATACTATAGCAGTTTGGGCTCGGTTATGGATTGAGCATAGATGAGGCATATAAAATTGGTATTCCATTATATGAATTATAAAAGGTTGCATCTTTTTTTCTCGGAAAAATACATTTTGTTTCTATGAGTTATTTTAAGCTTTATGTATCCTTTAGCAGCAGAGAAAAGCCTTTATTTTATAAAGATGACAAGGAACATACATGGCAATTTGCAAAATGGCTAGCGGAGCAAGTAAATGTACAGAACGTGTTATGTCCATATATGGGCATCCCCGCCGGATTGGCTAGTCCACCGGCGGGAGATTTGAAGATCTGTCATTGGCCACCTTGCCTGCCGACTCCCTTTATAAGGCGGCACAGCCGGCAGTTTTGATTCTCCTAAATAAAGTGCTGAACGGACCTCTCGCTGCTCGCGTATTCTCGTGCCTGCGCCAATCCAACAGAACGCATTTCCTTATACTGTATGTCTAGGATCCCCAAGCTATGCAATTTATGATGAACATCCAAACAAATCAGATTAGTCTTCTAAAAAAATAAAAACTGCTCTACAAATAGTTTGTGCTCCCCCCGCCCCCTTTTAACATTTTGGTGTGTTAATGAGTTAACAAAACCACAAGGATTGAGGTATGGTGGCCCTTTTTTTTTTTTACTTAATTGACTGTAAATCAGGGATAAGCAGATTTACTTCATGCATGAATTCTTATGTTAGAATTTAAGGTCTACCTAGCAGAATTAGGATTGCAAGTTAGGTTGAAAAAACATGGGGGAACAGATGCAAAATCACAATTAAATGGTGGGTGGTAATAATGAGTTACAATTTGGAACAATACTCTGTGAGATGATTTGCCTAGATGTTAACGCAGGAATTAATTTTAAATACTAGAACTTAGGGACATAATACTGAATTTTGTTTCTGTATTTCAACAATTTAGCAAAGAAAAGCTTACTTTGCACTAAGAAATAAATGTTGAAAAGCTTTGCTGATCTACAGTCAGATTACAGTTGATAGTTTCTTTGTCTTTAGGAGTTTGCTACAGTAGGAGCTTGAGAATGGGTTGCGAAATAAAGGCTATTTTGTAGATTGGTTGAGAATATTGACTACATGGAGTTTTCATCTTTAAAGAAATTTAGTAGATTACTGTTTATTATGCACATCAGTGCAAGTAAACATAAAGAGAATTTCAGATTGCCAAATTACTGGGGGAAAGTATGTGGTCTCTCTCTCTCTCTCTCTTTCTCTCTTTTTCTCTCACACACACACACACACACACACACACACACACACACACACTAGCTGCTAGCAGCAGGTTTCCAATCAGACTGGCTAAGACAAAGAAAGACAATGTTGATAATGAAAGACCCCCACAAGAGAACAGTACCATTGGCCAATAACCACCCTTCCCACAACAAGGAAAGTCCTGTAAGGACCAAGCTACAGGACTGCATGGACCACTGCATGGACCAAGCTGCAGGACTTCATGGACCAGTGCATGAGCATAGCTTAGAAGGGTGTTGGGAACAATGGCAGAAGCTCAATTACCGAATTACAATTCTTTATTGGCCAAGTGTGATTGGACGCACAAGGAATTTGTCTTTGGTGCCTATGCTCTCAGTGTACATAAAAAGACAGGATACATTCGTTAAGGTACAACACTTAGTGATAGTCCATAGTGATAGTCAAAACACCAGTTGCTCATAGATAAAGCTCATAGTCTTGCCCAAGACTCAGGGTCTAGATAGACCAATTGCAGCACAGCCTGAATTCACTACCAGAAGTCATACAACTCAAGACATACACATGGATCTGTGAATGCCTGGCACTATAGAAAGGCAACAGGATACTAAGGTTTTTCCTCAAGAACTTATCAGACTGTGATAAAACTGGAAGTCAAGTTAAGATAGCTCACACAAGTGACCATCAGTAGGGATGAGAAGAGATTTTTATTATTTTTTTTAATAAAATAGAGTTCAACTCAATCACCTGGCAGTTCTTGGAGTGAAGCCAAATCTTTTTTTCCTAAGACCATTTGATTGTTTTATTCTCTAGCACTAGTCAGCATCTGTATTGTTTCTAACACTTAAAAAAACCTACCCATCAATCCCTGCTTCTGCACTTATAATCAGTATGATTTATGCACACCTGTAAAGAAGATTAAACCTGAAATACTGGAAAATGCATTGTAAAATAATTATACCTGCTACGTTTTACAAATGTAATACTCATTTGACACCCACAACGCGTGTCTGCAACAGACTGGTTAGAAAGCCTAGATATCATATCCAGTTTATAGCCTAGTTTACTATTTGACTCAAGAGACCAGTTTTGAACTGGTCAATCAACAGGATTGGGTTTTCTGTCCTCCCTCTGTGTTTCTTATTTTTCCAGTCAAATAGATATTTAGCCAGAAGATGCAAAGAGCAGTTATATATGCATCTAATCAAGCAAGCAAGCAAGCAAACCAACGAACAATAATCAATCAATGATTTTTTAAAATTAAATCTTGCCTTTTTTATAAGGCACGGTGTCGTCGTCACATGACATATTGGGACTTCCCCCCCTTGCTAAACTGGGCATGGGCGTGGCTAGCGCGTGATGCATCTGGCCTGCGAGCCGCAAGTTTGACAGCCCTGTTATAAAGGCTCAAGGCAACATACGTCCTTCTACTGCTATTTTTTTCCCATAACAACAGCCCCTGGGAGAAGTAGGCTGGGCTGAGAGAGAGAGAGAGAGAGAGAGAGAGAGAGAGTGAACAATTGGCTCAAGTCCACCCAGCTTGCTACACAGTTTGGGATCATTATGTATTAAAAGTCCTAAATCAAAAGGAAAGTTGCATTTAAGCTAACCCCAATTCCTCCTTAAATATTTTAACATAGGGAAGTTGAGGGAAAGTAAGGAAAGAGTTTGGCAGGACACATGGCTGTAAACAATATGACCATTCTGTGTGGCCCATCCTAAACTTAGTTTCAAGACTTCATACATTCATGCAGATGCATGAATGAATAACAGAGTAACAGAGTTGGAAGGGACATTAGAGGTCTTCTAGTCCTGCTCAAGCAGGAAACCCTACACCATTTCAGACAATTGATTGTCCAATCTCTTAAAAAATTCCAATGATGGAGCATCCACAACTACTGTTTTTTTTTTTAAAAAAAAATAGATCCATTAGATTCCTGCTGGCAGCTTTTTCACTGGAAAGATTCCCAGCAATGCTAAGCTCACTTACTGAGACTTATTTTTTTATGACTCAGAATTTATTTCTAAATAAATATGTAGTCTTAGAATCTCAAAAGGCATAATCAAACTGAAATTGTGTTGACTTCGATATTCCTATTTAAGATTTCAACTGTGCTTGAAGTGGTTCAGCAAACTCTAATTAAGATGGAACCCTAATTCTGACGACAACTCTTTATAATGCAAAGTTAATGCTGCACTGTGATTTGAACAGGAAAAGATGATTTCACCTGAGTAAGGAACTCAAGAGCACTCAAATCCATACAGAGTTTTTTTTATGTCTCATAAATTTTTGTAAGGTAAATAATAAAGACCACTCAAATTCTCATTGCTAGTGAGAATTTGAAGTATGAGTGCTCACTTAAATTCTTGGCCAAAGCTGATTTGGACCTTATAAAATTGATACAATATTTAAAATTGCCTACATTTGTTAGGATATGAAATAAAGAATTTGCTTCAGCAGTTGGAAGTGTTATTTTATTTGCTGTGTTTTTCATTGGACCTACCTAATGAAAAATAAAATAATTGTTATACAGGTAGACCTCAACTTACAACAGTTCATTTAGTGACTGTTCAAAGTTACAACGGCACTGAGAAAAGTGACTTATGATCATTTTTCACACTTGCAACCATTACAGCATCCCCATGATCACATGATTTACATTTGGATGCTTGGCAACTGGTTCATATTTATGACAGTTGCGATGTCCCAAGGTCATGTGATCCCGTTTTGCGGCCTTCTGACAAGCAAAGTCAGTGGGGAAGCCAGATTTACTTAACAACTATGTTAAATATGTTGAGCAACTATGTTGAGCAACTATGGTGATTCACTTAACAACTGTGGCAAGAAAAGTCATAAAATGGGGCAAAACTCACTTAACAAATTTCTCACTTAACAAATTCTGGACTTAACATCAATTGTGGTCATAAGTCAAGGGCTAGCGTTATTTCCCACAAAATATTATTTTATATCTTGTATGTACATCTGGACAGATTGCAAAATAATTTTAATACAGTTTATTATTAATGATTCTATTTATATTTATAAGCTTTGTTTTTATTTTTATTTATTTTTATCCAGTTTGGTCTAGTGGTTGACACACCAAGTTAGAAAGCAAGAAACTCAAATTTCGCCTTAGTCATGAAAGGCAGCTGGATGACTTTGGACCAGACATTCTTTCTCAGCCCAATCCACTTTACAGGGTTGTTGTAGGAAAAATAGGAAGACTAAGTTGTGTTGGATATGTTCCTTGACTTGGGTTATTTGTAAAAATAATACAAATAAACAAACAAGCTACCATACTCTGTCTTGTGTTTGTATATTCATGTTGTATCTCTAATATATAGGACAGTTAGCTCTTTCAGATTGTATTTTTAGAAAGAAAGAGGAGAAATTGTGTTTTTGGTTTTGTTTCCCTTTCTCTTACTTTTTTTTAATCTGTTCTGCTAGTTTCAAGGCTGCCTGAAGTTTCAAAGCATGTCTCGGGCTGCCAATCTGCCAGTCCCAATATCAGCCCATCCTACACCCTTCCCCGCTACGTCTCCCTGCTAGTCTTTCTTTCTCTAATCTGTAAAATTGGAGGTCTGATACCAGAACAGAACTACAGTAATCTCAAGTCTTCCATTATTTTCCATTCTGAGAGTGGGCATTTTAGGAGAGTTCTGACACTAGGATTGCAACAATCATTTCCTAAACTCTTGTGTTCATAACTTTTAACATTGTTAATGTTTTCCCAGTGCCGATTTTGTGGAAACTGCAATTGCCACCATGTGCGCATGCCCATATCTGACCATCAAGCCTAGGCAGAGTTCAATAAGAAAAAACCCCAAGTACCGGTAATTAAGAATAAAGGACATATGGAAGTTCTTGTCAAAATGTATCCATCTGGAAAAATCAAATCCAAGATTCCTAGATGAGTTGTTCCTTTGATTTATTGTTTTCATATTAGTCATCATTCTTCTTTGTCAATGTCAATTCAACTTTCACAAAAGAAAATATAGTTTATTCAGTTTTTAATTCTTTAGTCAGACACATAATGTTTTGTAGTTAATTTTTATTCTTATTAAAATCTTGTTAGGAAATGCTTTAAGATTGTCACCAAGCATGACTTCTTTTTATTCCAGAATATATCTGAAAGAAAGACGCCAAAACAGAAGGTTTTTATTCTTTTTTCCTTTCAGTTGCTTCTATGCTCAGGTTTCAGCTTGAATCCCTTCAAAGGCGTTCCAGTCTACAGTCTGAGAATAATCTAGGGACTAATTCAAAATTATACCATATACACATAGTAATACGTAAAAGTTCTGAAATTAAGCAGAATATCAGGAATATCAAATTCCCTACCTGTTATTAAAGTTTCCCTCAATCAGCCTCTACTCCCATTGACACATTTATAGGCTTCCATTGCTTTTCCAGATGCATAAGCAATGCATTTCTTTCCATGGCTTATTTTAGCTCTTAAATAATTAATTTATGCTTGAAAATGCTGGGCTTTAAACCTGATTCTTTTGGATACTTTTATCTTTTTAATGGTATGCTTGTTAGCCTGGGATTTTATATTCAGCCTTGCAATGCTAGTTAATATTTTCAGATCAGGAAAATATCATCTACTTAACCTTTCCTTTAGCGGTCCTATCCGAAAGAAAAGAGACTTCATTTGTATCTTCCTGATTTGATTGAGTTCTGATTGAAGCTGAGTAAGGTTCTTCTGTACACAGATAAAAGAAGAAAATGTGTAGTGTTGAGAAAAGAAATAGAGTTGATTTAAAGGGAATGGGAGAAATTTCCATTTGGACTTCCCAGGTCAGATGAAGGTTTTGGGGAATCACCCTTAGTTGACTGTAAAATAGGTATCAAGATAAGATTTTGACAATAATGAATGAACACAGCAACTTACGAATGTACTGCTGATATTTTTTTCAATATGCAATATTGAAAGGCAGCTTTTCCACAAAGCATTTCGGAGCTCCCAATTAATTTTGCAGAGCAATATCAGGGTCAGCCTAGAAAAGGTTTTGCATCTTCTGGTCTGAAGCCAAATTGACTATTCAGCACAGGATGTTTTTTTTTTTCCTTCTTCTTAAAGAGTTTGCCAGGAGACCATAGAAGCTGTAAATTATAGATGGAAAGTATTTTTAAAGGATAGTGTTTGCAGACTAAATTAACCAAGTGCATCTGTTTTTTTATATTTTCCAAATCAGATTTTAAAATATGATCCAGCTGCTTGCATTTTGCAATTAGCTGACTTGCTAATATTTTGTAAAAAGTCTTAAACTGATCTCTTTACTTAATTGTACTCTTGGAGTAATAGGCATTAAACTGGAGTCAATAGTGTGTTGCCCTTTATAGATTTTTAATGTTAAATCAGTACAAATGCATCAGTGGCTTATCTTAAAAATGTTCATTGTGCTATGAGAAGTTAATAGTAGGTTGACTGTGCCATGTCAATGCAATGCATATATTCTTCAGCTTTTCATCTAATTCAGTTGACATTCTGAACTAATGACTGGGCTTGATAAGGGGCTGAATGAGGGCTAATAAATCAAAGCTTCATCTAGTCAGAGTAAAAAATGTTTCGTCTGTCTGGGTAAGCGGTACTCACCTTGTTCTGGAGGGGACCATTCCTCACTGTATTTGCTTGAGGGGTTTTGAGATCTTGCACATTCTGTAGAGATGTGACTCATGATGCCTATTACGAATTCAGACAAATAGATCAACTGCAACCTGTCTGAAAAGAAACAGCCTTGTAACATTTATTAATAGGTTGATAATCTCCTGCTTGAGTTTCTGCATGCGTTATTTATGAAGCTGCCTTTGAAAGCAGTCTGGGAACCTCTGTTCAAATCAAGAGTAACTAGACTGTAACTGTCTTTAATTTTAAAGCTTTCAAACTATCTTAGGGTTATCTCTGTTATGTCTGCAGAGACCCTAACATGGGGATAGACAAATCTGTAGGTTTTAGACTTAAAATTTTAAGAACATACTCTGGTCTCATACATTAACCACCTGGGAAGTTTGCTTTTTCAACAAATATGATTAAGCAAAGCAGGAGTGAAATCTACTTACCTTCCCTACTGGTTCGGAAGTGCGTGTGCTACGCACATCACATGTGATTTTGGACCCTCTGCGCATGCGCAGAGGGTAAAAAACAGGTTACTTCATGGTTAAAACCAGGAAATAATGACATCTGGGTGGATGGGCGGAGCCTCACACTGCCGTAGCTACCAGTCAGAGTTGGGTTTCAGCAGGTTCTGACCAGTTCTGGAGAACTGGTAGCAGAAATTTTGAGTAGTTAGGAGAACCAGCAAATACCACCTCTGGCTGGCCCCACCCCCATCTATTCTCTGTCTCCCAAGTCCCAGCTGATCGGGATGAAATGGGGATTTTGCAGTAACCTTCCCCTGGAGTGGGGTGGGAATGGAGATTTTACAATATCCTTCCCCTGCAATACCCACCAAGCCACGCCCACCAAACCATGCCACGCCCACCAAGCCACACCCAGAGAACTGGTAGTAAAAAATTTTGGAACCCATCACTGCTACCGGTTCTCCGAACCACCCGCCACCGCTACCAGTTCATCCGAACCGGTGCGAACCAGTAGCATTTCACCCTGAAGCAAAGCTAACTCATGGACTACTACCTATCAAACCACCTCTGGATACCTTCTTTCATTCATCTTTCCTCATCCTCCTGCTCCTTCATATGAGCTACAGTGGTCCATATTTTTTTCTAAGAATTATTGGTGGGATTTAGGTGGGACCAGAGGCACTTCTCTTTTAAGTTTAAAAAAATTGATATAAATCTGGAGGGAACTCAAAGAGGTGAACATAGGATGGTTATTCCTGACCTAAAGGGCACTGCTTGAAGTTGTATTCTAGAAGCTATTTCTAAAGTGAATAATTGCCATTTTAGACTTTCACCTCCTTTGTGAAATATCCTTCCCTAAGAGGCCGGCTTAATATTAATCCTATAGATTTTTTTCCTATTGAAAAAAATTTATAGGATTGATAGAAAAAATCTATACTATTGAAACAGCGACGTCTACACTGACTTGGGCATGTCGTGAGAATGGCTGATGGTCAGATTCCAAAAGATCTCCTGTATGGAGAATTAGTGCAGGGAAAGCGCTTCAGAGGGAGACCACAGCTGTGATATAAGAATATCTGCAAGAGGGACCTAAAGGCTCTGGGAATGGACATTAACAACTGGGAAACCTTGACCTCCAGTCGTTCAGCTTGGAGACTAAAGACGCAGCATGGCCTTTTCCAATTCGAAGAGACACTTGTTCGGCAGGCTGAGGCAAAGAGACAGTCCCGGAACCAGCAAAATCTGGGGGCTGGGCAGGGGACAGAATGTATCTGCCCTCAGTGTGGAAGGGATTGCCACTCTCGAATTGGCCTTTTTAGTTACACTAGATGCTGTTTTAGGACCTCTTTCCAGAGCACGATACCATAGTCTCTTGAGACTGAAGGATGCCAATGCAAAAAAGATTTTTTCCCACAAAAATCCTTTTTATTCTATCTGATATTTTAAGGTCTACTTTAGTGTGTTTGGATTTTTTAAAAAATATTTTATCCTTCCCTGTTTTTCATTTGAACTGATGTGTTGCTTTCTTACCCTAGGTGTTAGTTTTGTCATATTTTTATGGCATGCTTGTTTTTATCATTTTGTGGTTTTCATTTGCTTGTACACCACTGGAAAGAATTCTGGTTATCTGACAGTCTGAAACTGTAGTCAATCAATCATCTTTTGGGAGACTGATGAAAAACAGTCATAAAAATCTTATAAAAGCAGCCTTTCCTTACATCCATAATTCTGATTTCATGTTTTATGGCACACTTTGAATGAACCATATGGGAAACATCAAAACTTGCTTACTGAAAATGCTTGTACATTTTTATGTTTTTTAATGTTCACAGTATGGGAAGGGCAGAATATTCTTAGATATTATGTGTTCATATTTGCATTCCTTCTCTTTCTGAAAGATACAGGAATAAAGTGGTTTTGTGGTTTTGATAAAGTTTTATACTGTATTTTTATACTTGTAGTTGGCAGCAGACAAAGTTGGTAGAAATGCAAGAGTTTGCATTTTCTGTTGAAAGTAATGAGTGAATTGTCTTTACTCTAGTAACTCTTTCATAATTGATTCACATGAAAAAGGAATTTAAGGGGCATCCAAAATTACTATCTTTTTAAGGTGACCAATTCTGAATTAGCAATTTGTGAAAAATCTTAGAAGCTATTTAGCGATCAGTCTGGTAGTCTTATTTTTGTAGACTGCAGATTTGGGTAAAATAAGAATCGAAAGATTTGTTTCCTGTCTTTTTGTAGTTAGTTATAAATCTTGCGTAATAACAATAGTGGCTCATAATTAGGCTTGAAATCTTAAACAGTGTATTTTTTGTAAGTTTCTTTAGAGGGGGATAAAAGTGATACATTATCCACAACAGAATAATGCCATTCTTTAACATCAGTCAGTTTAATCCAGCGATTTATCAGGGACTGGGAAAATATATTGACTAGATGCTGATTCTAACTTGCTACTTAAGTTTCAGACATGAAACTTAAGTGAAAAATGTGCAAAACAAGAAAGGCATAGTGCCAATGATCTGAAAAGTCATTCGTTTTTATATATGACGTGGCCCAGAATCTTGCTGAATTGAAATAATCTTACTGGCTACATATAAATAACTCAGCAAAATGTTATCTTTATAGTTAGTGATTAATGCACTTCATGTGAGAAAAAGAAGGCTAGCTTGCTTCCCACCAGCCATCTGTTTATAATTTAAATATTTTAAGATACTGAAAAACACACATACACAACTCTACTGTTGCTCTGAGTCAGCTTGAACCACTTCCTACGCAAAGAAGTCCTTCTGCTTCTTTCTTCATGGTGTCATGGCTCTGTGGAGAAGTGCTTTTTCTCCTATAGATATCAAAGAGGATAATACAAAGTAACCAGAGGTGGTATTCAGCAGGTTCTGACCAGTTCTGGAGAACCAGTAGCAGAAATTTTAAGTAGTTCGGAGAACCGGTAGTAAAAATTCTGACTGGCCCCGCCCCCATCTATTCTCTGCCTCCTGAGTCCCAGCTGATCGGGATGAAATGGGGATTTTGCAGTAACCTTCCCCTGGAGTGGGGTGGGAATGGAGATTTTACAGTATCCTTCCCTTGCCACGCCCACCAAGCCACACCCACCAAGCCATGCCACACCCACCAAGCCACACCCACAGAACCGGTAGTAAAAAATTTTGAATCCCACCACTGAAAGTAATATCTTGAAAATGTTGTACAGATAATCTTCAATTTACAACCATTCGTTTAGTGACCATTCAAAGTTATAACGGCACTGAAAAAAGTGGCTTATGACTATTTTTCACCCTTTTGACTATTGCACCATCCCCATGGTCATCTGATCAAAATTTGGATGCTTGGCATCTGACGTGTATCTATCTGTGATGTCTCCTGGTCATGTGATTACCATTTGCGACCTTCTGACAAGCAAAGTCAATGGGGAAACCAGATTCATTTAACCATATTATTAACAACTGAGTGATTTGTGGCAAGAAAGCTCATAAAATGAAGCAAAACTCACTTACTTAGAAGTGGAAATTTTGGACTCAGTTGCGTTTGTAAGTTGAGGACTATCTGTAGTTTGTTTTAATGTAATCTTTTAATGTCACTACACTGAACTCATTTAAAAGGAATCATTTTTGTCAAATATATGAACTATGCATCAATGGGCAATTCCTTTCTTCTGATTTCTTGTTTGCCATTTCCTAATACCAAGAATTATTTCTGTACCCCTTGCATAAAAAAATATTACGATATTGTTACTGGGTGTCTTTAACATAAATTTCCTGAAAGCATCCAGAATTTCCAAAAAATTATTTTTCCTCATTACCTTTATTTTCTGCATTTGGGATCTGTCAGGAATAGCATTAAATTAGCCCAACAATTTTAAAGACGTGATTGTAGTACTGTATCACACAAGAAGTTAATTATATCTCTAAACTCGACTGACATTTCCTTTTGTCATAAATATTTAAAATAAGCCTGCTAACTCAAAATGTTAAAATGTTGGAAGATATATAATTTAAAACATTAAATGGACATTTGAAAGGTTGATGCATATTTAAATATGAATATCTATTGTGTTATCTAAGGATTTTATGCCAGGAAGTAAAACCCCCAGTATTCTCTTCTTTCTGTATCGGCGAGGCTGCAAGACAGTCTTAAGAAGAGTGTTTCTCCCTGTCCCACCACTTTATCCTTTAACAATAAAAATAAATCTTGTTAGTTCATGTTTAAACTATGGAGTTCTTGGTGGTCTCTGAGCTTGGTTGTTTTCTTGCAGACATTTCATTACCCAACTAGGTAACATCATCAGGACGTAGTTCCACCAAAAACACTCCCACCAATACTGACAGGGCAAGACTAGTACTGTGATGGTGAACCTATGGCACGCACGTTTAACTTTTTAAAAATTAAATGTAATTACAGCTTATTTATCTTTGAAATAACTGTTAGAATGTTTAAAACAGCGTGTTTTCAAGATGATTGTGGGAATACTGTAAAATACACAGGTGACATTTTGAGAATTCTGGCTAGCAAGGTGTGTTATCATATTTAATTTCCACTGATGCTGCAGAGCAAATGTATGAAAACGACCCTTCTCTAGCGTTTGAGGGCAGGTTCAGGCAACATATGCATTCTCATAAATAAATGCTACTGTTTTTGTTAATGTACTTATAGACAAGATGTTACTATTAAATGCTTCCTTTGTTCAAAAGATGATAAACTAATTGTAGAAGTTTCTGGCATAGAAAAAACCAAGGTTCCCTTAGTAAAAATACGGTTTCTGAAAATCATGTTATGTCTAAAGAACATATGTTGCTTATTTCAATCTTTAACTTAAACTAAAATTGCTCTCTCTGCTTTCAGCATCATAGTCAATAAGGGATAAAAAGAATGGAATAATAATTAATATAGTATAAAAAGGGTTGATTGATTTATTGCAGATTAATGAAATTATGGTTCAAAATTGGGCCAGCAATTGGGCCTCATAATGTAGGTGGCAAAATAAACATCATTAAATTCAATTTGCAATGTGTAACCATAGCTAAATCCAGACTGCCACCCTGTCACTGGGTGTTGTGCCTTGTGATTCTTGACGAGTGTATCTTGTCTTTTTATGTACACTGAGAGCATATGCACGAAAGACGAATTCCTTGTGTGTCCAATCACACTTGGCCAATAAAGAATTCTATTCTATTCTATATTGAGCTTCCTGCAAACTGGGGCTGTTGAAATGAACATCCACATGCTTTTCTCACACATGTGGACTGCAACACTTGGCCATAATGTGCTGGCTGCTGTTGTGCAGTAGGTATTAGGTTTCCTAAGCAAAAAATATAAAATGCTCCCTTTCAAAGCTTTTTAATCCTATGCAACAGATGTGTTATTATTCAAACCACAGAGTGTATTGCATTTAAAGTCCCTAATCTTAAATTTTGAACTGCCTACCCTCATAACTGTGTGGGATGTAATTTTGTCTTGATGCAAAGAAGTGTGAATAGTTTTGCTAACATTTCCCAATGGAGCTTTCTTCCACCTACTGTTTTCTGCTGTGCAGGTGCCCTGGAAAAGTCTTGTTGAGA
The DNA here is from genome assembly GCF_059756535.1 of Pantherophis guttatus. NCBI lineage: Eukaryota > Metazoa > Chordata > Lepidosauria > Squamata > Colubridae > Pantherophis > Pantherophis guttatus. The sequence goes on along the minus strand of NC_142063.1, from coordinate 234,131,445 downwards.
ATAAAAGTTTCCTGTTGCAAACATATTTCCTGTTAAAGGATCATACGTAGTGTTGCACATGTGAAATCTTGCTTGAATCAAATTGTTTAATTCGGTTTTACTTTGCGTTTAAATTTTGTATTTATGTGTTTTATCTGTGGCTGTTCACCGCCCTGAGTCCTTCGGGAGTAGGGCGGTATATAAATCAAATAAAAATGAAAAAATGAAAATGAAATGAATCACTGCATCAAATTTCAGAACATTGCTGCCAATCTGAGCTTGATAGATCAGAGAGATCTGTTGGTATTTTTTCTCAATAAAGCTATCCTTTATTGATGGACAATGGATGGTCAATACAATGAAAGTCTAGAATCTAAAGAACAAAAGAAATAGATGAATGACACCCCTGCCCTAAAGGAAGTGGGACATCAAAAAGGAGATATTAAATGGACCTGTATTACTGAGATGCTAAGAATCTAGAAAATAGGAATGGCCATCATAACAACATTGAACACCATTCAAACTTGGTTGCCTTTTTGTTTATTTTAATGAAAACAAAAATTGGATACGTGGGATTCTCACTGGAGCTGAAGGAAGGAGGCAGCCACAAGACCAGATGGGAAAGTGGGCAGCAGTAATTATGAGTAAGAAGCAGTGGAGATCAGGGAATCCAGATGTTTTCTGACTCATGTGGCTAGTCAGTAACAAAATTTCCTAGACTGTCACCAAGTTTCAAATGCTCAATTTGAGTAAATTTCAGACAAATTGAAAAGAAAAGATAGGATGATGATGATGGCAAAACAGGAACCTGAACCTGAACTCAACTCAACAGGATCAAATGCCCGGAAGGCTGCTGAAGTGAAAGCTTTGAGCATCAGATGGAATAACTGTTTAGCAAAAGACAGTAAAAACATAAAGAGAGGAATAATATTTCCAATTCAATAAGCTACAAGCTTTAGTGAAATGTGATAATCACAGTAGCTTCATTAAATTGTTGAAATGACCTGGCCTAAAGTTACTCCTGTGTGTTAGGGAATAACACTTTTAAGTATCTTTCAAGCTATGTTTTGTTTGTTTGTTTTGAGACTTCACATAGAATCACAGATGGATTTCTACATGAAATCTTAAAGAAAAATATTGATTTGATAAAATTTAGTGTGACTTCAAGCAAGCATTCATGTTTGATCAAGTTGGTAACCATTTGTGTCAGATAAATACTACAATGGCATTTGTCCCTACATATTTTTCCATGGGATTTCGGAATACAATACCAGCAAATAAGTCATAATTTGATTCATGTATACTTACATGCACAGGTGAACAGAATCCATTTAATCTAAATGGAATTACTTTTAGAGAATTTACATAAGGATACATTCCGAAATGGAATTAGATTCCTTGCAGAATTGCTATCAACATTTTTAATTCAGTTTTTATCTAATAACTCTGAATTCAGTTTTTATTCTAGACCTTTATTTTTTTTTAAAAAAACACAATTATTTCACATTACATTCTATTAAAAGGCATTTTAATTGAGGTATGGAAGGTTTTCCATCCTTCACAACCTAAAATAACAGTACAATGAAAGAGCACATTTCATATTTTCAAATGCTTTTACTATTTTGGTTTGACATTTTCAAGTTTGTGCTATAAACATTTAACAGCAAAGTTTTTTGCTAACATCATTATTTGGTAGTTACATTTCATTAAATGAACCTGAAAAATAAATTAGGATATTTTGCTCTATACTGCTAAAATGATCTCATAAGTGCTGTATGAAATTTTATGACTAAGTTATAGTATACCTTATGTTGATTTTATTGAAAATTCTAACTTTAGCCGTTGATTGAAACAAACCTTGAATTTAGTCTTTTGTACATTTTATTTATTTTTATTTATTTATTTATGCAATTTATATGCCGCCCTTCTCCCGAAGGACTCAGGGTGGCTTACAAGAAGGAAGGAGGAGGGAGTAAGTAATCTGTTATGAATTAGGGGTTTTTTTTTGTTACGAAGAAGTCACAGGGGGGGAGGGGTGGGGAGGGGGGGTTAGGGAGGGGGGGAGGGGGGGAAAAAGGGGGAAAAAATTTGTATTTGAAAAACTTTTTCAATAAAAAAAAAAAAAAAAAGAAGGAAGAAAAAATTACATAACAGTCAATTTAAAATTAGTTAACATTAATTAAAAATTTAATTAAAATTATTAAAAATCACCCCGACGGATTCAGCCCATTTGGTGAAAAAGCCACGTCTTCAATTCGCGGCGGAAGGAGAGGAGGTCAGGGGCTGTCCTGAGGCTGGTGGGCAGCCCATTCCAGAGGGTCGGCGCTCCTACAGAGAACGCTCTCCTCCTGGGGGCCGCCAGCCGACAGTGTCTGGCTGACGGCACCCTGAAGAGGCCCTCTCTGTGAGAGCGTATTGGCCGGTGGGAGGTTATCGGTAGCAGCAGGCGGTCTCGCAAATATCCTGGCCGTAAGCCATGGAGCGCTTTAAAGATGAGAACCAACACCTTAAAGCGCACCCGGAAGACCACCGGGAGCCAATGCAGCTCCCGCAGGAGAGGTGTTACGTGGGAGCGCCACGTCACTCCCATAATCACCCGCACGGCCGCATTCTGCACCAGCTGGAGCCTCCGGGTGCTCCTCAAGGGGAGCCCCATGTAGAGAGCGTTGCAGTAGTCCAGGCGTGATGTGACCAGGGCATGAGTGACAGTGCACAAGGAGTCCCGATCCAGAAAGGGGCTCAACTGGCATATCAGGCGGACCTGATAAAAAGCCCCCCTGGCCACGGCCATCATATGCTCTTCTAAAGACAGCCGTGTGTCCAGGAGGACACCCAAGTTGCGAGCCCCCTCTGTGGGGGTCAGTGACTCGCCCCCATTAGCCAGCGATGGCACCAGCTGGCTATATCGGGACGCCGGTATCCACAGCCACTCGGTCTTGGAAGGGTTGAGTCGAAGCCTGTTCCTCCCCATCCAGACCCGCACGGCCTCCAGACACTGGGACATCACTTCGAGGGCATCATTGGGGTGGTCTGGGGTGGAAATATACAGCTGAGTGTCATCAGCGTACAGATGGCATCGCACCCCAAAACCACGGATGATCTCACCCAGCGGCTTCACATAAATGTTGAACAGGAGCGGCAAGAGGACCGACCCTTGCAGCACCCCGCAAGCAAGGCACCTCGAGGTCAACCTCTGCCCCCCTGCCAACACAGACTGCGACTGGTCAGAGAGATAGGAGGAGAACCACCGCAACACGGTCCCTCCCACCCCCAATCCCTCCAGCCGGTGCAGCATGATACCATGGTCGATTGTATCAAAAGCCGCTGAGAGGTCTAACAGGACCAGAACAGAGGAACAACCCCTGTCCCGAGCCCTCCAGAGATCATCCACCAATGCGACCAATGCCGTCTCCGTGCTGTACCCAGGCCTGAAGCCGGACTGGCACGGATCTAGATAGACGGTTTCATCCAGGTACTGTGGGAGCTGTCGCGCAACCACACTCTCCACAACCTTCGCAACAAAGTGAAGGTTGGAGACTGGACTGTAGTTGCCAAAACAGCCGGGTCCAGAGAAGGCTTCTTGAGGAGGGGCCTCACCACCGCCTCTTTCAAGGCGGGAGGCAAGAAACCCTCTCTCAAAGAAGCATTTATAATCCTCTGGAGCCAGCCTCGTGTTACCTCCCGGGTGGCCAGTACCAGCCAGGAGGGGCACGGGTCCAATAAACATGTGGTTGCGTTTAACCTCCCCAGGATCCTGTCCACGTCCTCAAGAGTCACAGGGTCGAACTCGTCCCAGATAACATTCTCAAGACCAGCCTCAGTCACCCCGCCAGGATCTACCCAGTCAGAGTCCAAGCCTTCCTGAATCTGAGCGATTTTATTGTGCAGATACTGTGCAAAATCCTCAGCCTGCCCTTGCAAGGGGTCTTCCCGCGCTCCCTGATGTAGGAGGGAGCGAGTCACCTTAAACAAGGCGGCTGGGCGATTATCTGCCGATGCAATAAGAGCGGAAAAGTGGTTACGCTTTGCCGCTTTTATCGCCACTAGATAGGTCTTAATATGAGACCTAACTAGTGTTCGGTCAGATTCGGAGCGACTAGCCCTCCAACCACTCTCTAGGCGTCTTTTCCGGCGCTTCATCTCCCTCAGCTCCTTGGAGAACCAAGGGGCCGGGTAGATTCGGCGTTGGGTCAGAGGCCGCAAAGGCACGACTCGGTCCAGAGCACCGGCGGCCATCCTATCCCAGGCAGCCACTAGGTCTTCAGCCGAGTCGTGAGCCAGAGTTTCAGGAACTGGCCCAAGCTCCCTCTGGAACCTATCAGGATCCATCAGGCGCCTGGGGCGGAACCACCTGGTCGGTTCCGCCTCCCTGCAGTGGGGTGCAGCGGTCAAAAAGTCCAGCCTCAGGAGAGAATGGTCCAACCATGACAGGGGTTCAGTAACTATATCCCCTATATCCAGACCACTCAGCCACTGACCAGAGATAAAAACCAAGTCCAGAGTGTGTCCTCCCGCGTGAGTGGGGCCATGAAATAGCAAAGTAATTCCTTTCAGCACAAGGAGTCTGTCACTGACTGCTATTTTTACGTACAGAAGTAAATGCCCAGAAAATTATCCATGTAGGGATAGCTTCTAGTTAGTAAAAGGCCATATAATTCACTGCTTCAGTTTTGCTTTAAAATGGATAAATTTAAAATAACGATTAAGCATCTAAATCTGTTTAATGCCAAGTCTTTTGCTCACAGTAAGCATGTTGACATGGAATTGAAAAAATATTGGAGGAGCAATCATATACTATTAATGTAATTTAATTTTACTGTTATCATTTTAAATATATAATGTTTTGTACCCTTAGGTATGGCAGAAACTGTCTCATTCAATTTGAGGATTTTGCCAACCAAAATGCATTCCGTCTTCTGAATAAATATCGCAACTTATACTGCACTTTCAATGATGATATTCAAGGTAATGAAATATTTGTAATCCCTGTTTAGCAGAGGACAATATGATTTAACAACTTACTATTTATAAAGACTCTGTGTCACATCCAGGCAACCCATTACATCATGTGCTTGTAGATCCACATAATGATAGGGGTAAAGTATACAAGCCCTTTGTGGATTTCCTGCGCTGGCCTGAAGAGAGACACTGGTTGATCTTTGCTGTCCCACTGTCACATTTTAACTCTCCTGAGAGGGAGCTAAAGGTGCTTCCCTGGCTTATTTGTCATGAGCCATCTGTGGACTCCCAGCACCTTTAGTAATTGAATACAGCTTTTACCCAGTGGTGAAATCCAAATTTTTTTACTACCGGTTTTGTAGGCGTGGCTTGGTGGGCTTGGAGGGCATGGCTTGGTGGGCGTGGCAGGGGAAGGATGCTGCAAAATCTCCATTCCCACCCCATTCCAGAGGAAGGATATTGCAAAATCCCCATTCCCACCCCACTCTGGGGACAGCCAGAGGTGGTATTTGCTGGTTCTTTGAACTACTCAAAATTTCTGCTACCGGTTCTCTGAACTGCTCAAAATTTCCGCTACCAGTTCTCCAAATCCTGTCAGAACCTGCTGGATTTCACCCCTGCTTTTACATATGCATGCAAGAACTATTGACTATCAAAAGGGCCTTGGTAGTACAGTGATCTAAAGCACCCTGTTATTAAGAACAGCTGCCTGCAATTATTGCAGGTTCGAATCTCACCAGGCTCAAGGTTGACTCAGCCTTCTATCCTTTCTAAGGTAGGTAAATTGAGGACCCAGTTGTGGGGGCAATAAGCTGACTTTGTATAAATATACAAAAGTATGAAGGCTATTGCTTAACACACTGTAAGCCGCCCTGAGTCTCCGGAGAAGGGCGGCATATAAATCAAATTAAAAAAAAAAAATCTGCTAATTCAGTTTTTTGGAGACCAAAGATGATTTGATAAAATACAATATTATTAAGACACATTTACCTACGAAGTTTAAAATAGTGCAACCAATGGTATTTCCTGTGACATTCTATGAAAGCAAAAAGAAGACTTTGAAGAAGCAGAATAGGGAGAGTATCCTTTGAACATGGGTGTTGGAAAAGACTTCTTAGAATACCATGGACAGCCAAGAAATAAAGCCCATTGAACATATCAACAACTTGAGTTCCCATTTGAGGTACTAGGCTAAAATTATCCTACTTCAGACACATTGTACAAAGACCCAGCTTTCTGGAAAAGGCTTTAATGCTGGGAAAGAGGGAGGAAAAGAGAAAAAAGTTGATGGATTCAGATCCAAAGGACCAGGTTAGAGACAGATTGTTATGGAGTAAATCTGTCCATACAGTTGCTAAGAGTCAACACTGATTTGATGGCATATAATCAATCGATCATCTCATTATCATTGCTTAACATTTCCTAAATATATATACAGGTGAGGAATTTGTATTCCTAAACCTCATTAAGTCCATCTCATTGAGAATCCCAAACACAACTTCACAATGCTGAAATTCTGCAGGAAAATGGCAATTTTCAGTGCATGGTGTTTGATACTTTATGACAGTCTTTTCTTGTATTGATGACATTTTCTAATATTGAATAGCCTTGGCTTGTTCAGCAGCTTCATTCTTCAAATCTCCACTGATCTTCTTAATACATTGTGTAACAAAATATTTTCTTTTATGGACAAATAATATCACATTTACCATTCCTATGTATAATGAATTGTGTTTCTGGAGGGTATTATCTACAGTATTATCATAATACTTTATCAAACCTTTCATTTGATGCAATTGAATAAGGGTGAGAAGAGTGATGAACTCTTACTTGAAAAGGAGTAGTAATTTCAGCCCTCCATTGTTTTTACAATAAGATATTATATCATAGGAGAATTAGTATTGTTTTCTGGGCTTAATTATTTCCTAATTATTTTTTCTATGTAGTTTTCCACTAGCTGTATTCATTAGCATTTTAAATCTCTAGCCTTTTCTTCTTATTTCAATAATTATCTAATATAATAATAATATCTAATATAAGGCAAATGCTACTCTTGGTGTGCCTTCTTGAACCTTCTTCTGATTGTGGGGCTGGTGGGGTGAACTTGATCTAAAATGAGAAAGCATAACATGCTTTAGATTTCCTGTGCTAGACGTGGGATTGGACCTCATGGTTTAAATTATCTTTTCAGACCTGGGCTTCTGTAGGATCCTTTTTCACATTGATGTGAAATGTGCAATGCATACATGTGCAATGTAACTTTTCTGCAGATTTTTTTGGGGTGGGGCAGAGGTGGGTTTCAGCAGTTTCTGACCAGTTCTGGAGAACCGGTAGCAGAAATTTTGAGTAGTTCGAAGAACCGGTAGTAAAAATTCTGACTGGCCCCGCCCCCATCTATTCTCTGCCTCCTGAGTCCCAGCTGATTGGGAGGAAATGGGGATTTTGCAGTAACCTTCCCCTGGAGTGGGGTGGGAATGGAGATTTTACAGTATCCTTTCCATGCCACGCCCACCAAGCCACGCCCACCAAACCATGCCATGCCCACCAAGCCACACCCACAGAACCGGTAGTAAAAAAAATTGAAACCCACCACTGAAGTGGGGTGAGGAAACCTGGAATGAGTGCTTGTGTGTGTTTCAGCTTAACATTAATTTTTTTTAAAAAAAAACGCATCTAGGACAAATTCTGTTTTTAAAGTTCACCTAAAAGATGTGTGATTGGTTATCAATGGACATGAGCTGTTATTTCAATGTAATACCATTATTTCTTAATTTATTCTGTTTTAGGAACAGCATCTGTAGCTGTTGCTGGTCTCCTTGCTGCACTCCAGATAACTCAAAATAAACTGTCTGATCATACAGTACTCTTTCAGGGAGCTGGAGAGGTTTGTTTATCTATTTTTTTTTCATTGCTATGTCACTTTTCTGAGAAAAGAGGTGTTTCTGGGCCATATTTCTAGTTTGGTCAAATATTTATTTATTTGATTGGCTGTTTGCCTATTACCCTATTGCCTTAGGGCAGAGGTGGGCAACTATGGCCCTTTTATGACTTGTGGACTTCAACTCCCAGAATTCCTGAGCCAGCCATGTTAGCTCAGGAATTTCCTGAGCTAACATGGCTGGTTCAGGAATTCTGGGAGTTGAAGTCCACAAGTCATAAAAGGGCCATAGTTGCCCACCCCTGCCTTAGGGGCAGCAGTTAGTAGATCCCCATGGCTTAAATGACCTTAGAATTGTGTGGCTGTGTAGTTCAAATTGACAAGATGCTGGCCTGAGCATTGCAATGCTCCACCCCACCCTGTCTGACATCATTGGGCATAAAAAATGGGTGAGGCTTACATTGTAAGATTCTGACTTGCTGGTTTTGACTCCTGCACCCTACTCCTCCTTTGGTGCTGCTGGCTGGGCAGATATATTTTTAGTAAATCAGCTCAGCCAGATTGAAGCCAGAAGTCTTTCTGAACCGAATGAAGTCTGTGACTAGTCAGAATCTAGATAGAAAACTTATTTGAATTCCATGCAGACAAGATGCAATATATAAATATGTTAAAATACAACAATGCCAGGGAGTCTAAATGTTGAAATGCTTTTGTAGCCATATCAATGTAGGCCATTTGTTATTGACACCACAATTAGATCCTCAGTGCATTATTTTTTTGTTTAAATAAAAAACCTTTTCAGTTTATTCCTCACATCCTGAGGAATTTGTACCAACAAGCTGAAATTTCAGGGTGTGCACAGGAAAAAAAAATCCCCAGCCATGGAACCATATATTTATGCTTTTATATTTAAGTGACTTTGAGTTTTTATGTCAGGTAACTAAAGGATTCCTCTGTTACTTTGGAAGTCAAAATTGGCTATGTATAAGAGCCAGTGTGGACTAGTAGTTAAGGCACCAGGCTAGAAAGCGAGAGATCATGAGTTCAAGTTCCACCTTAGCCAGCTGGGTGACTTTGTGCCAATCATTCTCTTTAGACCCAACCCACTTCACAGGGTTGTTGTTTTGAGGAAAATAGGAGGAGGAAGGTGTTGGATATGTTTGCTGCCTTGAATAAATAAATAAACCTCAATATAAGGTATATTATCTACATATCTGCATCAGCAGAAATACTCTGTCCCATTTCTTTCCCCCCTTTTAATAATTTGGTTGTGAGTAAACTCTGTATAAGGGATAAGAACAACAGACTATGTCGTATAGTGGTTAGATTTTCAAACCAGGACCTGAGAGAACCAGGTTCAATTCAAACATGGAGATTATCAGATTTTTAGCTCAGGTTCCTTCTCTGGGCCATTGTTGAAAAGCAAATGAAAAGTGACCTCCAGTATAATGCTTTAAGCTCATAAAAAGGCAAGATCTAGATGCAAAAAGTAATTAGTAATGGGGACTTGCTTTCTTTGAACCTCATTGTTTATATGCAGATGTAGAGGTTTTGTCTGATTAATGAATAAACAGGGAGTTTTTTCTTCATAATTTGTGAACTTGGGTCATGAAATGTTTTATGTATATTCTGAAACTCTCAGAGTCAAAATAAATCAAATGTACAAAACTAACTAACACTTCGTGCCAGAAGATTTTTATTGAGGTTATACAATACCAAAAAAAGTGTAATGTCAGCATTTGTAGATGTTCCAAGGCCATATAAAATAGGTACAGATGTTAACTCAGAAATAATGCCTTGTTTAGTCTCGTTATTTAAATAATCCCTTTCAATTCTGAAGTAAAAACTCAAAGTCTGATTATTCTAAAGTCATTTTTTCCCCCTAAGGTGAGCAAATAAGCATATTCATTCTGCTGTGAACTGCAAAGAATCAAAGTGGCCAACTCAAGTTTTCAGTCAAGGCACATTTCAAAGGGCATGATGACCAATTCTAATGTATCACTAAGTCATTTCATTTTTAAAAAATTGCACAACCTGTATTGTCCAAACTGAAGGGGGGGTGGGTAGATATGAAAGCCAAAGAGATGACAGATAGAAATGTCCTAACCTTAACAATTAGATGGCTTGCTGGTGTAGTACTGGCTTTGTTAAGCAGTTCATCTTTTGTTGATCTCTGTAACCTGAAATGGGAAGAGGAAAAGGCTAAATTGGAGACTATTATGGAGATTGTGTATAAGTGCTGCCAGATAGATGAGTTACTCCTCTGACTTGTTTTGGTAATGAAAATTTTTAAAAATCAAAATGACTGTGAATATTGTTGTGTCTAATGGGTATGTGATTTGCACAGAAATAAAAATATAGCAACTCAGAGTGGTGCATAAGCATTAAAAAGGGGAAGTGATGTTTTATATTTTCATATAAAAATAAATATATTTGGATATGTATAAATATATATGTAGATGGGAAGATCTGAATTGATTTCTACTGTATGTGTGTGTGTGAGAGAGAGAGGGATATTGAGGTTATACTCCTGTGATGGTGAACCTAGGGCACGTGTGCCAGAGGTGGTACACAGAGCCCACTCTGTGGCCACGCGGGCCGTTGCCAGTTGCTCTTTGGGTTTCCGGTGTGCACATGCACGCCGGCCAGCTGGTTTTCACGTGTGCCAGCGCGCCGGAAACCCGAAGACCAGCTGATCGGTGCTGAAAAGGTTTGTCATCACTGTTATACTCTATTATCTGTACACTAATTCTTCCTTTTCTCAACAGGCAGCAATGGGCATAGCCAGTCTTCTCATTATGGGGATGGAAAAGGAAGGGATATCTAAAAAAGAAGCCATAAAAAAGATCTGGATGGTTGATTCAAAAGGATTAATTGTAAAGGTAATAGCATTTCCCTTTCTATTACTAAACACACATTATGATTTAAAATTTTCTAGGTACATTGAATAATAATAACAGAAGCAACATACTCTCAAAGTTAGTATATTTTTCCCTGTACACTTAAGTTACAATTGGATACTATCCCTAAGAATTGGATAATAATAATTATCCGTTGGGATAATAATATTGCCATTGAGAATGTGGTAAGTTTCTTCGAAAAACTAAGGAAGTATTTAAATTCATATTGCAACTTCAGATTTAAATATACATATGTGTATATGTATATACATACATGCATACACATCATGAATATCTTATGTTTGTAATGAACCTAAAATTGTTTATTAAAATAAGCAAAGAAATGCTGATGTAAAAGATAATTTCCTGCTGATATTTTCCTTTATCTATGCCAGACCTCTACATAAACTTCAGCTGTGTTGCCTCAAATAACTTTTATTGCATAGCAATAAGAGCAGAGACCATGTCCTGCATGCTGTGGTTTATTATGATATCAGCAGTGGTTAGACATTCAGAGTTGCTCAGAGACCTGACAAGGCATTCTGACCGCATTTCTTCCATATGCTAGACAGAGCTAAGACAAAACACATGTATATCTCAAATACTAAAATAATAAAGGGAGTTTAAAGTAATAATTTATTCAAATTAGCATTTCCATCCTCAAAAGAAAATGTTACCTGATTTATTTGTCTTCTACCTTACAGTAGGTTGTACTGGAAACAAAACAAAAACTTAGAATTCCTCTTGGATTTCCATGCTTCTCTTTAAAAAGTTCATATGATGAATAATGATTTATGTTACTGTTATCTGCATGAAAGTGTGTATTGCTCAGTTGGGATTGCATAGCTGAGAAAAATGAAACTTTAAATGGGATAGATTTTCATGGGATCTTATCAAATGGGAAGATTATTATATATTTGATTTCTATCAAGAAGATTTCCTTAATAACACTCTGGATAACTGAGATGTGCAAAAGGATTTGCACTTCCTATTACTCACGGAAGATTACTCTTAAGGAAAGGATACTGCAAGATCATGTATTCAATACTGTGTCCATCTATTAGCATCTATAGTTCTAAGTTTGTTGTTTTTTTATCATTTCTTGTGATTTAAATTGGCAATGAAGAATATTAACTGGGAACAGAAGAGGAGCTTTTTAAGTGGAAGGGGCAAAGAAGGGCCATGTGTTGTAGCTTGATATGAGTGACTAAACTAATTGGCAGGAATTCTGTAAGCAGCATACAAATCCCAGGGGTGCTTAGAATCTATAACAAAGAAACAGGAAAGCAAATAAGGAGAGGGGAGTTGAAAGTTTAGAGGTGTCTGGTTTAGGGTTAGTCTAAGAAGATAAGATGGGAAAACATTGTCAAGTGACAGAGAAAAAGCACATCTGTTCTAATTCCTTTACCTCAATCATTTTCCCTGAAGGAAAGTAGTATCAATCATATGAGAAAAAGATAAAATGATGAAAGAAGGAAGTCCCAGTTAAAGGGAGGACAAATTACACCTAAAACATAATGGAATTTGTAGATGTAAGTTCAGAGTTTGTGCAGTCATTTTTCAAAGATGGGCAAATGTCCTTTTCAGGTTCAAAGCAGACAGTAAATTAGGTGCAATTACTGACAGGACTTTTGTTGTCAGTATCTTGAAAGGCTCTAGAATTCTGTAAACTGGCAGTCCCCAACATTCCCAACATTTCTGCCACCAGGGACTGGTTTCATGGAAGACAATATTCAGTGCCTAAATAAGGAAGAGAGAAGGTGGCTGAACAATAGCTAAATTCTGCCCTCCAAATAAATCAAGTATGAGTCAAGAAAAGTGACATATTGGAGATTTTGTTGTTAGCCACATGTCAGAACTATGTAATCCCTTGTCCCTCTGCCACTGATAATACATTGCCTTCAGTTCTATAAATAACAAGACTTGTGGTTGCTGACCAGGAAGAAACGGAGAAAGAGAACAAATGCAATGATGTAATTTACACCATGGCAGAAACCTGGCAAGTTGGTCTCTCTCTCTCTCTCTCTCTCTCCTTCCCTCCCTCCACCCCTCTTTCTGTGGGTAAGGTTATTTATAGTATAACATAGTTGTTCTGGGGCTGCTTTAAAACCCTATTGTTGCATGATTAAGCTTTATGTATGTAATATGTACCTGACACATCTACTATACCAAATGGAAGAAAAGTTAGTATCTAACATACATTTTTTCAACTATATAGTTAAAGGAAACATAATCCTGATGACTTGCAATTCATTTTAAATTCTGTGAAATATGTTTTTATATATATATATAAAATTGCATATTTCCTGGACTTTATATATATTGGATCTGATAAAAGTTCTACCTTCTGCTTCATTTGAATCATGGTGGCACTTAAGATTTTTTATGATTTTGGGTTGCATCAAGAATTCAGATTTATAGCTATGGGACAAAATTACTAGAAGCAGGAATATTCCCCCCCCCCTCCAGAATTATTTGGGATTAGGTATGCTTTCTGTGTGGAGGAAAACTCTCCTCCTGTCAGTTGGGTCCTCCCATATATAACTGCAGCCATGGTTGAAGCAGATTCAGACAGTTTCCAGGCCTGAGGCGATGCATGCTGTCCTTATGAGTCAAACAATCCTCTGCTGTCATTTTAGGGAACTTGGAGAATGTCCAATCTCTGAGGGAAAATAAAAGATAGCCTGGCTATAAAGAGACCGGGAGAAAATGGCTCTCTCAAAAGGTTTTGCAAGCAGGGAGGTGGCATTTAATATTTTTCTCAGATGGAAAAATCTAAAATGGACAAATAGCTATTCCTTGTGTGGCCAAAGCTAAGGGCACAGTAGGCGACATGTCTTCCGAGAGGGGACACGTGTACTCCTTTGAGCTCTTGTCTTCTAGATATTCTGGCCCAGCACGTTCTTCTCTGTTGGAGGTCTTTCTATCGTGTCTCTACATTTTCTTACCCTCTCAGCATATACACACACACACAAACAGTGATGCTGGCAACTTATTTATATTTTGTGACATCGTCACCAGGCCCATAAAACTAGTTGAATCCTATGAGGATAGCCTTTCTACATGTATTTTGGTTAGGATAGTTTCTAAAATGCAGGTTGGGAAATTTTTAATGACATTTTATCAAACAAACTTTGGAAAGTTTTCAGTGTCACTGAATACAGAGTATCACAGAAATTTAGAGGTCTATACTCCCCTCAAAATTTCTGACTATGCTTCTAAACATGATTTAAATGCTTGCTAAAATTCTTTGACTATAATAGATATTTAATGGATGCCATATGTTTTGCAGTTTATAGGTTTATTGATGAGAAAGTCAAAGCAACACTAGTATGTTTTTAAAGGAAGACTGAACATTTTCATTAGAACACAGAATAAATTTAAAACTGTATTTTTAACTGGTAATCTTTTTTTTAAATTTAGGGTCGTGTTTCATTAACACCTGAGAAAGAAGTGTTTGCTCATCAGCATGAAGAGATGAAAAAATTAGAAGACATTGTTAACAAAATAAGACCAAGTGTTCTTATAGGTAATAAGTGATCGTATATCGAAGTTTGCACTTTCATTTGATATTTATGTCTGTCTGTGTGCCTACGTATGACACATACATACGTATGCACATGCATACATGCACCCAGATACTGGATATGCATACATTTTAGAGAAATCGGTAAAAATATTGTGATCTTTATGCATAAGAACAAATACAGTAATTCTCACAGTTTTGGAAAGTAGGTAAGGTTACAGAGATTTTTGAATTGTACTGTAAGTGATGTGTGAATAATATATGACCTTAAATGTATTTACATGTAATAAATAGCTTCTTGGGTGAGCGGTACAGCGGCCTAGAGGTGAAGATGCTTGCCTCACACTCAGGAGGTTGAGAGTTCAATCTTATGCAGCGCCAGATGTTTCTCTATCTGCTGCGAACTCCGCATAGGCGTCAGGAAGGGCATCTGGCTCATAAATGTTCAGTTCCATTCAGTTGTCCCGACTCCACCCTTATAAAAGGGATTCATAGGATCATAAAAAAAGGGGTGGGGGAAGCTTTGTGGGCAAGGTCTGTTCTGTGATTTTGCTCCTTGAGTCAAATTATAAAAGTCTCTCTAGTCCTTTTCTCTTTTTAAAATCGTATGCAAATAGACTAAAATATACAATTTTTTGTAGACCCATTTCTATAGTGAAAAATCAGATATAGTATTTTGTATCCCATGCTATATAATGCTCAGTGTTGAATATGAAAAGGATATATTTATTTGGATGTTGTATTAACCTAACAGTGCTCCATAAGCAAGAAAAAATTGGTCAAACATCATATGATTAATTGTTTAAAATCTTTGCTTGAAGAATTGGGAATAAATAAGTTAGCTCATGTTTCTCCAAGATTTTCATTAACTCCAATCTCAGCGACAGCCATGTATGGTATATTATTAGACACTACTCAGGAAAAAGAGTATTGTTATTGTTGGAGCAAGAACAAACAGTGTTTTAACAAATCTAGCCATAAAGCATCAGTGAGATTGTTTTCTAATTTATTTTGCTATGACTAGGAATGATTGTCATTGTACTGTTTGCTTTTTAAAAACAAACTTCACATTAAATAGTAAAAAAAAGTAAGACAATAACTTTTGGTAAGATCAGTTTAAAATTATGGGGAGCTTTGAACTTCAGTTTCTGTAAGAGTTCTAAGTTGTCAGAGCAAGGGAAAAAAAGAATAAAACATGATTACATGTTCAAGCTGGTGATACTTTAGCTAAGGCTACAAAGTTCTTTGGGTCTGTAGTATTTGTTTATTACAGTAAATTCATTGCACCTTTATTTAATTTTTGTCAAAGGCAATGTCCTGATGTGAACTTTTTAAAAATGCTGTTATTCTTTTTTCATTTTGTTTGAGCATTGATACAGTTGTCCAATTAAGATTTTATGCAAAGAAACCAAGATTCTGATGAAATATGTTTGGCCTCCTACGTATATGTTCATCTATCTCAAACTCTCTTCCTTTTATTTTTTATTTTTTAATATCTTAGGATAGATATATGCAAATATTTCATGAATTGATTTAAGAAACCTTTTAAAACATATTGTTTTGAAAAATGAAGTCCAAATTTCAAAATACCTTATTATTATTTTATAGCAATGAACAGATTTCATATTCAACAACACATTAACAACACATTTAATAATTGGACTCATGAGGCAACTTCAATAGATAAGAGTAAAGGGATTGTTCTTGGAGAGTAAGAGTTTGGATAATTGTTCAGTTGAAAGTTGTCATTTGCTTCTTCTCTGAATCATGTTTCTTATGTAAACATATTAAAATATATTTATAAAGCAGATTGATAAAAATATCTCTATGTGCATTGGAAAATGTTTCTTCAAGGTAATTCCAAAAGGTAAAAATGTAGGACGAAGGAAGTTATCAAAGTATCAGAATAGTTATAGAAGAGCAATCTCATCAGATATTTGAAATTTGATTTCAAGTTTGTCTTTTATTTCCATTAAAAGAGAAGGAAAAAATGCTGGATGTCTTTAAAAAACAAACAAACAGCAATTGAGATTAAATAGCGAAGTTATCTGGATTGTTCATGAAATTTTCCTAATGAAACAAGTGCATAGCTCATTAAAATCTCATCTGAGAATGGCCAAAATTGTAACCGTTTCCGATTCTGAAGTTTGCTCTCAACATGACCCATTAGAAACTTTTCTTGCATCAGTTTACTTGAAATGAAAAAGGTATAGCACAAAGTAGTGTAAGAGTCAATGTTCCAATGAAAATACTTCCAATAATGTCAGGAATATTTCAGAATACTTTATTCATGAGAGAAAAAAAATGTGCTTTTTGTTAGGAAAAAAAATTCCCCTTTTAAGAATTTCTATACTTCTCAATGGGAGGATTTTATTACTATATTCAGTGAAACATCTTAGTGAAAATAAAGAAATGCAATGCATTGGGCAATTATGGAGCCTGCCTTTCACTAGAGGGCTATGACATTTGTTCAAGAGTAAACTGGCATACTATTTTAAATTTTATAATCTCACAAAAACATTTCTGGTTACAGAAAACATAGTGGTGCTAAAAAAATGCCTATATCAAAGTTGCCTCATTTATTTAACAGCCAGTAATTCAGTAATTCTGGGAGTTTAAGTCCACATATCCTAAAGTTGCTAACATTGAGAAACACTGCACTATGGTAACACCTAATCTATATCATTTATTTTCCAGTCTCAATATAAACATATTGTGGTGAGGGTGAAGATGGTAATGATGCTACAGTATATGTAGTAATGTAACTAATTTAAAATAGCACTTCTGTCTGTCTTGTCATTTTTATCTTTTTTAAGTAATGGAGCAGAAATATAATTAAATGAAATTGTTTTTCAATACATCTGCAGAATATTCTTTGTGAGTGATGGATAAATATTGTTCATTCCGTAACGTTCTGTTATATCTCTGCCTGACATAGGAGTTGCTGCAATTGCTGGTGCATTTACAAAAAATATTATCAAGAATATGGCTTCCTTCAACAAACGGCCAATAATTTTTGCACTCAGTAACCCAACTAGCAAAGCAGAATGCTCTGCTGAAGATTGCTATTACTTAACTGAGGTACTGGGGTGGGGTAGGGAAGAATTATATTTAAATTGATTATACTTTTTGTTGGCACATTATTAGTGTATATATTCATACAATTGTCTCTCTGTGTGTATTTATTTTGGCAGTTTTCAGACTTATTTGTGGGTGTTTTAGCAATATTTCTCCATAAGACCATATGGCCAACATTTCAATTAATAGAGGATTTCATATATATTCAGGAACTAGTAGAATGTATTTCTTCCCTAATATCTGTCACTGGAGAGAGAAATAAAAAGTTGCAACCATTTTAATCATTAAGCGACATGCATAAATTGCAGTCTGGCACGCTGCAAAGCTCCTCAAAATCGCTGTACTACAACAATTGCCTTTCACTGTAAAGTAACGAGTTCAGATTTGTAACATAAGGATAGCTGATATGTAAAAAAAAAATGGAAGTAATTAGTTACATTTTACTAGGGATTAAATGGAAGTAATTAGTTACATTTTACCAAGTATTCAGAAAGCATTTTGGTGTTCAGAACAGCTGTTTGGATGAAACATACGTGAACCAAAATGCATTTGCCTGTGCAGGAAAGGAAACAAATGTTTGAGCAGAATGAGATGTGCTTCACTTGGAAATTGATGATAACTAGGAGGAGAAGAGGAAAATTACTGGCGAGGTGTTAGTTGGAGGAGTAAACTAGGCTGGTAGAATATGTGACGTTAGAGGATTGAGAGCAGGGCTGCAGGAAGGCTTGGAAGGCTTAGGGGAAGGCCAGGGGTGGGAGGACTTCTAGAACATTCTCAGTGACTGAGAGATGGAGTGACTCTACTGAGAAGATGGGGGTTAGGTAGCCAGAGCTATGTAGCTATCAAAGTACCTACCATGCTACTTTGAGACGTTGGTGGTGGCTGAGGGAAGGGATGATACTGGAAAGATGGAGAAAATGAGTGTAAGTTGAGGACTAGCTATATATATGTGTAAGGTAAAGGTAAAGGTTCCCCTCACAGATATGTGCTAGTCGTTCTCGACTCTAGGGGGCAGTGCTCATCTCTGTTTCAAAGCCGAAGAGCCAGCGCTATCCGAAGATGTCATGTGGCCGGCATGACTAAATGCCAAAGGCGCACAGAACATTGTTACTTTCCCACCAAAGGTGGTCCCTATTTTTCTACTTGCATTTTTATGTGCTTTTGAACTGCTAGGTTGGCAGAAGCTGGGACAAGTAACAGGAGCTCACTCCGTTATGCGGCACTAGGGATTCTAACCGCTGAACTGCTGACCTTTTGATCGACAAGCTCAGTGTCTTAGCTTACACATATATATAGGGAGCCACCGCGTCCCTATATATATGTGTAAATACATACAAAATGCAGCATGTCCTTTTTGCTTATTGAAAAGTAAGCATAAGGATGCAATACAGGAATGGAGGAGTAATGCAAATATTTTTTAAAGCAGATGGAATATGGTTCCATCTCATGACCGGAAGACCTAAAGATGCATCAAAATTATTACTCTTCCATTAAAACATGTAAAACAAGCTTTAAGCATGTAAAACTTTGAGCAAGTCTCCTTTTTTAAAAATGGAGATGACAATTTTATGCTCATTCACATAGAAATAATTGATCTTAGTGGAATTTCTCAATAAACCTATATTATAAACCATATTATAAAATTTAAGTTAAGATTCTGGGCTTGTTCCAAGGTGAGCAGTATTACATTCACCAAATGAAATATTGACCTGTTCTTCTCAGGTAACTGTGCAGCAAATTACTTAAATAGATTTTCTGGACTTGTGTTTCATTTTTGCACCGTTTGTAACAATAGTTATGAACAAGAACAACTTTAGAAAGGTCATCATCTCAAACTGAGATGATAAGATTCAAAAGAATTGTGTAGAAGATAAAATTTCACCAGAAGCTTGTCACGTAGACTTTCTGTGATATAGACACCTTCAACATACGTACACATATGCATAGACCGAATGATCATAACATTCAGCCACAGTTGATTGTGGATGAAGAGAACTTGGAAAAGTTCTCCCAGATGTTTTTTTATAGGAGAAAGAATTAAAAACTATGAAACATAGAAAACTCATTCTTGTTATCTACAGTTAGACAGATGTGGACATTATAGTAAAATTATAGAAAGGTTTCAAACTAATCTGAAACTTGCCAAAATATCCAGAAGAAACCACATAGATGTTATAGATATATAACATCAAATAATAGGTCTTTTGCTCTTCCTGTAGTTTCTAATATAATCACTTTATAAAAGCACTGTTATCTACACGAACATTTCAATGTATGCCCATCCTTTCCCATTAAATTACGCTTTGCAATATTATTTTTGTTTCTGTTCAGGGACGATGCATTTTTGCAAGTGGAAGTCCTTTTGATCCAGTCACTCTTCCAGACGGACGCACGTTTTATCCTGGACAGGGGAACAATGCCTATGTATTTCCCGGAATTGCCCTAGGCGTTGTTTCATGTGGAGTGAGAAACATAAGTAATGACATTTTTCTCCTTACTGCAGAGGTATTAATTATTTTTTGTATATATAAATGGGAATGCAGGTTGCCTCCACCGCCCCTTACCAACTTCCTTGTTTGGTGACCTTTCTAAGTTATGACAGTTGAAAAAAAAGCTTTTCATTTAAGGCTGCTGCCGTGTCCCATGGTCACAGGTTCACCATTCGGATGCTTCGCAACTGGCATACCTTTGCAACTGTCGCAGTGTCCTATGGTCACGTGATCACCATTTGTGAGCTTCATAACCGGTTTCCAACAAGTAGAATTAATGGAGAAAGCAAAAGTGAAATTGCAAGTTGCAGTCACACATGATCTTGTTCATTTACAACAATATGGTATAAAATGCAGTCCAATGGCAAAGGTTTCCTAGTAGAAAACATCACTTCGGGCAAATACGTATTGCAAACATTTTTCTGGTTTCTTCCTTGCCCGTGGTTCTTTTTGATTAATACTACTATAAAATCATAGAGATTGCATCGTTAAAATAAGTTTGAAAAGTGGTTCTTATTTTGCTTGTTTCTATTTGTAACTAAGAAATGTGAATACATTTATTTCTTGATTAGGTTGTCAGTGGAGAAGTCTATGGGGATACTTGTACAGGGTCTATGGAAAATATGAACAATAATCTAGGGTTCCTGTATTGTATAGTATTATAAAGGTAAAGGTTTCCCCTTGTGAGTCATATCTGACCCTAGGGGGCAATGCTCATCTCCGTTTCTTAGCTGAGGGAGCCAGCATAGTCCAAAGACACTTTCGTGGCCAGCATGACTGTATGCTGAGGTACATGGAATGCTATTACCTTCCCACCAAAGTGGTACCTATTCATCTACTCGAACTGGTAGGTGAGCAGGAGCTGGGGCAAGGTCTCATCCCATCACACAGCGCTTGGGTCTTGAACCCAGTCTGTCAACTTTCCAGCTAACAATCTCAGTGTCTTTAACCAATGAGCCATCACCCCCTGTATAGAATTATAAATTTTATAAATTGTTAAAGCTCTCCAGTTAAAGTTGATAAAAGAAACACTCTAGTCATTGTAAGATACGAGTCTTGTTTTCAGGTGTTCTTATTTTCATGCCAAATAAAGTAGAGTTTGGAAATGAAACACATAAGTCCAGAAGGCTATAATGCCTAATTATAGGCAGTTTCATTTGATGACAAGCATCATTCTTCTGTGCCTCACCAAGCAGAATTATGTTTGAGCACTTTAAGCTAATGAAATATTATTGTAACTCTGCCTAAATTGCAAGGCCGCCTGGTTTAAAAAAACTTGGATCTGCTTAAAGAAAACTTACTTAGCTGCATCCAATATAAAGTTGTGCTGCTTTTTCTTAACAACTTCAGCTCCCCCTTGTGGATTCCAAAATATAAAAATATTATTTTTGATAACATTTATTCAACACTTTCCAGCTTTTAGATTTAAAGAAAAGATAGTAATTTTTGTACACTGTAAGAGAAAATAAATTAAATTTTTATGGGCTAGTACATGCCGTATATCAAGAACATTTCGGAAGCTGTAGAACGCAGCTTCCAAGATCTGCAAGTGGGCATTGCACACTGCCCAGAGGCTACCATATGAGGACAGGTTATGCATTGTAAAGATCGCTTTGAGATGGGAGACACTTCCGGTGTAATCTGTTGGATTCCCTGCATGGATTGCCTCTGTGCCTTATGTAGGACAGATAAGGATGAAGTTAACCACCAGATTGCAAGAACACAAATGTGTGGTCAGATGAGGAGACCCAAACTCATTGGTAGCCTCACAGTGCAATGATGTTGTGGCCTGTCAGTGGCTTGTACAGCTAGTAGCTGATTCCGACAGTGAGGAGGCTGGTGTGGTGCTGCGCCAGCAGCCTGTGCACCTGGCACTCGAATCAGACAATGAGGCTGGAGAAGATGTGGTGCCAGAGGCGGGGATTCAGCCAGGGCCTTCAGAAGCTCCCATAAGTGAAGAGGAAGAAGAGGAGGAGCCTCTTCTCGATGCACGGGCGCGCAGAGCTGCCAAAAAGCAGGAGGAGGTCTCCTCGAGAGTAAGGCTTGGGGCTAATTGGCTACTCCCTTAGCCTATTTAAGGAAGGATGACGACTGAGGCAATTTGCAGGGAACAACTTCGTTCACTCTCCTTTGCGTCTGGATCTTACTTCTCTTAATCAGTTTCCTGCAAATTGCTTCTGGGCCAACCATAGTAAGATTACGATTATTTATTCTTTGGATTCTTGTAGGCTGTTAAGAAAGTTAATTAACAGCCTTTGTTTGAAAAAGACTGATTTAATTTAGTAAACTAAGGTTTGTACAGACTTTGTGTGTGCTGCGTTCTTTGGGGTCCGTAGCTGGGGAAGAACAAATGAACAAGGACATAGATTCAATTTTGCAGCTAGTAAGATTGTTGGACGAGCAGGCACAAAAACAGCCAGAGAAGTGATTAAAGCCTTGGAAACAGGCCCCTCCTCAGTCAACAGGAGTGCCGATTTACCATCAGCTTATCAAGTACTTAGGAGGGGAGGGCTTGGCAGTACAAGCAAACAGCCAACGACTTCCTAGCTAGCCATCAACATCTAAAAAGCCACATAAAATAGGCACTATATAAATACCACACAGACTAACTCAGGGGGTCTCCTAACTTCTTAAAGTTCACACTTCTTAAAGTGGTCAATTTAGGAGACACCCCCCCCCCAAGCTAAACTGATAAAACAGCATCCTAAAAGGCAATGGCAAATCACGTCTGTATTATGCCAAGAATATTACATGAACATGAAGTTAAAGCCACCGGGAGTCAGGTTCAAATTGGAGAGTTTGTTTTCAAAGTCAAGGATATCTTCTTTTTTTCCCCTAGCCTTTTCTACATGCCTGAAATTATTTGTTAGGTCTGACAATTGTATGCAGTTGATAAAAAGAAAGAGGGATTTTTGAGAGCTTAAAAAGAGCTAAAGTTGCTTGAATTCTGCTTTCCTTGCTCTACATTGAATTCTGGACTACAGTGTATATCTGTATGAAAAGAAAAAAAGAATAAAGCTCTTTAAGATGATATTTGAATAATTGGTCTTCATAGCTGGGCTGGCTTGAGCTAAATTTTAAATTGATTTTAAATTGGGTTGTTTTAATTTACGGCCAAAATATTTAATTATTTTAATACTGTTTTTTTAAAATTTTGTATGCTCTGTTTTTACTTTGGCTGTGCACCGCCCTGAGTCCTATTTGGAGAAGGGCGGTATAGAAATTTAATTAATAAAATAAAATAAATAATAATAAAGTTATTTCCATGATATGTTAGTATATTCTGGGTGTTGGTAGGAAACACCTGTAGAAGCAGTTGTAAAATTAATGTAATGTAATGTAATGTAATGTAATGTAATGTAATGTAATGTAATGTAATGTAATGTAATGTAATGATAATATATATATAAAAAAAAAGGATCAGAGCATTGGATCAGAAAAATGTAGGCAAACCGGCAGGTATCAGAGATGAAGCTACTGTCATTTAAAACTCCTATATATGTTCATTCCTGATTTTTTTTAAATTTAAGGCAACTTTTTCTTCTTTAAACAAAGGTATCAGCAATACATGCATCTAATATATATATATATATATGTATACACTTTTTCTTCCTAGGTTATATGTCAACAGGTATCAAAGAAGCATTTAGATGAAGGCCGTTTATATCCACCTTTAGCTGCAATTCAAGACGTCTCTCTTAAAATTGCGGTGAAAGTAAGTTCATTCTTTACTGACTAATCATATTATGTGTCAGCCCTTCAAGATAAGGTTATGAATTCTAATTACTTTTATTATAAGGTTATGGTAACAGAAACTTGCAGGTATGACTGTACCTTTCCTCTCTCTGCTTTTATGTTCAAGAATACTAGGGAGGGTCAAGCCTGAGATGCTTTCTCAAATTATATTCCTGCTTTGGACTCCAATTTTTCTTTTTTTAAAAAAAAATATATTTTTTTATTGTTTTTTCCAAACATAAACATAAAATATATTTTTTAAGAACGAGGTCTTGATCTGGTCATAGATAGGTACAATTGTTTACATTCCTTTAACAAGCTCTAATCCCAATTTTTTCATTACATCTTTTAAAATTCAAAATCAAAACTCAAATTTTTAACACAAATTCTAACATCTTATTCTAAACCAATCTATTGTATCATCAAAACCTTAATTTTCAAATAAACTCTACTCATTATTTCCAATTACCAATCAAAATTCTATCTAGCTTAATTCCCTCCCTTGCATCTTTTAACATAAAAATCAAAAACACAAATTTTAAAAATATTCTAACATCTTGATCTAAGTGTTTACCTTACATTTTATCATCACAAATCTTATTTCCCAAATATGTACAACTCTATTTTTATTTCAATTTATAAATCAAAATTTTATCTGTATTCCTTAATCTCTAGATCCATTTCAACGAATCTTTAAATCTTAAACTTTAACAATTACACTTAATTTTCCATATTCTCCTCCATACCTCCAACTATTGTTTGGCTGATTTCTAGCATGTTTTGTTTTGGCTGATTTCCAGCATATTCTCCTCCATACCTCCAACTGTTGTTTGGCTGATTTCCAGCATATTTTATTTGGGCTGATTTCCAGCATATTCTCCACCTCTCCAACTTTTGTTTAGCTGATATCCAGCATATTTTATAGCATACTCTTCCAGGATAACTCCCAACATATTTCTTAATATTTCTAGCATACATTAAATTCAGTCACAATTGTATATCTTGTTTTATCATCCAATAATACATTAATCATTCAGATTTAATCATATATACCATTCTCAACTTTGTTTACAATTTAAGATTAAAACATATCAGGCATATTCTCTTCTTGTTCTCTTATAATCTAATAGGTTTTCTTAGGTTTTTCTCATATTAATATATACTCTTGTATTTTTATAAAAATCTCATTTTTACCACCTTTGCATCAATTTTCTATTTTAATTACCTTCTGTTATTTTCCATCTTTATTATTCTATAAGCACCTCCTGTTAATATTTAAAGTCATTTAAACATTTGACTATTTAAACATCACATTTTAATTTTATCTATTTTATTTCTTCATGTCCCTATCTGTCCATAAGCATTCCACTTCAAAATCCGTATTTCCATGTTTGAAACTCTATAAATCACTTTAATTCTTTTGTAACATCTGTTCCATATAAAGTCCATCAGCTTCCCTTCTTTTGTTCCTGCGCCACACCTTTTGTTCCTGCGCCAATTAGTTTCAATTTTAATAGTTCCATTATATTTCTTCTTTCTTTATCAAATCCCACAGACAGAATAGAAATCTCCAAAATCCAAAAATCCATAGTTATTTTCAAAGATCCAAACCAAATAGTAAGTTAAAATATTTCTTTTTCAAACAGAAGGCGAGTCTGCACAATCCACACTTTCGCTTAGTCACAGCAATCTCCATTTTGTATCCATTATGTAACCATCTGTTTATCTCTCTTCTTTTAACTTTTAAAGGTGTTAAGTCCATAATTATCGCTTTTTCCTTTTTCTCTTTTTCTTTTTTCCCCAAGGCTCAAATCAATTCCAATTTAAAGAGAAACCCAAATTTCTAGTATATTAATAATCAATTCTACCAAGTCAGCCTGTAGTAAGGCAAATTTCTTAATGGGTCTTTGTTTCCTCTTATTACTTTGTAGATCTTCATGCCCCACAAACTTACAGCCGCTAATTAAAGCTGGGGGTCTTATTAGTAAAAGTCCATACTTAAGTGTTGCTTCCCGCCAGGGTTGGTGTCATTCACCCGGCTTTGAAGTATCTCGTTCTTTCTTCTTTCCTCCTGCACAATTGTTTTCCCGGCTTGTCACGGCTTCTTGGCAGCCGCCATGGCTGCCACCCCCCGCCACCAACTCAGAGGATTCCCTCTGGCCTCCAAGGAACTTGCCTATTCCTCTCGGCCATCCGAGGCGCCCCTCTTCTTCCCCCATCCCTGCAGGACAGGTTTGGTCCGTAGACCCATCGGCAGTGGTTCGTCAGTCGGGTTTTTCCCGGGACTCATCGGAGCCCGCTATTTCCCCGACTGCATCGCCACGACGCCAAACCGGAAGTCCTGGACTCCAATTTTTCTTATCTGATCTTGTCTTGATGGTGACTCTTCTTTTTGTTCCTCAAGGTTATTCTCATAGCTCATTATGCTGTGATTCAAAAAGAAGTTTCAGTAACAAAATGTATACAATAAATAATTTTAATCAAATAATCGTAGCAAACCAAACCTACATTGTACCATTGTTTGACATAGTCCCTGTTGAAACTACTTTGATGTGAATCCATTCTCTTCTGCAGCTTTTTAAGATTGGTCTAAATCTGGCTTGTAACATCCACTTCAGAAAAAGTGGGTGTTAGCCTAGCCTTGCCTTGTCCCTCTTCTTCTCCTTTCCCTTCCTTTGAGGATCTCTGGTAGGATGTATATTCTCTACCACCCTTTTTTTCTTAGAAAAAACTTCCATGGCTGTGGATGACCATCCAGTCAATGAAGTCCCAAGTGAATTCAAACTGACTTTCCCTAGTCACACTTTCTAACATCAGTATTACAAAGGCATGCAAGTTTATCCAACAGGACAAATAACAGTGAAGGGGTCAGTAAAATGCAGTACAGATGTAATTCAGTTGGAACATAAACAAATGGAGATTCAGCCACAAATCTTTGGCTTTTGGTGTAGTTTGACTTACTTTTTCGCTCTTTGGGCTCCATTTTTCATTTTCTACAAGCCTGCCAATTCTTTTATTCTTGCTTTGTTGTTATCAGTAAGGAATTGCTTCTCTCAGGCACATCTGGTAATAATTTTAAAGCTGCTTGTCATATTTAATCCTCTTCAAGTTGACAATGCAGACATTTTTAATATTTAAAGCAAATTTATTGTCAAAGAATTTGTTTGAAATCTTGCATTTTTTTTGTATGGCAAACTTAGTTTACTATATTTTTAAGCAGTGAGAAAAATGGTACAATACAGTGTATTATATAATACAAAATATTATTTCATTCTTAATATTAATATTAAAATAGAATACAATCGATGGTGTGATTATATTTCACCAATATATCATCTGACATGAAACAGGAAATAACAACATATTTGAAATTCTAACATTGAACTTCATCCCCACAATATTTCAAAAATATTTTGAACTGAATGTGATTGCTACCTTGTGAAGAACTGAATTAAAAATGGGAAGTGATAGTTTAAAATCTCCATCTGTACATCTAATTCAATATATTTGTTGTTCTTCCCAAAATTCATATCTGTATTTAGTTATTGTGAAAAACACAACAAAAAAACAATAAAATTTGGTTATTTGAGTCTGCAGGGTTAATAGGGCTAAAGTTTTTACTATGGAATTTTATTTATCAGATCTCTCTAAATTCATTTAAATGAAATACATTGAATTTCTAAGACTTTCCAGAATAATTTTGCAAATGCATTCTGTCCTGTCATTCCTAAGGCAGTGTTTTATAGAACTTAGGATGCAAGTGGAGAAGTCCAAAGACTTTTATATAAACATAATACAAGTAGTTCCAAAGATGCTTTTTCAAGAGGCAACTCGTCTTTCTGATTTTTCTTTGAAGACGTTTTGCTTCTCATCCAAGAAGCTTCTTAGCTCAAGAGCTAAAGAAACTTCTTGGATGAGAAGCGAAACGTCTTCAAAGAAAAGCCAGAAAGACCAGTTGTCTCTTGAAAAAGCACCTTTGGGACAACCATGACCTGGATGACTGAGAATCTCCATAGACATAATACAAGTAGCCTCATTTAGTGACTGTCTCATTTAACACCAGTTAGACTGAAAAAATAACTTTATGGCCATCCTCACATTTATGACCTTTTCAGGTTTGTAAAGCAAAGGAAAGCTGATCATAACAACAGTCACAATTTCAATCGCAACCTTTGCTTAATGATTGCTGGCCCCAGTTGTGGTCATTTAATGAGGACTATCTGTTCTGTATTTGAATTGTATCGACATATATATACATAAATACATGCATACATGCATACATACAAACATACATACATAGTTCCCTAAGAGCCAAAATTAGAATCCTTTCAATAACCAACTTTGCTTTAACACTGGACAGTTTGCAGAGGGTCTTAATTGTCAACTAGGACCGTGATGGCGAACCTGTGGCACGTGTAGCCATATTAGTGGGCACGCCAGCTCAGCTCTGGGGCGCATGTGCACACCGGACAGCTGATTTTCGGGCCTTCTGGGCCTACCAGAAGTAGGGAAACAGGCTGTTTCCTGCCTCTGGAGGGCCTGGTGTGGGGTGGGGAAGGCCCGTTTTTCTTTCTTACCTGGCTCCAGATCCTTTCTATGGATCTGGGAAGGGCGAAAACAGCCTTTCCCACTCCCTCGGAGGCCCTACGGAGGCTGAAAGGGCCCATTTCCCGACTCCCGGTGGGACATGAAGTGATTTTTTTTCCTGTCCCCAGCCTCCAGAGACTCCTAGAGAGGCTCCTAGAGACTCCTAGAGAGGTTCTGGAGGCTGGGGACAGCAAAAAACATCACTTCCTGTCCCACCAAGAGTTGGGAAATGGGCCCTTTCAGCCTCCGTAGGGCCTCCAAGGAAGTGGGAAAGGCTGTTTTCAACCTTCCCAGATGCATAGAAAGGATCTGGAATCAGGTAAGAAAGAAAAATGGGCCTACCAAGCCATCATGTGCCAGGAGCGGGGGTGGGTGGGGTTGCGTGCGCATGCACGTGGGCACGTGCATGCGTGACCCTTCCCCCGGTCCCCCCCTCTCCTGGCACGTGATGGCAAAAAGGTTAGCCATCACTGAACTAGGATAACTGATGGAAGATCCAGAAAATTAAACATACAGTCTATTTGAAATATTAACTGTAAGGTTACAATAATCTACATGCATCGAATGCAGTGAAGTTTACACTGTAAGATCACTTAAATGGCAGTCCTGTAAATATTGTTTGGGCATTAGAATGGAAACAATATCTGAGAAAAACAGGATGACAGGATTAAGTACATTGCCAATTATTACATATTTATGTCGTAAAGAGCTGAATGCGCTTGGTGAGTTGGCCCTTTATTGCAATGAATCTAAGATCTCTCTCTAATTTGAGTACTTTAATATGAAATGCTCCCATCTGAATGAAAGGTGCTTTCTTTTTTTTCAAAAACAACTGGAGTATGTTTTTTTTTTTTTTGAGGAAGAAATGCTTTTTCTTTGAAGATGTTTCGCTTCTCATCCAAGAAGCTTTATCAGTTCTGGTAGGAAAGTGTGTGTGTGTGGGGGGGGGGGAATGGAAGGATTAGTACTGGCAGGATGGCGGGGAGGGGGGGAAAGCATGGAAGGATCCTATTTCTTTGTAGTCATTTGGTCATTAGCCATTTCTTTGAGAGCCATTGAGGTCATTTTGGGGATTTATCTGTACTTTCTGGGTCACCTCAATCAAGAGTGCAAATGGGTGTGGAATCTTTTTGGAACTTTTTCACTCCCAGTTGAAATGAAGTTGATGTGAATTAACAGATTATGATTGCTACAGCTTGTAACACTTCTTTTCAAAGGGTATGATGCCCAGGAATGTTTTATCTTTTCTTGGACACAACACAGATTTATTGCTCGCTGTACGATGGCAATCT
Organism: Pantherophis guttatus; assembly: GCF_059756535.1. Lineage (NCBI taxonomy): Eukaryota > Metazoa > Chordata > Lepidosauria > Squamata > Colubridae > Pantherophis > Pantherophis guttatus. Next base: position 234,102,022 of record NC_142063.1, on the reverse strand, counting down.
GATACCTGGTTATTAAATTTTGAATTTTCCCCATTGAATATCATGCTGCTGCTCAGGCCACTATGAATTCTAACAATGAAGGACTTGTCTCGTTCTCCTAGATTGCAGAGCTAGCCTACAAAAACAAGACAGCAACTTTCTATCCTGAACCCGAAGACAAGGAAGCATTCATCCGCTCCCAGATGTACAACACTGACTATGAAAGCTTTCTGACAGACTCTTATATTTGGCCCGAAAAAGCAATGAAAATACAGACAAGAAAAGTTTAAGCAGAGAACACAACACTGTAACAATGGAGCACTCCAGAAATGAGTTGATTTCCGTCTTTTGTTAACTCAGAACTCAGTTTTTAGCAGCACTGTGTTTTAAATCTGTGGGTTTGGGGTTACAAATGTTAATGTTCTTTCACTTTAAGCTACAATCTAAACATATAAGCAAATGAAAATAATTTGGGTATAATAATTTCCTTGTTCTTTGGAAGAGTATCTCCTAGATTCCTGCCAGGCAACGCTTACGGCAGGAGGAACGTTCAGTAAAAGGTTATTCTTCATTAAGTATCTGTACAAAATGGTGGTTCTGTTTACTAGTTTTGCTATTAAATTCAGATGAACCAATACTGTGATAAAGCATGTATCAATATGATTATTTAAAGCATGGTCTTCCTTCCTTTGCCAACTTCTCTGTTAGTGTACCTTTCTGGAAGATTTTCACGTATGTTTAATGGTGCCCTCTCAATTCCAGAAGACTACTCTAGGCCTACTTGATCTGTGGTTGTAGCTTGTAGATCAGTGAGAACTGTCATTTGGCGAACCTTTTCTGCCACTGATGACTTTTGCATCGAGATTCCCCTCTCCCGGGACTTCCGGTTTCTTCGCTTTCGGCGACGGCGGCGCTTTTTGGAGCTCCGCCAGCCCCGCCGCCCGTAGAGCCGCTTCGCTATCTAGAAGCGGCTTGAAAGCTTCCAAATCCTGAGGATTGAAGAAGCAGAGTTCGCAGGGCACAGGTTGAGCCCCCGTTGTCCCCCAGGGAACTGTTTCTGGGGAGAAAACGGGTGTGGCTCCCTCCCAACCTGCGGAAACTCCGGGCGACGTGGGACGATTTTGCTTGCGCAAAACAAGCCGGCAGCAGGAAACGCAATTTGAAAGGAACCAGCTCTAATAAACAGCAAACCTATCTGAACCTGAAAATTGGAAATGCAAGTATCAGCGTTTTATTGACTTTTTAAACTGAGACAAATTTGAGCGTGTGAAAGTGTTTGCAAAAAAACATGGCGCTCAGTCTTAAAGTGAAAGTTAACGAGCTAATGAATGTGGATTGGTGAAGTCACTCTGTGTTACAAGCTTCCAAGTTGTTGCAAAGTTGCCTTGCTTGCTATAAGAGAAGCAGTGGAAAATCTCTCCCTTTCTAATATTGGACTTTGCTCTATTTCAGTTTCTAACTGATTAAATCTGGGGGATTTTTTTAGAAGTCTTTGTGCAGGAGGGAAAGGAAAAGGAACTTCCCTTTTTAGAAAAACTAGACTACGTGGCAGGATGGCTTCAAAGAAGCAGGAAGGGAAGGCAACGGGGGGGGGATCCCCCACACATAAACATGAAACGCAGTTTCCCTCTGCACAGCAGTTACAGACCCAGAAAAAAGAATTTGATGTGGGAGATTTAAAACAATTTATTTCTAAAACTCTGGATGATAAATTTCTAAAATCTCAACAGGAGATAGATGATAAACTTCAAAAATCACACCAGGAATTTATGCAGGAAATTAATGAAGTGAAAGATATGGTGAAACAGAACCAAAATAAGGTGACCAAAAAAATATCAGAAGTGGTGTCTGGCCTGGCAGGATTTATTGGGAAAGTTGACTCTAAAGTTGAAGAATTTAAATTAGAAGTTAATGCCAAGATGAAAGATAATGATTATAAAATTGATGAAGTTGACAATAAAATGCAGAGAATTGAAGATGAGATTGTTATGATACAATTCCGGGCGATGGAATTCGCCATACGGCTTCGGGGAATTCGAGAGGGGGAAAGACAGGATTTGCGACAAGTCTGTTCTGAAGCCTTGGCCAAGATTCTACAAGTTAATCCTGATGTGGTTTTTCACAAAATAGATAAAATCTATAGAGTGAACTCTTGGGTGGCCAGACAAAAACAACTGCCTAGAGATGTGGTCATATATTTTACAGATAGAGGAATGAGAAATGATATCCTGCAAAAATCTTTTCATACTTCTGTACAAGTGGGGGGGTCACGACTTGAAATTTTCAAAGAATTACCTCCTAAAATGTTGAAAGCTAGAAAAGAATTTGGTTTTCTTGTTAAGGAACTGAACAATTTACAGATACCCTTCCGGTGGGACGCACCAGCTGGGATAATTTTCAGATATAAGGGAGAAGGATATCGGTTGAATACCGTGGAGAAGGCACAACACTTTTATACCACTATTCTTAAGGAAAGAACACCATCTCCACGTACATCCACAGTTTTGGAGATTAAAGAGAGTGAAGAGAAGCAATTGCAAGAACAGTCCAAGCAGGAATCAGAAGTAGTGCAAGGTGCAGAAGGAGGTTTTCTGAGTGAGCCCTTGTTAGATACTTCTCCAATTTTGATCCAGTTGACTGAAGTTAAAGATCAACGTATAACTAGAGCTCAATCTAAGCTACTTAAACAAAAGCAACAACAACAACAGGAAAGACAAGACAAGAAGGCAGTTAAGAGTACTGTACAAGAGAGTGGAGCTATGGGAGGAGCGAGATCGAAGCTCTCGGATGATCTTCAAGCATTTTGCTCTGTGCTCCAGAAAGAGGCTGATGACCTTTAAGTGTTTATCTTGGAATGTCAATGGGTTGAATTCAGCACAGAAAAGGAAGAAACTATTTACATATTTGAAACAATTTAATAATGATATAATATGCTTACAAGAAACGCATATTACAACTCAAGATCAAAAATATTTGATAAACTCAAAACTAGGAGCACATTTTATATCTTCAACTTCGCAGAAAAAGAATGGTGTGGTTATTTATGTAAATAAAAAACTAACAGCTAAAGTTATAGAAGTAGATCCAGATGGTAGGTTTGTAGCAATCGAATTGCTTATAGCAAATGGCCAAATTCTTCTGATTGGAATTTATGCTCCCAATCAACAACAGGACTATTTTTATAAGATGTTACATACCAAAATATTGCAATGGGATTATAGATCTATTTTAATTATGGGAGACTGGAATGGAGTAATTGACTCTAAATTAGATAAAAAGAGTTTGGCAAAGTCTAGAATCAGACTACCACAGACTTTTTTTTGATATGAAAGAAGACATGGAATTAAAAGATGTTTGGAGAATACATAATCCAAAAGAACTGGACTACACTTTCTTTTCTGATAGACACAGATCCTTTTCTAGGATTGATTTTATTCTGCTGTCTAATGATATACTTGTTAAGACTAAAAGAACAAAGATTTTTTCAAGAACTTTGACTGACCATAGCCCTGTATGGATAGAAATTGAGATGGATAAGATTGAGAGACGTTCTTGGAGACTAAATGAGAACTTGTTTAGATATGAAAAAAATATAATAGAACTTAAAAAGCATTTGAAAGAGTTTTTTGAAATTAATTTGAATAAAGGTACCCCAATTGAAATTGTTTGGGACGCAAGTAAAGCCTATATGAGAGGGGTACTTATTCACATGAATTCTAAACATAGACTGTTCCGACAAAAGAAAAGATTTGAATTGGAAACGGAAATAAAGAATAAAGAACAGTTACTTATTAAAAATCCAGCAGATGAAAGAATACGAAGTGCTATAAAACTTTTGAAAGACCAATTCCAAATGCTTATGGCGGAACAAGTTGCAACAAACTTACAATATGCGAAGCATAATACATTTTGTAACGCTAATAAACCGGGCAGATGGTTGGCTTACACATTGAGGAAAAAACAAAGTATACGGACTATTGATAGTATTGATATCGGAGGGAAAGAAATTTTTCAACAAAAATTAATTAAAGATGCTTTTGTGGACTATTATACTAAATTATATGCTAAAGAGGAGGTGCAGAATGGACTTATAGAAAAATATTTAAATGATAAAAGAGTTACAAAAATTACTGATCAACAAAAGGAAAGAATGAATTATCTTATAACAGAGGAGGAGATAATAGCAGCAATTAAACAGTTAAAAACAGCTAAAGCTCCTGGCACAGATGGCTTGACCGCAGTGTATTACAAAACTTTACAAGCTGAAATGGTGGGACAACTTAGAGATTTATTCTGCAATATTCAACAAGGGGGTAAAATACCCCCATCATGGACAACTGCTTATATATCTTTGATACCAAAAGAACAAGTTGGTCCTAAAAAACCAGAGAATTATAGACCAATATCTCTTTTGAATACAGATTATAAAATCTATGCGAAAGTATTAGCCAACAGATTGATGCCAGTAATCCAAAAGGTGATTCATGAGGATCAAGCGGGATTCATCGAGGGCAGACACATGAAGGACAATGTAAGGCAAGTAATAGATTTATTGTAATATCTTGAGAAGAATAAACAGATCCCTGCAGTGCTGGTCTTTTTGGATGCAGAGAAGGCCTTTGATAGAGTGGACTGGAATTTTCTACTAAAGACTTTAAAAAAGATGGATTTTGGGGATCAATTTATACAGGCGATTTCAGCAATCTATCAAGAGCAAAAGGCACAGATTATTATTAACGGAAGTTTGACAACAGAGTTTAAAATTGAAAAAGGAACAAGACAGGGATGTCCGTTGTCCCCACTTCTATTTATCTTAACATTGGAAGTCTTGCTAAATACAATACGGGACTCTAAAATCTTGAAAGGTATAAAGATAAGGCAAGAGGATTACAGAATAAAGGCATTTGCAGATGATCTGGTTGTTACCCTATTACAACCAATGGAATCAACAATCCTGATGAAGGACATTATACAAGACTATGGTAGAGTTTCAGGTTTTAGACTGAATCCAAAAAAGACTAAAATGATAGTTAAAAATATGACACAAGATCGTAAACATGAGCTTGAAAGGAGGGCAGGCTTTGAAATTGTACCTAAGGTAAAATATCTTGGAGTTCACGTTGCAGAATCAAATATGAAATTGTTTCAAAATAATTATGAGGTGTTGTGGCGAGAGGTGCAGAAAGATATGGAGACTTGGAAAAAACTGCAGCTGTCTTTACTTGGAAGAATAGCAGCAGTTAAGATGAACATTTTGCCAAGATTTCTGTTTTTGTTTCAAATGATTCCGGTGCTTAAAAGTGATAAACAATTGAAAGTTTGGCAATCTGGAGTGAATAAATTTGTCTGGAACGAGAAGAAGCCGAGAGTGAAATTGAAAATTATGCAAGATGTTCCAGAAAGAGGAGGTCTTAAACTCCCAAATCTACAGTTATATTATGATGCAGCAGCTCTAACTTTAACAAGTGATTGGTTTGGAAGTAAAAAGACTGGAATATTGAATGCAGAAAGTTTTGATCTTGAATTTGGATGGCATGCTTATCTATTTTATGATGACAAAGTTGATAAAGTATTTAAAAGTCATATACTTAGAGACTCTTTGCTGAGAGTTTGGAAAAAGCATCGACTCAAATGGGATTACAAAATACCGCTATGGCTGGATCTTGGTCATACTTTGTGGAATACAAATATAATGTCACTCGGGGGGTTTTTATACAAAGAGGTTCTTTTTACAGATGCGGGCAGATGGCAGCTGAAGACATTGCAGACGCTGTTGGACGAAGGGATTAATCTAACTTGGTTACAATATAATCAATTACAATTGAGATGGAGAGAGGACCAAAAAACTGGTATTATGTTGCATGAAGAAGAATTGGTTAGACATATAAGAGAGAAAGGTCCAATGCATATTAAAAGGCTTTACAATGTTTTGCTAGAAAGAGATTCAGAAACGGAATTAGTTAAAGATTGTATGATTAAGTGGGCACAGAATTTTGAAGAACCAGTGATGTTGGAAACTTGGGAAAAAATTTGGGTTCAGAATGTTAAATTTACAGTCGCAAAACTTGAGAGAAAATTTTTATAAAATGTTTTATAGATGGCACTTAGATCCCAAAAAGTTGTCATGTATGTACCCTAATGTTCAGCCAAAATGTTGGAGATGTGAATGTTTAGATGCTACGTATTATCATGTCTGGTGGACCTGTAGGAAAGTTAAGGCTTTTTGGATAAAAATTTGGTGGGTCATGCAGAATGTCTTGAAGAAAAAAATTCAATTTTCTCCACAACTGTTTTTATTGGGTATAGTTAAGGGTTTTACACGGGGTGAAACAAAATTGATATTGTATATGATATCAGCAGCAAGATTGTTGATAGGTAAATATTGGAAGAATGAAGCTTTGCCCACTATCGAGGAATGGACTTTGAAGATGGCCAGCTTTGCAGAGATGGCGAAGATTTCAGCATACTTAAAAGACTGTTCACAAGAGACTTATGAATGGGAATGGAAAAGGTGGATAGAATATATTCAGAACAAATATCAAACTAGAAAGTATCAAATAGCTTTTATTTGAGAATAATGTATTAGAAATATTTTAATGTAAAGAGAGAAAGGGGAAAAACTATACAGGAGGAGGGATGGGTTCAAGCTTATACTCTAGTGTTATTAGTTATGAGTATATAATAAGGAAGTCCGGGGGGGGGGTTAGGGAGGGTTAGGGAGGATGGGAAGTTTGGGGAGGGATGTGGGGAGGGTGAAAAAAGGGGTGAAAATGTAATTGTAAAACTTTTGCAATAAAAAAAAAAAAAGAGATCCCCCTCTCCCAAATTTTCAGTGGAATTCAAAAGTTTAAAAATCTTGACCATGAGACAATCCTATTGGCTGTTTTACAGTTCGTTGTTGAATGGTGATGATGCCATTTATGGCTTTATATAGAAAAGGCAGTAATAAAGACATTTTCCTCCCATCCTAGTGCATTTTAAGGAAATCCCTAGCAATTCTTTCCTACTCTAGCTCTACTCAGTGTGAGGGAGTTAGGTTGAACTTCATGATGCCAATCTCCCTTTTTAAAAATCCGTCAAGCTATTCCTGTCTCAGAAGGCATGTTTTAATGTTTCTTTGTATCACAGCTGAAGCAGAATTAAATGGAAAACGGTAAAAAAAAAAAAAAAAGCTAAGGGGGAGGTGGGGAATACCAGATTTTGGAATTGCAGGACACTCTGTGAGTCTCAAGCCGACTGCTGTCCAAAGATTATGTTCTGTTGTAGTGACCCAATACTACTTGCAAGCTCCAGCAGGTACATCTGCAATATGAAGTGGTTTCTTCTCAAAATGCTGAACTGATTCTGTCTTTCATAATGCGCAACATAGGAATGAGGTGTTGCTAGGGCTGTGTTATTTCTTTAAAAGAAGTTGAGCCACCGCAACTGGACTTTTCTTTTTTTGGTCTGAAACGTTTCACACCTTATCCAAGTAGCTTCTTCAGTCTACTGTACTTTTACCTGGATAAGCAGTGTAATGTTTCAAACCAAAAAAGAAAAGTCCAGATGCCATGTCTCAACTTCCAGGCAAGCCTGAGAATCTTCTTTAACATACTTTAAAAGATGTACTTAGCAACAGATGGAGGCTTTGTTAGAATAAGTTGGGTTCTCTGCTTACAAAGATATGGATTCATCTGGAAGCAGTTTATAAGTAGTCATATAAGTCCAAATAATTGGTATGATGGCTGCTTTATGGATTTGAAGACAAGTGCATATTACACGTTGCAAAGCATTTTTTTTCAAAAGGGTTGCTTAGCCCTACTACTTATTTTTTATGTTCTGTGTCATGTTCTGCTCTCCAGAGATGTAGGCATTTTGAAATGTATAAATACTGGATTTTATTTTATTATATCATACATTTTAATCACACCAATCCTCCCTCTTTATTTCATACAAATATAACCCAGAACAGTCCTCCTAGCAAATTTGTTCTTGTTTGATGCTTAAAGATTTCAAAACCTTGTCAAGAATCAGAGAGGGAGTGAACTTGTGCTAAGTGTCAGGACTTTTTCCTTCGATGCCAAACAAGATCTGAAATATGTGTTCACTTTGATGAACCTTAAGAAATTCTAGGAATTGACCAAGGTCCATGTGATAGTCATTCCTTAATCCATAATCACCGTGAGCTTGAAACTGTAAATCTTCAAAGGTCTGAAAGAGACGGAAACTTTCCCCATTTCCTTCTGCTTCTCCCGTCTCAAGATGCTTGCAGGAAATGTGTTTCCAATTGGGATATCTAATAATACGCCAAAACTCTTCACAGTTTTCTTTCGTGCCCTCCACACAAATCACCCCAGGCTTCCCAGCTAGGCAGAAACCAGTCAGATTTAATTTCTTTCCATATTCAAATATCTTTTTCCTCAGTTCTTGTCGGTATATGTGATGGCTGTAAATCCACATGCGTTTAAATGGTGCTTTGACTATTTCTTTCCTTGTCGTTCTTTCACAAACTTCACTGTTTTGTACTCTGAATGTATGGTTATCCTGTAACCACCGAACAGCTGCACATATATAAAGTTCTTCGGGCTCCAAAGTAGCAATATAAGACCTAAGGTCTTTATTGAGCTGCAACTGTTGTTGCCTGTCCAATGTATTTGATCTCGCAAAAAGTTGTGGTGACACGTAGGGGTAACTGTGAGGCAATTCCACCTGCAAATCTACAATGGCCTAAAAAGGGTGAGAAAAAGACAAATAACATATTTTGTACTTAAGCAATTTTTTTTTGGGGGGGGGGGGAACTGTATAATCAAGGAAATACAGGAATCCAAACCTGAAGCAAATTCATTAAAAAAAAATATTCCCTTCATACAAATATTTTGCATATCCAATATGCAAAACATTTGGGATAATTTTTATTCATTTGCATACAGTACATGTACAAGAACAAAAGTATACCAGACAATTCTATATACTGTACAGCCATCACTCAGTCTTTTCATGCATGCTCTCACACTACAGAGCTCTAAGTATGGTTACTTACAAATTAAGATTACTGCACAACACACAGAGCTGATATAATGTACAAGTTCTTAAAGATGGCAACTGCGACTGGAATTTCCATCACTAAACAATGTTGTCCATAAAGCGTGACCACATCCCTTACCGCGGCAATCCCTGTGGCCCCAGTTGCTGCGGTTAACCAAATCTCATGGTTATTAGTGGAACAACATTCTGTTGGCTTTCCCACAACCAAAATTAGTGGGGAAGCCCACAGGAAGTTGCAAGTCCCATGCCCGCAGGCGGGTAATTTATTTCTGGATGAGGTAAAGTTCGTGCTTTTATAATCAGTGTGATAACATTAAAAAGCTAGTTAGCAATAACATCAGCATAGAAGATACAGTCACCATGACTCTTGTGACTCTTGATTGTATATAAAATTGAATATGAATTTTCCTTTACTTCTGCAATCTAAACTTATCGCACTTTGATCTGTCTTCCTGGTGGCAATTCTTCTTTTTCTACCAATTTTTCACCAATCCCAGCTTTTTTTCATAACTGATACTGTTTTTCTATATAAATCAGGTTATATTACAAAATGACATAATTTAGTCATGTCAATTTAGTTAATTGATGTGATATCCAAGCATACACATTATTAGCCCTTAACTTCAAAGGCAAAGATACAAGCCTTTAGCAATGCTGAAGTTTCTAATTCTAATGTTCTGTTCAGTGAGGTGACCTCTGATACAGTACAATTTCCTGGGTCTAGAACAATGATAAATAAATAATAAATAAATAAAATAAAAAGAGAAGGTGAAACAAAAACTGTAACCTGTAGCAAGCAACTATTTTATTTAATGCATTGTTAAAACTGTTCTGAAATCAAAGCACAATTAGATATGTTCAAGCAAAGACTGGATAATCAGGATGCTTTAACTGGGATTTCTGCATTGAATAGGCTGGACTTGATGCCTAAATGGCTCTAGAGGAGCGGCTCTACATCATAGATCAAGATTTAAAGTAGAAAAAAAAACAAACTTCAGAAATGGAACAATTTTCTTCAATAATCATGTAGATGGTGACTATCTTGGGGTCCCAGATACATAAGTTAAAAAAAAATACCCAAAAGAAGTCTGTAAAAATATGCCCAGTGAAGCCGCATTGTTAACTAAAAAAGCTTTTAGGCTATCTACATGGATATCTTCAATGTCCTTGCAGACAGGATAGTGTATTATAGTCATTTATTTAATCTTTAAATGCAGTACTATAATGTAATCTACAGTTGGAAAAAAAATGACTAAGGCAAAATCCAACCAAGCATGTATTAAGGCCTATTGGTTAAAATTAGTAATTTTACTGAGATTGATTCACAAATGTTTACTAAACTGACGTACAATTGGAATTCCTCAATAATAACAACCAATGAAAACAGATGGCCTCACCTTGGTTTCATTTATAGGAACAGCAACTGAATACTCAATTTTAGGCGGGAGATTTTCAGTTGTATTGTTCAGGTACTTCTGAATATTCTGGAAAACATTTTCATCTTGAAGAGTTATCTCTCCTTTATTAGGAAACATAGATAAAAGCATTTCCAGTTCTGCCACTTGAAGCTCAAGACTGTCTTTTATGTTGCTAGACATCATGACAGATGCAACATCGGTCACCTAGAAAAAAGAGATATCAAATCAGGTAAAGTTTCCTTGTTCTTGCCAGCATCGACTCAAAAAAAGAAAAAAAAGACAGTTTGGAGGGCCTGATTTTTTTTCCAGCTGAAATCTTTATTAGGGTGGAGGTTCATTCTCTGAGCTTGTGGATTGATTTCTGAATGTTTTGGTACCAGGCTAGGTAACGAAACATTCAGAAACCAACCCCACAAGCTCAGAGAACGAACCTCCACCCTAATCCTACACCCGAGCAACAGATATTTGCCACTATCGCAAACATTTCTTTATGCGTAATCTGTCCTTAGATTTAGGCATTAGTTGTAAGGAGTTGAAAGAGGTTGTACAGAGTAGAACCAAGTCCCAGCAGAGACATTATGGAGAAACACAAGAAATAAAACAAGAAATAGAAAAAGCCCTTTAAAATTGTGGAAGCATAGATGTCCTCCTGGTTGCTCAAGAGATGCAAAGAAAGAACGGCTGCTTGGAAGGTACTAATCAAAAGGCAAAGGAAATGGATGCCAACCCTCAGATTGATACAGTAGTCCTCTATTAATGGCCATGAGTCCAGTGACCATTTGAAGTTAAGACGGTACTGAACAAATAGTGGTTACGATCACCATTGAAGTATATACTTAGGTACTATTTTTTTATACTGTTCCAGGTTTCACATGTATTAATGGCTCCATTAATACAGTGGGGTTGGGTAGCTAATGAATTTAATTAATTAAAATGTATTTTTAGTATTTGGTTGAACAAATGTTTTCCTTTTCCACGATTTTGTTAGCCAATTCCTCATCTTCAGATCTTTTGCCAACAATATCTCAAATATGTTAGCAGCAGTCAACATGATGTTTTTTGTTTTTATTATTCATACCTTGGTATTTGTATGTTTTATTCATTCATTCATTCATTCGTGAGATTTGTTTGCCACCCATTTCGCCATGTTTGTGATTTGATGATTATTTGTTCTTGTGATGTGGATATTGCTTTTAAAAAATAATATGTTTGTGTTGTTTGACTGGACGTCAAAATGTCCATCGGTTGCCATCAAGGAGCAATGAGAAGCATGGAGAGAAAAAAAAATAGAGAGTGGCTACACTGGAAGAATAATGTGTTTTCAGTAATTTTTGCACTGGATCTTTGCAGGCTGGCCAAACCCAAATAGGAACAAGTCAGTGTTCTGAGTTCAGATGAGAAATAAAATAAATCAGGGCTTGTAAACAAACCATGGCTTGTCACTGGGGTTTGCTGTCTAATGTACATTTTGTTATAATCACAGATTTCATAGTCAGAGGCTGTTTAGGGTAACGAAGATCTTACATTTTCATTATTGCAGAGTTCATATATCGATTTAATTTGGTGTCCCTGTTGGATGCAGTCCATTTAGAAGCTCAACATAACTAGTTTCCTCCTAGCTTCTGCTGTAAATGGTAAAAATCTCCCCTCATCCCAAAAACTAACAAATCTTTGCTAAATAGATTTACACAGAATTGTTCAGAGTGAGCTGAAAATCCAGGGAAGTCATATTTAATTATAAAATGTATAAAACTTCTGTGACTCTAAGTTGGCCTAATCAAAACAATTGCCTCTTCAAGTCATCCTGTATCAGGTTTACCGTGAAGGTTAACTGAGAAGAAAATTCCACTGATTTTCATAAGCAGCCCAGCTCCCTTAGTCTCTTAATCCTGGCTACTAGCCCACAACGGAGCAACCGATAAACCACGCTTGTCTGCATATGTTCAGTCTGTGAGCTCTGCAAAATGAGCCCCGTGATGGAGCTCCTCTCTTGGTCCTCCTAGAAGGCAGAGTCCAATCAAAGTCCTCTTTGGGCAGGATCTCCGGACTCCAACACTCTCCCGCTCTTGCAATATTCCATGCATAATTGCAACACCAAATCCGAATGTTTAGGAAAACTCCAAAGATGGTAATAAAGCAGCCCCCATTTCTAGGGTTACTAGATCTGAGCTGCAAAAATCTTCCCTCCACAAGGCAGAAAAGAATAAGACGCTCCTACATCTCTTTGCCACCATCTTGGGGTCATCTGGTAGCCCGACTATTATTATATGCCTGTTACATGCCTCCAGGTCATATAATCAATTCATTTCTCCTTTCGGGAAGTTGTTGCTGATATTCTATTTGGTTTGATCTAATCTAATACAGGTAGTCCTCGATTTACAACCACAAGTGAGCCCCAAATTTCTCGTTAAGTGAGATTTTTGTTCAGTGAGTTTTGTCCCATTTTACGACCCTTTGTTGCCTCAGTTGTTAACCGAATCACAGCAGCGGATAAGTTAATACTTATCTGGCTTTTCCCAATTGACTTTGCTTTTCAGAAGGTAGCAAACGGTGACAATGTTACCCTGGGACACAGCGACGGTCTTAAATATGAGTCACTTGCCAAGGATCTGAATTTTGATCACCCGTTCATGGTAAATGCTGCAGCGGCCGTAAGTGTGAAAAGCGGTCATAAGTCACTTTTTTCCAGTGTCGATCTAACTCCGAACGGTCACTAAACCAGCCGTTGTAAATCGAGGACTCCCTGTAAAAGGGGAAGGAGGCCCATCGGGGAAGGCCAGGCTAAAGAAGATGTGGTCGTTAAGCAGTTTTGAATTCTAAGCAGAGCCCTGGCTCGCCACTAACCCACTTTGCCGCCTGAGATTCCTGCCCGAGCTGGCCGTAACACCCCGGAGTCGAGCGACGCGCTTGATTTCAGAGGACCACGTAACCGACCGGCCAGCTCACATCGCCGCAGGCGAAGGACGTGAGCCGGGAAGCGCCACGCACTCCAGCCCCGGCCGCGGCAGGCGGAGGAGTGGCTGGGCTCTGGAATGGCGCCTGGGCGTTGATCGAATGTTGCAACACGCCTCGTTCTGTCCCCCCCGCACGCTCGGCCCGCTGATTGGTGCATCCGGGAAAGGCGAAAAGGAAACGTGTTCTGAGCCGATCCCGGAAGGGCCCTTCAGAGGTGGGCGCCGTTCTCTTTGCAAGGAGCTCTGCAGGTAATCTGGTTGCTTGGGTGGCTTTGATCGTGGGTCGTTCCAAAAGATAGGGGAGGCTTTCTGCCCGCAGACGCTTCATGCGCGTTAGAACCTTGTTTTTATATGCACCGAGACAAATTCCTTGTCTGTCCAATCACACTTGGCCAATAAAAATTGACTATTAATGACTATTAATTTCCGTGTCATATAATATATGTGGGTACATGCATAATTTTGTATGTATCTGTATGTATGTATTTAGTTATGTTTATGTAGTGTAATGTTGGAGGTGGTGAGCCTTTGAGAGCTGTATGCAACGGAATTTCATTTTATTTTAGTTATTTTTTTTAAATTAAAAACAAACTTTATTAAACATAAAAAGATAAAATACCATATCGGGTATATACAGAATACATTTATATTAATGCGAACAACATTACTTACTCACAACAAAAAAATAGAAAAAGAAAGCAAAACAAAACAAAAAAGAAAAAGAAAAAAAATGTAGAAAGTGACTTTGTCACTTTATCACATCCTTTATCTTGTTGAAGGTGCCTGTTCCTTAATTTTATTGTCTTACAAAATTTTACATTTACTCTCCTTTCTTTTGAATTATCCAATCGTACCATCTATTCCACGCCGTGTAGTATTTTGAGTCTACCTTATCTTTTAACTCAAATGTTAATTTATCCATTTCCGTACAATTGTTAATTTTTTGGATTATTAGTTGATCTGTTGGCAATTGATCCGTTTTTCAATATTGATCTAGTGAAATTTCATTTTAATGTATGCCGATCAGTGTACATTCAAAGTGACAATAAAGTTATTCTAAGTCTAAAAAAACAAACAAAAAATCTCTGCCAACTCCTCGCTTAAGTATAGCTTGGATTGTGGGAGAGTGTTGGGATTGAAATCGGTGTGGGCTCCTGTAATTGACTCTCTAATTTGCAGTTTCCTGGGTATCCAGAAAAAGATTGATATGGAAAAGGAAAGTAACTAATCCCCCAAGATCAGTTTCCGTCTTCTCCCTTTTGGTGCCCAAGCAGGGAGGCGACCTGGGATTGATTGCCAGAGGATAAGGAACAAAGTCCTTGTGAACAAAACCGGATAATGAAGTTGCAACACTTTGTTCTGAGCTTTTAAAAGTCTTGTATTATAACTACCCTTGGTGAATAATGATTCTGGTAAAAAAAAATCCCAACCATTTTTAACCTGCTTTTTATAAAGCGTAAGGAATAGATTCTACTGCGAACGAAATTCAGTTTTCTTTCCTAATAATTTATATGGCATGATTTTGTTTTACAGGATGTGCAGCTCTAATTTCTGGCAATAAATTAGTGTCGTTTCTTGTGTACCCTGCAGAAATGGATTCCGAAGCAGTTACAAAATACTCAAAACTGCATGCTAAACCTCTGGGACTTTTCCTCCAATATGGAACGGCTGGATTCCGTTGCAAGGCAGAAAACCTCAACCATGTCATGTTTCGTATGGGACTGCTGGCTGTCCTGAGGTCCAAGAAGACCAAATCCACTATTGGTGTGATGGTTACAGCCTCTCATAACCCTGAAGTAAGGAACAGCATTGCAGAGGAGAGAGCTCTGGTTCTAAAATTATTTGGGCCTTGAAAACAATGTCTATTAACTGTTATCTCTCTGATTAGTTAAGACGCTTAGTTTAAACTGGAAAATGTTTTTTTTAAATTAGCATCATTTTAGAATACAGGTAATCCTCGATTTATGGTAGACCATTTAATGGCCATTTGAAGTTACAATGACTTCAGAAAATGGGATTGTGGCCCATAAAGCACTGTTATAAAATGTTATGCCCTCTTGGTCACATGACTGCATTTTAGGTATTGAACACAATTCAGCCCTGAGTTACAAATATTCTGTCGGTGCGGTTTGGGTGCTTGAGAGTTGACTCAAATTTACAACTGGGTGTATCGTCCTGTGTATCATCACGTGACTGCAATTTGTGACTTTTTTTTTTGCAGATTTCTGGCAAAAACCACAACTTTGGGAGAAGGGATTCACTTAATGACTATGGGGTTCCCTTAACAAATGTGTGGTTTTGATTTACAACTGTTTCTTAATGGCCACTGTAAAAACAGTCAAAAAATTGGGTCCATTCATTTGGGGGGCTCGGCTTATGATCACAATGACTTACGACTGAAATTCCGGTCCCAATTTTGGTTGTAAGTGGAGAACTATTTGTAGAGTTACCTGTAAACTACATGTTAAATCTGATTGATTCATTAATTAGGTATAACTTGCACTTCCTGGAACTTTTTCATAATGTGCTCCGTCGTCTTTGTTCAATTATTTACAACACAAACATATGCATGTTTACTTTGAAATAAGTCTCACTAAGTTCAATGGTGCTTTTTGCAATATAAGCATGAATAGGAGTGCCACTTCTGATTTTTCAAAAACGTTAAATCATTTTACCTTTTTTGACATTCTTTTTGAAAAATTACAAGTTTTGGCATGATTGATTTAATTAATTTTATTTTTATTTATTTATTATAAAAGTGTTATACTTCAAAACAGTTTTCCTTGGGCAATTTACAACACTATAAAGGTGTGCAAAATCTTTTAGACATGAACCATTTTAAAGTCAAAGCAGTCCATTGTGTTCTAAGCTTAAAGCAAGTGTTTAGAGTTCCAAACACTTCGAATTTGAAACTTTACACACTTTTAATATATTTCTTTGCTTCAGAGAAACTAAACCCTTTTTCTAAGCATGCCATCAATTTTAATAGTGATCATTTTCTGCCTTCCTCCAGGAAGACAATGGCGTGAAGCTGATTGATCCTTCTGGGGAAATGTTGGCCCCTACCTGGGAAGAACATGCCACATTCTTGGCGAATGCAGAAGAGCCCCAGTTACATTGTGCCCTGACTGAGATCTGCCAGAAGGAGACGGTGGACCTTCAGAGCAAGGCCTTCGTTGTGATTGGTAGAGACACCCGGTAAGCCAGAAAGTCGATACATGTCTTGCAGGTCAAAGGGCAATATATATATGTTCATCAGGCTGTTCATTGGGATCAAATGAATTCACAAGAAAGATTCACCTGGAAATTGTGGCATTTGTGATCTTGGGGGGGCGGCAGAAAGTGGTGGATGTCCATGGTTATTATGGTGCCTTTTCAGACAGACTAAATACATTCATCTCCTTCAACTTCAACTCCTACAACAATTACTTGTATAAATGGGGAATTGTATTGTCTTGTATTTTCTGTTAGGGATTGCACCAGTAGAGGCTAAACCAATTTTGTTGTGTATATGATGTACAATGCAGGAGTGGCTTCTACTTACTTTTACTACTGGTTTGCAACAGGGCCACGTGCATGCCCTTTTGTGCATGCACAGAAACTTCCTGATGACGTCGCGGTCGATGAGCGGAGCCTCCTGCCCGTTTTACTACCAGTTCTATAGAACCGGTCCAAACTGGGGGCAGCCTACCACTGGTACAATGACAATAAAGGCTATTATTATTATAACTTTACTTCCACACCACAGTGAGAATAGTGTGGTGTAGTCCTATAATAGTCTGCATTCATCCATGGTTTCCTGATGGCTGTTTATGAGTCTATTTTGTGCTGGTTTTGCTTATAGAGAGAATCTGGGCAGAGGAGGGAGGAGGTGGCTATAGATGTTGGACCGGCATTAAAGGGGAATCTTAAAAACAAGAACTGGAGGGGAACTTGGGGAAAAGAAATTGAGGTAATACAATACCTGGTACCTAAGTTGGTCCTAGGCCACAGGTGTCAAACTTGCTGTGTCACGTTGCCATCATGTGACGTTTCGTGATGTTTTTTCCATTCGCGGAGCTGGGTTGGACATGGCCTGTGCGTGATGCATTCGGCCTGCAGGCCACCAGTTTGACACCCCTGGCTGGTCAGCAATCTGTGACTCTGGAGCCACATGTGACTCTTTTATGACTCTGCTGTAGATCCCTGTTGCTGGTCAGCTTCACAATTGATAGGGCTTTCAGTTAGGACAGGTAGAGGAAAAAGAATGCTGCACTAGGAGGAGACATTGGTGGGAGAACTGGACTTCCAGTTAGAAGAGGAAAAAGGACGCTGCACTAGGAGGAAACTATGGTGGGGGAACTGGACCGTCAGTTGGCTCCAGAATTGAACGGGGCTCCGGTTAGGACTTTTGTGGCTCTTTGAGTGTTTAAGCTTGCCGACCTCTGGCCTGGACAATTCTGTCTGTTGAAGATCTTTGGTTATAACAACACAGGCTGCAAAAGCTGAGGTGGATTGGGGAGGATTTAGAAAGCTGAAGGCTTATTGATTTGCGGCCTACCTCAAGGAAGCTTGCTGATGAAATCCTGGGAAGACTTCTGAAGATCTGAAGAGTGGGATCACTCATGGGACATGGTCTACCTTGCACAGCCTCCTCCTACCTCCTCCCCCATGGGGCATGATATGGTCATTCCTCATGGGAGATGGTCTATCTTGCACAGCTACCGTGCCTCCACCCCTATGAGACATGAGCCAGTTCCTTCCTTCCTCAGCATCAGTTGCATTTTCCTTTTATCCAGCTCAGAATTGGCTTTAATCCACTCTGAGCAATGGCACCTGAGACTGTAGCTCTGTTGGCAGTCACCTACTCGGGTGAAGGCAGTCACTCTTTACTAGCTCACATAAGTCACCTGAAATTCTGTAAAGAAGAAAGATGGGAAGCAGATGTATAAAATACATGAGGTAATAAATAGATGCCATATAAATCGTTGGGAACACCGTGGGAAATGCCAAGGCTTTTTTGGTGGCTCCTAATAAAAAAACCTGCCTAGAACTCTCTGAGTTGCTCACCTGCTGTCATTCCTTCCCTTTACAGAACGAAATCTTTTATTTGACTAGCATTTGTGTATTAGCTTGTATTTTGATGTAGTACTTTTAACAAAGTGTTTGTTTGTTTCTATGTTCTGCATGCAGGCCAAGCAGCAAGAAGCTTTCACAATCAGTAATTGATGGTGTATCTGTCCTTGGAGGTCAATATCAGGGTATGTTTGCTCTTTGATCACCATTTGGTTACTTATCCTATTTGGTTCATGTAGGTTTAAGGAAACTATTTTGGAAGTCTGGAACTTGGGGGCAGAATTATGCTTCGTATTGCAGGAGGTCTCTGACTCCATCTTTGAAATGTCCAGATAGAGCTGGAAAAGACTTTAATTGAAATCCTGGAGAACTATTTGGACTGGTAATATAAGTCTCACTTAATCAGCAGCCTGGCTCAATGCAAGCCAGGAATGGAACTTCTAGCCCTGCAAATGTGTTAACTACAACTCCCAGCATTCCTTAGAATTGATTTTTGAATGGGTATTGGGAATTGTAGTTCCACAAAATCTGGATTATTGCACTTCCCTTTTCTGGTAAAGGGCTTTAGTTGTGCATAGGTAAATGAGGGGACCTGGTGGCGTAGTGGTTAGAATGCAGTATTGCAGGCTGACTCTGCCCACACAGTAGGAGTTCAATCCTGACCCGCTCAAGATTGACTTAGCCTCCCATCCTTCCAAGGTCTTCCAAAATGGGGCCCCCGATTGTTGTGGGCAATATGCGGACATTGTAAACTGGCCAGAGAGGGCTGGAAAGCATTGGGGGACAGTATATAAGTCTAAGTGCTATTGCTATGGGTAAATGAATGCTTGACTCTTCTCTCTCTCTTACTAGACTATGACTTAGTAACAACCCCACAGTTACACTATATGGTCCGTTGTCACAACACTCATGGTACCTATGGAACGCCAACAGTGGAAGGCTATTATCAAAAGCTGTCCAAGGCTTTTCTGGAGCTTACAACACAGGTAAAAAGAACCATCTTCCCTAAAGAGAAGATCTGGCTTGGATTCTTAAGTGCATTTATTAAAAATTCATGAAAAATGTTCTCCCTAGAAGAGAGTTCTTTTAAAACTAGCAATAATCCCAGTTAGGGTAACAACACTCTCAAAGCATGAGCTAATGGATCAAAATGGACTTTTATCCTACTGAATAAGAACCTTCTTAGGAAAGTTTGCTGTTCTTCACCCTACTTGCTTTTGAATATGTGTAAAATATTTTTCCTGAAGCAGATGTATAATCCTATGAGCCAAAATGAATCGTCTTACATCTTTTATTTATAGTGCCCAAGGTTATACTTCTGAAATTCATTTATGACATTCTTAGCTTGTACTTGTTATTTTTATAAAATACAAGCTGGACGCCTATGCTTTGCTACGAAACTATGAGATTGGGCGTGATAAATTGACACTTAAAGCCTGAAACTTAATGTAGAATGTGTAACTCCGTAGCATCAGAGCGTGTTAATATAAGGCAAGTGGCAATTGGAACAGAGGGAGAGGGGGAGTAGAATGTCCCAGCCCGCAGGTTGGATGAGTCATGCACTGGCCACGCCCACGCATGGTTTAGCGAAGGGGTAGCATCAGAGTGTGTTAATATAAAGCAACTAGAAGTTGGAACAGAGTTCTTTTCAGGTGCAGAGGGGGAATAGAATGTCTAGCTCCTTAGCATCAGAGCGTGTTAATATAAGGCAACTGGCAGTTGGGACAAGAGTTCCCAACTGCCTAATGTCAACTCCTTAGCATCAGAGTGTGTTAATATAATACTGTATCTGAAATATTAATGCTCTGATGGTCATTTCGAAAAATTATTTCTTAGCGAACACCTTGAAGCCAAGAAGAACATACGTGCCAAATTTCAAGTTTGTAGGCTTTACTGTTCTCGAGATTTCATGATGAGTGAGTGGTATTTGGCTTTTATATATATAGATGTACTGACCTATATTCAATGAATATAGTTCAATGAAAATAAGTTGTAGTGGCAGGACAGACTCTGTAAAGTGAAAGTTGGCAGTTGGAAATCTCATTTCCTCAAAACTTGCTGGGATCTATCCACCTTCTTTCCTGAACTTCCTTTTGGTTTCTTTTCTGCAGGCTGCTTCCCAGACGGATGGCCGTGGAGGACTGAAGATCGATTGTGCGAATGGCATAGGAGCCCTAAAACTCAGAGAAATGGAACCCCACCTTCCAGAGAGCCTTACAATACACTTGGCCAATGATGGCAGGGAAGGGAAGCTCAACCACATGTGCGGGGCTGATTTTGTCAAAGTTCATCAGAAGCCTCCTGTAGGTAAGCCACTAGAAGACTAGGCCTTTTTAAAAGGGTTTAAATGAATCTGTCCGCATAATAGAATAGAATAGAATAGAATTCTTTATTGGCCAAGTGTGATTGGTCACACAAGGAATTTGCATACGCTCTCAGTGTACATAAAAAAGAAAAGATACATTCGTCAAGAATCATAAGGTACGACATTTAATGATAGTCATAGGGTACAAATAAGTAATCGAATCATATTAGGAAACAATCAGTATAAATCGTAAGGATACCAGCAACAAGGTTACAGTCATACAGTCATAAGTGGGAGGAGACGGGTGATAGGAATGATGAAAAGATTAATAGTAGTGCAGACTTAGTAAATAGTTTGACAGTGTTGAACTAAGGTCACCTCAAAGAGGGATGAGTGGCAAACAAATGTATGAATGAATGAATACCGAAACTGGAAAGAAAAATTGTAACTTATTCCTGATGGGAAAAAAAGATCTAAAAATATAACTTGAAGGAAAGAAGGTTTGTAAGAAACTCAGAAACAATCCAATCTCATTATCCCCAAAAGTGATTTTTCTCTACAATATATTTTGCCTAAAGAGGCAAAATTGATCAAGCCTCAATTGTTTTCAGAATTTGGGTGGGGAAAGAGTTACAGGCTTAGCAGATTCTTTTTACTTTGGTCAGAAGCCTTTCCCAGAAAAAGTCAACTTGTCCTCCTTGCCAGATGCGAGTTCAATTCATTTCTTTGGCCAAAAAGATACCAGTAAATGCCAGATGAAAATGAACCTACTTAATTATAAGCCCAGTAGTCCTTGACTTAATGTTTAACAAAGGTCCAGGATTACAGTGGCTCTGGAAAGCCATTGCAAAACATTGCACTACTATCTCCTGGTCACATGACCATGATTTGGTTGCTCGGCAACCTGTTGATAGGTATGACTGGTCGTCAAAACGCCTGGTGATCATGTGATTACTATTTGAAGTCTTCTCTGTTGGCTTCCCCAGAAAGTCGGTGGGGAAACTGTCAGGAAAAGTTGCAAACTGTTCCTGAAGAGGAGGACTCCTTGTTTCTGGGGGTGGCTGAAAAAGCTGCCTGCCAAAGGGAGCTGAATTTCTTTGGCAAGAGACTGAAGTGGAAGTAAAATCCTAAAAATGCCACCTCCATTCATGCATCCTGCTGAAGAAATTCCCTTCTGGGCATGCAAAGGAGGCAAACTCGTTCAATAGATCAGTTGTACTCCTTTATTAACATTCTGACCCTTTGGTAGATTTGTGGTAGAAGGGGAAACTTAAAATTGTTATTTTGCAGTGTGAAGAATATCTGTGCTTGACTATCTATACAACTCAAAGGAGACCAGTAAACATTTCTCTAAAGGTGGCCTGTTTGTAACTTCACCTGTTTGCATTGACTATACTGGGTAGGGCAGATGGATGCTGAATGTCATCTAAACACATTGCCCATTCTTGATTTAATTTGGCAGTTTATTTTGGAAGTATGTAAAAACAATAACGCAGTAGTCCTCAACGTTTTGGGTACCAGGTTCTGGTTCCTTGGAGAGTGGTTTTTCCATGGACCGGAAGGGCTGTGGTTTTGCATGCTGCCTGCATCCCGTGGTTGGGGCTTCGCTTGTTTGCAAGGCCTGGTTTCTAAAATGCCTTGGCTCGATGCCAGTCCATGGACCAGGGTTTGGAGACCCCTGCCATAGCCTTTACCCTCCAAATTCTTGCTAATGAACACTTCTGCATTGCTGTCTTGCTTGTTAGGACTACAAATGAATCCTGGTGAGAGGTGCTGCTCGTTGGATGGTGATGCTGACCGAATTGTTTACTACTATGTAGACACTGCTGGCCATTTCCATCTTCTGGATGGAGATAAAATAGCAACTCTAATCAGCACTTTTCTTAAAGAACTTCTGATAAAGGTAATTGATTTCCTTTGGTTATAGCATTACTCTATTCTACTATGATGCACAAATAGAGCTTTCCTGGTGCACAGTGAACACAAACACTTGTATATTTGAGATATCTTCTATGTGGAAAGAGTGTGCAAATGAAATGCCATTGTAAAAGATTCTTATTTCTTTTTCCTAAACGTAGCTGTATAGTAGCATAGCATAGCATAGCATAGCATAGCATAGCATAGCATAGCATAGCATAGCATAGCAGTATAATATTAACTGTATGGTGATTAACAATTTCTACAGTTGCCTATTTTTTAAAAAAGAGATAAGAGAATTCCTTTTGAGAAAAGTACAGTAAATTATTGAGAATTCATTTTAAGAAAAATGCAGTAAATTGTTTTCCCCTAAAGTATAGTGCTACTTTTTGGATGGGAGGTGGGAGCTGTGTTGTGTTTTGCAAAAGGCAACAATTGGCTGCTTCTTAGTTTTCAATGAAAATTAAGCATAGCAGAATTATTATTATTATTATTATTATTATTTTTATTTTTATTATTTATTTATTTATTTATTTATTTATTTATTTATTTATTTATTTATTTATTTATTTAAATTTGTATACCGCCCTTCTCCCGAAGGACTCAGGGCGGTGCACAGCCAAATTAAAATACATACAATACAAAATTTAAAATAATTTAAAACAGAATTAAATCCAATTGGCTTCCCGAAGTGTTTAAAACCCATTACCCTTAAAAACCCTTTAAAAATTTTAAGCCAGCCCAGCTTGCTGGAATAGGAAGGTCTTCAAAGCTCGACGGAAGGTCCGGAGGTCCGGGATTAGTCGTATCCCTGGGGGTAGCTCGTTCCAGAGGGCGGGTGCCCCCACAGAGAAGGCCCTCCCCCTGGGGGTTGTCAGCTGGCATTGCTTGACCGACGGCACCCTAAGGAGGCCCTCTCTGTGGGACCGAATTGGCCGGTGGGAGGTTATCAGTGGCAGAAGGTGGTCTCGCAAATAGCCGGGCCCTATTATTGATGGGGTCAGGTAGGCCATTTCTTCAGCTGATTAAAAACAGATTTATAAATTGCATTAAACCAAAACCAAACAATCCACCTTATACATATAAATTCAGACTAGTTTATTCACAGGCAACTTGCAGTAAAACTTTAATTTTACAGACCCTCATTCAGGGGAAATTGGATGGAGCAGACTAAACTTTAGCTGGGGCTTCACTTCACAAATAATAGTCAATCATTTTCTGAAGTAGTACATGCACTTGACATAATCGATACCACTAGTATTCATCATCATCATCATCATCATCATCATCATCATCATCATCATCATCTTTTAATGACCTCATGATCCCTTGCGGGGTGGAGTCTGGGCAACTGAATGAGCTGAGTGATTACTGGCAGGATGCCCTTCCTGTCACCAATGTGGAGTTATATTCAGCAGATATATTCTCATCATGCCCAGAGAGAAAAATATCTGCCTCTACCTACGATCGAACTCACAGCGTCCTGATTGTGGGGCAAGACCTCCACCTCTAGGCCACTGCACCACTCAATCAATACCACTAGTATTAATGGTATTAAATATATAATCACAAGTGGTTGGCTTTCATGACACACTTCCTCTCCAGATGGCCTTATTAAATCATAGTTTTACGATAAAATCTAAAAACAATGTTTATTGTAAAGAGGAATCTAATGTATGCCCTGAAACCTAGCTTGTACTATTAATAAATGATGGAATAGTTCTTTCTATAATCTTGATGTTAAAAGTAGGTTTGGTTAATGATTAACATGTTTTTCCACCCAAAAAGAGAGGGGCAGTGCTTTTGATCTTCAAGATCAGGAGAGAAAATATTTCCATCTCTCTGTAAACTTAAGTTCTTAAACTTCAAAGGAAAAGATCCATGCAGTTTTTGTGAAGTTGAGTCTTGTTTGTGGAATGTTCCTTTTTCTGCTTCTTCAGGCTGGACAAACCTTATCTTTTGCAGTAATACAAACAGCGTATGCCAATGGGAGCTCTACTGGTTATCTGGAACAAACCATGAAGGTATGAATTTGATTTCTTCCAGTCTTAGGCAAGCAAACAAAATGACCATGGCTGAAACATCAACATGGGATAGGGTGAGAGAGGGGAGGTTATTAATTGCAACCAATTTTTGTGTAATGCTTACCTAGAGAGAACCTAGAAGAGCTTCCTCCAACAAGCTACCTTCCAGATGTGCTGGACTTGCAGCTTTACTCTTAGTAGCCTGGGGTTGGCAGCGATGCTTTGCTACACATCTGGAAGACAGCAGGTGGGAGAAAGCTGGGGCGCCTTTTTTTTTTCTTTTTAAGAGAAATAAAACGTTGATGTTGTTGATTTTTCCCTATGTATTCCAAGCACTGAATTTCATGAGTATCACTTTTGTAAAAATAAAAATAAAAATAATGTATGTAATGTATTTTAAACCGATCCTTACGTGTGCTGCTTTCTGATAATTTGGAGTTTTAGGAAAAGTTTTAGGAAAAAAATCCCAAAAGTTGCTTCCATTTTTACTCATGCGCTCTTGACTACCCAAGAGTTTGGAACAAAAACATGGCTTGTTCCTTGATGAGAAGGCAGCACAATGAGAATGCCATTGCTTGGGCACAATTACTTACTAGAAAATCAGTTCTATTTGGTTTTATTTGATTATTTAAGTAGGATAACAGAAACCCCCTCTCTTTTTGCTGGCTATCTTTCTAAAGTTCTGTGGCTGCATTCATAAAACACACTTAACCTGGTTATGCCACTAACCCTTAACTAGCCAAATGGTTTGGATTCGTACAGAGTGCTATCCATCTGCAAACCTAATCAGCGCTGGCATTAAGCATGTTTTCCCTATTGCACATTTCTGCTAGATCTTTATCTACCCCAATTCAATCTGGCAGACTGATCTCCTCAGCCAAAAAGTGTCGGCGGGCCTTTTCTGCAGTAGCCCCTGCTCTGTGGAAAATCCTCCCCTTGGAGATTAGAATGGTCCTAATCCTGCAGAATCCAATCTGGGTTGGGCACTGGGACCAGAGGTTTAGTCTTCCGAACTTTCAGACTCATGTGCTGGAGCCCATCCTCAGGGAATTTCTCCTTTACCAGTGAGAGAGAGAGAGAGAGAGAGAGAGAGAGAGAGAGAGAGAGAGAGAGAGAGAGAGAGAGGGAGAGAGAGAGAGAGAGAGAGAGACCCTGTCAGGGAACCTCTCTCTAACACAGTCTGCTAGAGAGAAGTTCCCTGAGGATGGGCTCCAGCACAAGTCCGAAAGCTTGGAAGACTAAACCTCTGGTCCAGTGATGAAATGAAAATTTTTTTGCTACCGGTTCTGTGGCATGGTGGGCGTGGCTTGGTGGGGGGGGTCATGTGACTGGGTAGGCGTGGTCAACTTTTTTTTTTTTACTTTTTAAAGCATTTTTACTACCTATTCGCCTGAACCGGTATTAAAAAAATGCTTTAAAAAAGTAAAAAAAAAGGTTCCGATGATCACACGGCACAGCTGATTGTCAATTGTCAATCAGCTATGCCACATGATCTTCGGAACCTTTTAAAAACTTTTTTAAAGCATTTTTTTACTACCAGTTCGGGTGAATAGGTAGTAAAAAAATGCTTTAAAAAAATATAAAAAAAGTTCTGACGATCGTGCGGCACAGCGGTGATCGTCTGAACCTTTTTTTTTTTTTTTTTTTTACTTTTTAAAGCATTTTTTTACTACTGGTTCACCCGAACTGGTAGCATTTCACCCCTGCTCTGGTCCCGGTGACCGATCCTTATTGAATCCTGGGACACGTATATTTGCTTTCATTCAGTCCTAATCCTGTTAGCCTTTCCTAAAGCTTTAAAAACTTGGCTGTGTTCCTGATCCTGGGACCCTGAATATGTTAAAGGACTGACTTCTTGGTTTTATTGTTAACCGGTTAACTATCTTGGCTGCTGTGTATATTTCTTTTGGAGATTTTTATTGTTCTTAAATGCTTTTTTTTATTGTTTCAATAGTTTTGGAATGTCTGAATCCACCCAAGGCTCCCTTGTTGGTGTTCAGTTTCACTGGTGTAATGCGCTTCTTATCATCTGTCAGGCGTTTCTCTTCTGAGCCTTGAGGGAATGCTGTCTTTCTGTGTTCCAACTTTTCAAAGATTATGTTGCTCGTAATGCAGAATTATACACCCATCACATCGCGTCTGTCTTTCTTAGGTGCCTGTTCACTGTGCCAAAACAGGAGTGAAACATTTGCATCACAAGGCCCAGGAATTTGATATTGGAATTTATTTTGAAGCAAACGGTCATGGCACAGTAAGTATGCATTGGTTAACCCAAAGGAGTCTAGAGCCATTCATCAGGGTTTAAATTTAAACCAATGAAGCATCTCTTTTTGAGCACAAGGCGTGTGAGAGAATGTTGATTGTGTTTCTCTTCCCTTTTTTCCTCTGTTGATAGTCCTCTGTGTTTTTCTTTCAAGGTATTGTTTAGTAAGGCTGCAGAGGATAAGATAAGATTCCAGGCAAAAGAAGAAAAAGATATCCAAAAAAGAGAAGCTGCAAAGATGCTTGAAAACACAATTGATCTTATAAATCAGGTAGGAATGTTGGTCCATTACTAACTACAGAAGCTTGTCTATAGTTGTCTAGAAGTCAAATTTGGCTCCTAATTGCACATCAGTATCTATTCATAGAGTTTCCTTGGTAAAAATAGAGATTTCCTATTGTCCTCTTCCCAGATGTAAGTTTGTTTCCCAAATTAGTCTATAGTTCTTATCTTCTCAGATACGCACCAAGGAAAGATTCTGATTAGCTTTCTCAATCAGCAAAGCTAGCTTGACACTACTACCACTTCAAAGCTGTTCCAAGTCTTTTGTCTTGAAAAGAGCCCCTTGATTGTATTTTGAAGTAAATTAACAATCTAGGCTCCATCTGAGTTACGGAGTATATACTACTTTTTTAAAAAAATCAGTTAAAATTCTCAAAAGTGTACCATCTCCAGTTGGCAAATAGGGAGTCACCATTTAGACAAAACCTGTCCTTGTTCTTATACCCTATATGTCCATCCTTAGCTGGGATGCCTTATATAAGTGCAGACTTAATTTTTAAAATTCTTAGTGTTCCCTATTCAGTTGAAGATTATTATTGGGAGAATCTGCAAGGCTTTTACCATACTGCAGAACTTTGTAAAGGTAAGGGAAATGGCTCGAAGAAGCCATTTTGGAGAGAATGGTAGGAACTATTTTTAAAACAGGGTAAGGTCCCATAGGTATTAGGGTTCTTTTTCCCCTAAGTAAGTATTGGAAATTATCTGTAATAGCTTCGTAGCCATTTTTCAATATGCTGTGGTTTGAATCAGTTAACTGACTTAAACCATATTCTGTTCCATCGATTAAAAGGGTGACTATATTTTCAAAAGTTGGTTTCAGATTCAGCAGATCTTTGAAGCAGAAGTGGGAGAAACAATACGGGAGCATGGTTACACTTTGGTGATCAGGAAAAGCCAGCATCTAAAAGACTTTTGTATGGATTTTAGTCTCAGAAGCATTTGCTGTAGATTAGGTTCCTTCAAACAAAAACTTTTTGTGAACAATAAGCAAAGCAGACATGCATAATCAGTTAAACAAAACAAATTGGAGAAAGAACAACTCTAATCTATAGTATCATTGAGCCTCAGTGGCGCAGTGGTTAGAGTGCAGTAGTGCAGGCTATTTCTGCTGACTGTCAGCTGCTTGTAATTTGGCAGTTCAAATCTCACCAGGCTCAAGGTTGACTCGGCCTTCCATCCTTCTGAGGTGGGTAAAATGAGGACCCAAATTGTTGGGGGCAATAGACTGACTCTGTAAACTGCTTAGAGAGGGCTGTAAAGCACTGTGAAGCGGTAATATAAAGTCTTATATACCACTTCACAGTGCTTTACAGCCCTCTCTAAGCAGTTTACGTGCTATTGCTATTTTGACCTAAGGAATAGATTATGTAGAGGCAAAAGCTCCTTACATGCATTATTCTTACCATAATCTGAGTCAGTTTTAATACCAGTTTAACTCATCTGCAAAGCAAGATCCTGTAATTAGTACTAGGAAAACAGTGAGATCTGACAGTAGGACCAGAGTTAGAATCAGTAATGTTTTACAAAGTACCTGTATGAGAGATTTTCAGTTATCCAAGTGTGGAAGAGATTGATTTTTTTCCCATCTGTTTTTCTTTCCTTTTTTTCTTTTCTTATGCACTAGACGGTTGGTGACAGTTTCTCCGACATGCTTGTGATCGAAGCCATCTTGGTGTTGAAGAACCTCACAATTGCACAGTGGGATGCTCTGTACACGGATCTCCCAAACCGACAGCTCAAAGTGAAGGTTAGTTGGAAATCAGAATTAAACGGGTTGTAACCATCTGTTCAAAAAAAAAAAAAAAAAATTGGGAAAAAAAATTCTGGGTAGAAGTGATCCAGAGATGGAAAGAGCAGAGGAAAAAAGAAACCACTAATGTCATTTGTGTCTGCAGGGAGGAAGGGAAATAAAGGCCATGGTACATTTCCTGTAAGAGATGAGAAGTTAAACTAATAAGTCCTCTGAATAGCTTACTCATCTCAGCAGTCTAGTAGACAGTGTGATGGACAAAAAGAAATGACAGAGTCTGCTGTGGGATTATCACCTGGAAGCACTCCACCTGTAATAAGACCCATACTGGGTCTTATTATAGGTGGAGATGAAACAGCGTACGGGGGGAGGTTCAAAAACTGCCCATGTGGTGCTTAAAAAACAGCCTGCATCTGAACATCAGCAAGACCAAGGAGATGGTGTTGGACTTCCGGAGGAAGAGAGAGGAACCTGCCCCGCTTTACATCGAGGGGGGCTATGTAGAGTGTCTCCTCCTTTACATTCCTGGGAGTCCATCTCAGTGAAGACCTCACCTGGAAAAACAACACAATCCAGGTGGCCAGGAAGACCCAACAAAGACTCCATTTGCTTAGGGTTTTGCGTAAAAACAGGGTGGAACAACAACTGATGACCTCCTTTTACTGGTCCACAATAGAAAGCGTCCTCACTTATTGCATCACAGTATGGCATGCCGACTTGACAGCTGCAGATAGAAAAACATTAGCGGGTGGTGAGCACAGCACAAAACATTGTGGGCTGTCCCCTGATACCACTAGATGAGATCGCTAGGGCTCGCTGCCTTAGAAGAGTGAGGAAAATCCTCAGGGACGACTCTCACCCTGGTCCTCCTACCATCGGGAAGGAGATATAGAAGCATAGCCAGCTGCTATGTTAGCAATATAAAACCGCTGATTAAAAGGTCGTAGCACTTCTCAGATTTGAATAGCAATAGCACTTATATACTGTTTCACAATGCTTTTACAGCCCTCTCTAAGCAGTTTACAGAATCAGCCTATTGCCCCCAACAATCTGGGTCCTCATTTTACCCACTTCAGAAGAATGGAAGGCTGAGTCAACCTTGAGCTTGGTTCAAACTGCCAAATTGCAGTCAGCAGAAGTAGCCTGCCGTACTGCATTCTAACCACTGTGCCACCACGGCTCATTTTAATTCTTTCCTGGTTTCCCCTCGGTGGAGAATTGATACAACCAGTTGCAATTTTAGCAGGTCAGACGATGTTGCTTATTTTTACTTTGACTTGCAGGTTGTTGATAGGCGGGTCATTAGCACGACAGATGCTGAAAGACGAGCAATTGCACCTCCAGGGCTGCAAGAAAAAATCGACCATCTGATTCAGAAGTTTAAATTGGCTCGGGCATTTGTTCGTCCATCTGGAACAGAAGACATAGTTAGAGTCTATGCCGAAGCTGACTCCCAGGTCAGAATGGATGTGATTCATTTAGAGCATGGATGTCCAACCTTGGCAGCTTAAACACTTGTGGACTTCAGCTCCCAGAATTCTGGGAGTTGGAAGTCCACAAGTCTTAAAGTTTTCAAGGTTTGACACCCCTGATTTAGTGTCTTTGTGCAGTAAATTGGGAAGTATTTCTAGAGCATGCAAGGAAGTCCTTTTCTGTCAGAAAGTTTCAAACTAGATGGATTGATATAATCCATAGGTATGCAAGCAACAATACATAGTCCTCTTGAAGTTTTACCATCCTCCTTTCCATTTCTTCTCAAGTTTATTGGGGAAAAGAGAAATGAAGACGGTTTTGTTGCTTGCTCAAAATCTTATTTTCCTTTCCTTGGTTTTCTGAAATATTTTCGGGCTATGAAAGATCTGCTGTTTCTAGCAGCTTTTTTGATGGAAAAATTGGGAACCCGGAGAGAAATTTGATAATAATCTGTCAAGTTCAACAATTTCAGAAAACTGTAATGGAGCACAATACGGACATTTCTAAAAAGAAACCTGTCCTTATTTATACTCTCCATTTACTTTTATGAAGGTTATCTTCCTATTTAAGTACGTTTTGTAAAAAAAAAATACAAACATGGAATAAAAACAGATGGGGGAACAGGGTGTTTAACGCCTCTCTTCAAAGCTTCATTTTTGGTTAAAAGATCCTTCTTTAAAATCTGCTCTTCATAGTGGAATGTATCCCAGGATTATGAGTTATTTAGAATTGTTTCACTACAGCACAAAATTAAAATTGACTCCAAGTCCTTAATAGTGATGAGCAGTGAGAGACTGTGCCATACGTGGTTTCTGAACTAGCGAGCAAAACAGATTCATTCAGAAAAAAAAATCTGAATTACAGGTCTGGTACATCTAAAAGTTCCCTTAGCTAAGATTATTTTATATTTACTTTAGTCTCATATTTTTCTCTTTAGGAGAATGCAGATAAACTCGCCCATGAAGTCTGCTTGGCTGTCTACCATTTAGCTGGCGGATTCGGGGACCCACCCAAGGCTGTTTGATGAAGCATCACACTTGGATCTGAATCATGAAATTCTGTCATAGAAAATCTTTATTAGCTGAGACATACTCAACATTTATTATTGTAAAAAAAACAAAAAACACTAGGAGTTTTCTGCTTCCTGTCCTTGGAAATTTCAACTTCAAAATGCTTTTCAGAAAATTTCAATCAGGGCAATCCTAGAGTTGGATTGTAAGTTCCTATAATCCCTAGGCAAAATGTGGACTGACTGGCTGAGATTGATGGGACTTTCAGTTTAAGCCAGCTGGAAAAGCGGCTGCTGGAGTAAATGTTGTACTATTTTAAGAGCAGACTTCAATTCCCACCATATACAACCACCAGAAAGAAAGCTACAGCAAAGAAACTTGTTTGCTGTAAGTTATGAAGATGTGTAGCATTCCAAGATCTCTCAGAGAAACAACATTCTGTAGAAGCACTCAAATATTTTGGGTGCATGTTTGAAGATGTTTGCCATGTCACACTTATTTGCTTGTGAACCAGGAACCCAGCATTGTTGGTGAAGATAATTTAGTAAAAAGAAAATCTTGATGATTAATGCCTTCATGAAAATATTCAAACTACTATTTTCAAACTACTTATTCATTCCATTTTTAGAAAGTAAATCCTGTGCAGTGGCCTAGGTGCATAGAAAGACATACAACTAGAAAAATGTGCAACTTTATTGTAAGATTTCTTAAAGACAGACCTCAAGATGACAAAAACAAAATGTACCATAAATATTAGGCACCATAATCAATATGTGCCAGTGATATTTCAACTTGATTCAGGCCACATCCAGAACTTATTTACAAGTATTTAAATTAAATACATCCTTGAAGTTTACATTACATACAAAGTATGAAAAAGGAAATTACATACTCTGGAAGGATGGAGTGGTTTCGTTTGAAATGAACATTACATAAAATAAAAGATTCTGCCATTTACATTTCATGTCTTGATGACCCCTTCCAAAAAGTCCTTCTCAACCATTTCTTCAATTTTTTGCCTCACTTTGCTAGAGAGTGTCTTTTGGTTCTCCATTTTGATGTCTTTGTTGGGAAAAGAGTTTGGGTAAAGCATGGGGCTCCCTGAATGGCCAATGCTCCTGCTGGTGACTTTGCTGTTGAAGACTTGGCTCAGGACATGGAAGAAGGGGAGAAGCTGCTCAATGCTGCGGACAGCACAGAGGGTCAGGAGCAAGTGGCCAGGTTCCCAGTTCAGAATCCTCCCCGAGCTGTCCTCTTCTGGATTTTTCTGTAAGCAGCAAGACAAGAGTCAGGACCAGACTTGGTACGTTTTTCCAAATTAAAGCCTCTACACATTTTCACCAGCCATCAAAGCCAGCACTTATTGATTTTACCAACTTGCAAATGAAGGTAACGAAACATCTTTAGCTGAATTTTTTCATCGAAGTCAGTAGTGCTTACTCGTCTAATCGTTAAAAAGCAAATCATTCCAACTGAGACCACTGAATGGTTCAATTAAACTTGTGCCTCTTATTTTAATGAAGTACTAAATGATGGGGGAAGGGGGGAATGAAGTTGTGTAGTGTAAGTCTTAAATACTACAAGGCTTAAAAATCACACCTGGCCCTGAATTATCCTACCCTTTATATACATCTCCCTACAATAACTCAGGCTACTGTCTAACTTTCAGCCTGTAAGGGGGAAGAGCAGCCTTGTTGGTGCGCATGGATGTAAATTCTAGTTTTCTAAGATTTCCGTAGAATCTGAACAGCAGTTATAATTTACCCATAGTTTAGTACCTGAACCAGATTTTTTTAAAAAAATGGAATACCTTTGCCCTTTTTCGTAATAGCTTTGCTAATCGCACAACGTATGGTTTGAATTCTCTCTGGTGGGTGCCTTGTCTTCGCACCTCCAACCCGGAATCGTCTGAGGCTTCTGGAATAAAGGCCCACCGGTACCTGTTGAGAGGAAAAACAAATCCACTTCTGAACTACTTTGCATATTCAGCAAGCAAGATTTGGAAAGAATCCCTACTCCTGTATTCCTGGAAGTATTCATATCCAGTGCTACATCCAGGCTTATCTTGATACCCAGGGCACTAACATGCAGAGAAAAAATATAACGCTTAATTAATACATAACAACTTTTATCAGATTGGAAGATCTGCTATTTTTCAAGACAACATCTTGTGAAATGGCAGTAAAGGGTTTGTTTCAAAAGTATCCCTAGCTGTGCTTATTGGGGCTTTATACAATCGTGGAATTGAAGGGGGACAATTGGGCCACTACATGCAATCCCCTTCTCTGTGAAGAAAACCAAATTAAAGTATCCCCATTGATAGCTGTCAAGCCTCTGTTTGAACATGGTGAATAAAGGGATGTGTGCCATTTACCCCAATAACTAGTTGCAGTTATTTACTAATGGGAATTTTTTCTAACATTCATTTGAAATTCGCCTTCTAATTATTGGGAATTATTTTTCTAATATTACTTTACAGAAAAAGAGGACATCCTTAGAAGGCAGAAGATAGCTTCTTTCATGACTCCACAAAAAGAAGCATCCCTTTCAGAACAGTTTTCTCCCATCAAACATATTTCTAGCATTTCTGGGTTTTACTTACATTTGAAACTGAGGAAGGTTTTCAG
The DNA here is from genome assembly GCF_059756535.1 of Pantherophis guttatus. Classification (NCBI taxonomy): domain Eukaryota; kingdom Metazoa; phylum Chordata; class Lepidosauria; order Squamata; family Colubridae; genus Pantherophis; species Pantherophis guttatus. The sequence continues at coordinate 234,067,941 of NC_142063.1, read as the reverse complement.
AAGGTAACGCAAGGGCCAAATCCAGAAATTTACAAGCTGACAAATAAAGATTCAGCCATCTCTGACTGTTGTAGGATGTAGAAAATCCATTGCCTCCTGTATATGTTGTTTCCAGCCCAGCAACAGATGGACCAGAAGTTCTGCAACCAAATGAAATTAATATATAAAAGCTGCTGGCCTGCTTTACAAATGAATACCGGCCTTACATCATAACAGTATTTTCCTTACAAAATTAGTAAGCCTATGTTATATTTGAACTTTCCTTTGGATAAATGAGCTTTAATACTACTGATAAATGAATTTTGGTATATCACTTCGCAGTTGAACATATGGGAAAGGAGTTCACAAAATGAAGAAATGTTACCATTGGCAAGGCAGATGAACTTACAAATTAATAAAATAAGAAGGGAACAAATGAATAGAGAAATGCTGGCTCAATGAATTATTTTAAGACAGGCATCTCTGCTAACCATCTGCTTAAAAATCATAAACACAAACCAAAGGGGTAATTGTCTACTAATTTGTTCAAAACTATATGAGTTTTAGAAGCAGCAGCAAGTCACAGACAAGGTTTTGGAACTCTATATACAAAAGAAAACTCCACAAGTCAGGAGCAAAGCAAATGAATCAAAATACAAAACGGTTCGAATGATAGGAAGTGGGAGGAATCACTCCCAAATTCTTAATGAAAATACAAAATAAAACCATAAATTGTATTTGGAATATGTGTTTATGTTGGCTGCATGACTATTTCTGTTTCTGGGGAAGACAGGCAAGAGGGCAAGCAAGCACAAACTCTGACAAAACTGCTAATGTTCAGACATTGAATATGGCTCTGAATCAACAATGCTAGCAATCTGCAGAAGAATGTTTAAACCAGACAGAAAAAAAAGACCCATCGCATAGCTGGCTTTTGCCTTGCTTTTTATAATCTTATCAAAGATCACAAATAACTATAATAAATACATTTCAATTAATTAGTTTTTCTTCCTCATTTTATAATACGGAGTCCTTGGCTAAAAATAACCTGATGTTTCTGACAGGATGCCCCTGTAATCCGGGCATGAGTCAGATTTGGTTGAGTAATGTGAAAATGGGATGAACGACTTCTTTATTGTAGTTTATCATTAGCACAGATTATGTTATTCAGTCTGGATGGAAAAGTTTTTTCCACCTATTTAGCATAAAATAAAATTCATGTAAAATATCTGAAAATCCTTCACTAGCATTTAACTTACTATGCAAACAAGAGTGAGCAAATCACAGTGACTTTACCTTGAGATATCTTCATCAGCTGTGAGCTCCTGTTCCATAAGTAAAAATACTTGGACCTGAAGGTAAAAAGAACAAAGCGCACATACTGTTTATAAACAGAAAAAAAAACCCACCTTATATTCTGTCTTTCCATCTTTGAGATACTAAAGGGAGATATCAGCATTAAATATAACGTCAGCCACTAAACCACTGTACATCATTGCCCCATTCAATGCAACCCTACACGTCCCCAGTTGTGAAAGGCAGCCCTTGGACTGCGCTACCTTGAAGATCAAGTCATGTTATGCAAGAGGGATGAACTGCATAATGTTTAACATTCTGACTGCTCAGTTCAAGCCCTTTCTCACTGACAGGACCTCACTTTGGGGGGGGGGATGTTAGATCAGTCGGTCACTCTTGGCACACTCATCGTACAGGGTTCTTGTGGGTATAAAATGAGCAGACAACGGAACCCAGCAAAGCTGCCTTCAACTCTCGGAGGAAAGCAGAACATAAATGTTAAGATAAGGTAATGATATTGATATTGATCCATATAGAAATGGCTACATTCTATAATAACAAGAAGTTCATTGATGAAAGCACCCTAGTGATTCAGAAGGGAAAGAAGAAGCAGCAGCCCAGATTCAGGGGAAATTATGGGCTGTTATCTTTAACAATCTCCTGGATAGCTTAAAACCAATATGGAGAAATTCTTAGGTCTTCTTAAAAAATGGTCTTCTTTACCCAATTGTGGATACAAAGCGGAACTCACCAGTTCTGTGATCATAGTAGGCCAAAGTGAGGTAAGATGCTGTGGAGACATTCTTAAAAGCAAAACTCTGAAAAACAGGAATACTTGGGAGTGAAGGGTAGGCACTTGGGGCAGGCGGAGACTTTCAACCAGTCTTTCTAAAACAGAAAAGGTTACAAGGATCTGTCAGAAAACAACCACGGCTAATATCCAGAGCTGCAACCTGCTTCAAATATCTGTAATCCATTATGAATCTGTATTTAATGATATAAATTTATTTCACGCAGTGGAACACTTAAAGATGCAACAGACTTTAGCCAAACTTAAATACTCACGGATCTAAACTATGAGGCAAAAAGATAACAAAAGTTAAAACTGTGATTCAGGACACTTTGCTCCAAAATAGGCCTACTCTAACACAAATTTGCATTATTATTATTATTTTTTTAAATGTCAAATTGAGACAAGAGATTTGTTGCAAAAAAGCAGCAATGAATTTCCCCTTCCTGATCTGTGGTCCCCTGCTCTCAAAAGTCTTCAAACTCAGTGAACCAGATTTGTGAATAGAAAGGAAATCCATTTGACTTGCATCACTGGCTTACTGTAGTGACCAGCTGGAATGAAGCCTTTTAGAGTTTTATTTATCCCACATTGCCTAAGCAAGTAGCAGCACATGGCTGATTGTGTCTGGGATAAGAAGTTAAAGAGACTTGGACCTGGTTGGTATTTGGATGGAAGATTATCAAAGAGCACCAGTTCAGTAAAATAGATATGAAACTAAAACGCGCGCACACACACACACACACACACACACACACACACACACACACACACACCCAACGATGACATGGGCAAACTAGTTGTGTAATATTGCCAATAAAACTCCATGGTTTTTATTCATGAAGTTACAAGCTTGATTGTGAGCCATGGTGGTCCTATGAGCCGTGGTGGCGCAGTGGTTAGAGTGCAGTACTGCACTCTACTTCTGCTGACTGCTGATTGCCAGCAGTTTGGCAGCTCAAGTCCCACCGGCTCAAGGTTGACTCAGCCTTCCAGCTTTCCGAGGTGGGTAAAATGGGGACCCAGATTGTTGGGGGCAATAGGCTGACTCTGTAAACCGCTTAGAGAGGGCTGTAAAAGCATTGTAAAGCGATATATAAGTCTAAATGCTATTGCTATTGCAATTACCTTGTATATCTGGAAGGTATTTCTGATATTGATCCACTTCACTGCTAAAAATGGCAAAGGCCAGCCTCTTCAGGAGCATAGCACGCTGTTCTAGTTCAACATCCCGATTAGCAAACAGGTTGAGAGAACTGCTCTGAGCTACAGCCACACGAGCTAAAAAAGAAAAGATGCAATTTTGGCAATGCTTTGGGAGAGAGATAAGCTTTTGGAAGATCATTTTAGGTATTACATGAATGTTACTAATCAGAATACTTTAAATCATTGCCTAGATATGGTACTACTCGTGGTCTTATATATAACAGAGTATCAAACACCCACAATCAAATGGCAATAATTAATTGGGCATTGGGTGGAAATTAACATAACTTTAGAGTGAATGCTCAATCAAGTGTTTGCTAACTTTTCAAGAGAAGGAAAACTTGCAGCAACTATCACCACAATACTTGCTTCCTGGCTGAATTTTGAACTAGACTGTTGCACGAGCATCAAAGGAGCCAAACTTCACCGCTCAAAAACTAACCGTGGATCTTACACAGAGCAAAAAAAGTTAAACTCACTCATCAAATCTCTAAAAGTGGTTTTGTCGTGTGTCATCAGATTGTCCATAATGGCTCTCCAACTAGTATAAGAAGAAAAAAATGATATTTTTTTAAAAATAAAAGTGTAGTATTTTATTTATTTTTGGTTAAATAAAAAGAAAGAATGACTGTTACAACCTTCTCTCAGAATTTGGCACTGTGTATCAGAAAAACATATTGGACTGTACAAAGTTAAGGCTTCAGCAGTCGTGAATAGGAGGGAAGGTACCCAAGTGTACAAGTAGTGTTCAATTTACAAGTCTGCCCATTACAGCCTAAGTCATGACAGTCATAAAATAGGTTACCCATGTGACTAACCCAATTTTACAACCAAAATAGGGTTTATAAGTGGATGAGAAAGATGAGCGGGTCATCAGGTTTGTGTTTATTTGTTTCATAGGAATATTTAATTTTATTTCCCAGATACTGATTTCAAATAAGAGCAACAAACAAGCCTTACTGATTTACGCAAGAAGCATCCATCTGAAAGAAACTGGCATCCATGAAGAGATCAAAAGCTTCCTTCTTCCATGCTCTCCTGGTATACTGATATCCACTTAGACTGCTCAAGAGCTGGACACAGGCTCGGTAACTGGGTGCATTATGGGCACTGGAAGAAGAAATCCCACCACCCCCCCATCTCACGTTACTATAAATACAGAATGTTTCTGTGAAAAACAATCTGAAAACACCAGCTTTACATGATTTCAGAATTATTGTTGCTGATAAAATGCAAGGCAGCCCTGTCCACTATGGCTTGTCACTAATAGCTCCTCCCTCTCTTGCTTCCAACTTTCTTCTGCACTTCTCCTCTGCTCATCTTGGGGCCTCATGTGATCTTATTTATTTCTGGATTAGAGGACAAAATATGGGGTAAGGGGCAGTGGTAGGTTGCCCCGTTTGCAAGAACCGGTAGTAAAACCGGCAGGAGGCTCTGCCCACTGACCCTGACATCATCAGGGAGCTTCTGCGCATGCGCAGAAGTGCGCACGTGCAAGCAAAGCAAAAGAACGCACGCAGCCCCATTGCGAACTGGTAGTAAAGATGAGTACAACCCACCCCTGGTAAGGGGGACTGTGCGACTTTTTGTAATACTTTGCAAAGATACCTGTGGTTGCGAAGATAAGGCACAACGTAGTGCATTATATTTACAAGAAGAGGAATAACCCTTTCCTTCTCATCACTATAGAAAACCATGTCCAGAAGATGAGCCAAAACCTAAAACAGGACAGAAAAAACATCACAACTTTCCTTATCAATCTATGAGTTACTCTTTAAAATGTTTTCATTCTTTCAGTAAAAACACAGGTAAGGATGATTTCCAATATTCTACACACACACACACATATACACACAAACACACTTCAAATGTGAATTTATAGAATTATATATACAACACAAATGATGTAAAAGCCTACTTCATTTTCATGTCAATGAATATACAACCACATACCTACAGGCATGGCACTGACCTAAATTAGTCCCTAATATGTATTATTTTCCCCTTGCATTGTTTGATAAAGATGAGAATGTACTTACAAAGCTTGGAAATAGAATGTGTGGTAAATGCATTTTAGAGAAGATGCCAGATACGTTAAAATTTTTGAAAACATGGAGAATGTAAACAAACTGTTTCCCAAATCTATACTTTAGATTCTGCTGGCATTAATGAATGTTTGTTGTGCCATCTCAACTACCCAACCATCCTTAACAATAACTTCTATGGGCTTAAAATCTAAGCAGGAATTGATTTAAGTCAGTTCTTGTCACAGAATAACAGAGTTGGAAGGGACTTTGGAGATCTTCTTGTCCAGCCCCTTCCAACCACTGCTGAGGAAATTACATGGGCATACTCATGAAGCCACCCAAAAATGAGTTTGAGTCAAAGAAGATTTTACTTTTTTATGATTGGTTTCAATTAAATCAATTTCAATCATGGTTTCTATAGCTAACATCTTTAAAACAGAAAGTGTTAATTATTAATCCCAGTTATAGGACTGATGTGGAATAAAAGGCATATAAATATCCTAATGATAGTAGGACTAAGCACAATTATCCTTTGGCATAATTTCACCCAAAACAAAAAAATAAATAAATTGCAGAATTATTTTCATTGATGGCATAAACGCCTTCACATTCCTATTTCATCTCTTTCTGTTCATAATAATGAAAACAGGAAACATTTGTTTTTGCTCCAGGGTACATCTAAGATCCAAAATCAGACAAAAAAAGCATAAAAGAGAGAGAGAGGTGGAATGAAGGACAGAAAGTATTTTCATGTCTATGAATCATAGAATAATTTTCCCTTGAGTCAACATAAATACTTCTAAGGTCCATTTGATACTAAGTATTTGCAAAAAAATTCAAGAAATGTGTAATGTTTTATCTATTGTTGCATTACGTATAAAATCAGGAACTACAAAAACACTTACTTCTGACAACAGCGTTAAGGCATGGACACTATAAACTGATGGAGTTATGCTTGAGGTTTCCAAAGCTGGAGACAACATATCTAAATTAAACACATGAAAAAGAAAGAAATGCTGTTTGCAAAGATGCAACCATGCCATTCTCATTTTGAACATTGGAAAGATTTGTATTAGAGTTAAACCATAGTGATAAGTTATTTTAATGAACAACACTCCTGCTCCAAATTATATTTAGTTAAAGCTTTTGTAATTCCAGTCAGGTGAATTCAGATGAACAAAAAAAACTAAAAGTCACCTTCAACATCAGACTCCAGGTTGTTTCCATCAACCATTATTTTGGGAGAAGGCTTAACCTCTAAATTTCGCCTCAGCCAGGTAGTCTGTTCCAGGGATGAGCCTGCAATTGCCCCAATGGCATCCACTATTTTGTGTGTTACATCCTGGTGAGATGGCAAATAAACAGAAGTAAAAGAAAAATTCTTATGAATAATATATATTATACCTTGATTTAATAAGAGCCTCTCTCTTCTTCAGAAGTAATGAATAATCTCAGTGAGACAATACTGTCCTTTGTGGAATGCCATTATGTGCTGCTGCCTGGTAACATCCCGAGTCTCTATTTCTAATTACAAAATCTAACATAATTATGAATATTAAATGCTTAAGAGATTTAAAGTGTCTGGAACTCTCTAAAGAAAACCAATTCAATTAAGTTGTGAAAACCTACTTTGTGGCACAGTAAACTAGAAATATACATAAACCTAACTGAGGCTTTGACAATGTCATTGACACAGTGATCTTTTCTAAAAAAATAAAAAAAAAATCACATGGCATATGAAATTGAAACATAACAAAAAATCAGCATCAGCATAGCAAGCATTTTATGACAGAAGATAGCTATTCTGAAAAAGAGAACCCAATAACGATTCAGGATTTCAGAAAAATAAAACAGGGTGAGAAAAACAAAACAAGTATTTTCTTGGTAATTAGCCTCCAGACTTTACATTCTTTTTCATATCATAAAAGGTAAAGGTAAAGGTTCCCCTCTCACATACGTGCTAGTCGTTCCCAAGTCTAGGGGGCGGTGCTCATCTCCATTTCAAGGCCGAAGAGCCAGCGCTGTCCGAAGACGTCTCCGTGGTCATGTGGCCGGCATGACTAAACGCCAAAGGCGCACGGAACGCTGTTATTTATTTTATTGTTTATTTATTGGTTCGATTTATATGCCGCCCTTTTCCGGAGACTCAGGGCGGCTTACAATGCGTTAAGCAATAGCCTTCATACTTTTGTAAATACTTGCTTAGTAGGGCTTTCGCCCCCCCCCCAAAGCGGTGTTCTTTTTTATACAAAGTCAGCTTATTGCCCCCACAAACCGGGTCCTCATTTTACCTACCTCGGAAGGATGGAAGGCTGAGTCAACCTTGAGCCTGGTGAGAATTGAACTCGCAGTAATTGCAGGCAGCTGGCAGCTAAATACTACTTTAACAGTAGTTTAGTCCACTGCACCACCAGGCTCCTTATACATCCCTATATTTCATATCATACATGAATCCAATAATCACTGTTTCTATAAATTTCTTACCTGTAGATCTCTCTGGTCCTTCTTGTTATCCAGATTTGGATTTTTCATAATAAACTCATTTAACACACTTTAAAAGAACAAGAAAGAAAAGGGAAACATAAATGTCTTGCTTCAAGTTTTAGAAAGAGGGATTTCAAGGGAAGAGAGGCTTCAGAAGCCTATGAATAGAAGGGAAGACTCGTGGAAAGACAGCAAGGGTTAAGCCAAGTATCATATTTACAGCCCTTTAGCTTCCACACTTGGACATCTTTAAGAAGCTATATCCTAAGAAAAGATGCTGTGATTGATTTTAGCAATAAATGTGGGGTATAAATTTTTATAACTTAATCCAATAGTTCTCAACCTTTCCTTCCTTTTGGCAAAGGTTGGGATAACCTGATAAAAAATTACTCCCTAAATAATTTGGGTTCAAAAAGCTGGTCTTAAATCAATTCTGACTAGCGCTATTTTGGATTTCTGCATGCTCCTATGACAAATGCTTTCAACTCATATTTAAACTCATGAAATTGAACTGGTCTTAAGCTAAAGGAGCAACAAGATTCAGCCCTGCCATTCTCACTTTGAACATTGGAAAGGTTCGTACTATAGTTAGCCATAGTGATAAGTATATCCATGACATTTTCAAGATTTCAAATGTCTTGAAAGTTTCTAGTCCTCCCTACAACTGGAAGATTAAAAACTGCACTCAATTATTAAGTAGTGATCTAATTTTCAATACAAAAGACCAACATTTCTGCAAGATTTTTCAATAGATATTTTTTGCCTAGCATTTTTCAAAAGGAAAAAAAAATCAACAGTCTCTATGGTCACAGAATGACTCACCCAAGTATTAGAAACTGCCCTGGTGCTGGAAGGCCGAGGGGTATGGAATCCTTTAGAAGGAGCAGCAAAGAGGCCCAGCTGTCTACTAAATTGGAGACTGGGATTCTACAGGAAAGAAAAAGTCATAGAATTATATCCAAAGGATTTTCATTATTATGTTTAGAAGGGCTGTCTAGGGTCGAGTAAATGAAATGATGTTGCCATAATTGCTTTAAAGTACTTTTACAGTTAATGATCAAAGTATAAAGTCAGCATACAGAGCTAAGGAGAAATACATGAAGCTCCTTAGTCAGATGGACGTTCTGATTTTTAAACAAGTATCTAATATTCTAAAATATGGAATTCGGCAGTTCAATTCCTTCCTTAATGCTTTAATCAAATGTCTCAGAATTCTCTGACTTAACAGAACTGTTGCGCAAATGTGACCTTCTAAAAATAACTTGATACTATTAAAAGGGATGTTAGAATAGAAAACCTACCTCTGGATGTACGCAAAGAAAAACTGCAACATGCAGACTTCCAATGAAAGATGCTTCTAGAAAGAATTTTGTTAAAAAAGAGTTAAGAAATACACATTACTGTTCCAAGTCTACAAATAGCTGTCAATCTGCAATTAAAAGATAACTAATTTTGCGGTGACTTTTTTTTTAAACGAGCACAATTTTGTCAAATTTGAATGGAAGAAAATATATGAGCAATTATGAATATTTTAAAGAGATTTTCTCCTTAGTTTCTTCTTTTTCTGAAACTGGAATATTAATTTTGTCTACAGAAAATTGGGTTTACGAATCAATGTATTCTTTCAAAAACAGACAATTTTCTCAGGAGAAAGGCAAAGGGAGATTATACTTATTAACAGAGCAAGAGGTTTATGAAAACTGGAAGAACAACCATGTTCATCTCAAAATAATATGTTATTTTTAAAATAATACCCATTTTCATTACAATTACTGGTTCTTTATTCTTCATTAATGAATTTTTAATGCAAGAAACAGTAGTTACAATAGTAATTTAACTAATTAATTACAACAGCTAATATAAAGTTTAATTAAAGTCATTTTCCTGCATGTATGTGTATAGCAGGGGTGTCAAACTCATGTCGTCACGGGGGTGTGATGTGATGTATCGGGACTTCCCCCCCCCCTTCGCTAAACCGGGCATGGGCATGGGCAGCGCGTGACACATCCAGCCCACGGGCCAGGAGTTTGACAGCCTCGTTATAGTGCTAGAAAGTGCTAGCAAGATAACAAGATCAGTTCTGTGACCTTAATTAGTTGATTACCATTCTCCCAGCTGCTGCCTGAAATTAACAAGACTCTAAACAGTTTCACATTAAAGGCTTTAGTTTTCCTCCAAAGCAGCTTGTAGCTGCCAGCTAGAAGCCTATTAGGCAAATAGCTGATGCTGGTGCATTCTTTTTGATGTGCATTCCTCATTGTGTGCCTTCTACTCTCTTGTAATCCCTTCCTCTCCAATGAATCTGACTACAAACATCAAGTCTTTTCTTTCTAATTATCCCAGAGTATTCCAAAGGACAGGGAAGTGGGGGAAAAGGGCTCTAAGTTTTGTCCTTTTATACAGCTTCCTTATGAGTTGAATTATGGAAACCTTCCCTGGTCTTTGGACTCACCCAGATACTTGGGGTTGCATCCTTCTGATGCTGTAAAGCAAAGTTGAAATAAAAGCCTAAGCACAGTTGCAAGCACATGATTCTTCACTTAATGAACATTTTGCTTAACAACTGAGTCACTAGTCCCAATTGTGGTTGCTAAATGAGGACTACCTGTACTTAAATTGTGTGAACTGTTAAAATATTGTTATTGGTGTCATACCTTGTCCTTGGCAATAGCTGGTGGTTGCTTTAAGACTTCTTTCACTGTTTGCATTACAGTTTCAGTTCTCATAACACTGATGGAACGAACCAGCTCCACTAGTAGCAGTTGTTCTTCACTGGCACTAGGAATCACCTGATAAGTAAAATACCACCACTGACATTGAATTTCAGTGACCATTTCAAAGACACTTGTAAGAATTAGACTGCAGCCATGAGGGGGGCAGGGCACATGCGTGGGGGTGGGGGCCACATGCGCATTGCATTCTGGATCGAGTGCTTTGGGCACTCGATCCAGAAAAAGGTTAGCCATCACTGATTTATAGCATTCATTTTTTTTCTCCATAGTTTACCATATCACTGTTATTCCAATATAAATCTCCTTCCAACATTTGTCATTCTAAATTTCATCTTGAATCATTTAACACTTTTATTTTTAAATTTGATTCACTCCTCTAGAAGTTCCCTGTTTAACCCTTTTCACCCGCTCCCAAAACAAAAGTTTTATTCCATCAAAATAACTCTGTATTTTGTCTTTTCTTAATTCCTGGCTCTCTTTGTGTGCATTTTTTGCAACTATTTTTTCTTTAAACACACTTTATACAACACTTTTTTCTCATCCTTGTTTTTTGAAGCAGTCATTCTCTTACATGCATTTTTCTCACTTGCAGTCTTTTCTACTTCCTTGTTCCACCAGACAACCTGTTTTATGTTTCTCTTTAGCATAACTTCACTCACTTCTGTGGCATTTTGTAACAGAATTTCCTTTATTCTGTGCATCTTATGGCAATTGGCATCTTTGTCTCTTCGTGTCTTGTAAGACTTCTTCAGATTGGCTGTCACTGACTACCTCAAAGTATCCTGACATTTCTCAAGTCATAAAAAGCGGAAAGAATTTTCCTTTTTTAAAAATGATGCAAATTAATGGAAGCAAATACTTGTGGAATCAAGAAGTGGCATCACCTGTCTGGGTTGGGTGGTATAGACCAGAGGTCCCCAAACTTAGCAACTTTAAGTCTTGTGGACTTCAACTCTAACAGCTCTAACTGGCTGAGGAATTATGGGAGTTGAAGTCCACAAGTCTTAAAACTACCAAGTCTGGAGACCCCTAGTATAGACCTAGTAAAGAGAAGGAACTTTACTGTTATGCATTTGATTGTATTCAATAATTGCGATTCACAGTTCAGTGAACCCCAACAGATTCATAGTTTCATACCCAGAGATCACAAACGTTTTATTTTAGTATGGCACAGTATCTCAATCTGTGTACTAAGCTAAACAAACAAACAAACAAAGCTAAATAAGCCTACTAAATAAAACTTAGGAAACTCTTAAGCTGAATTCATTTTAAACAAGTCGATCAGTTAACATACCTTAGTCCTTGAAGCTTGTTTATTTTGTTTCCTTTCATTCCACACAAATGCAATAGCTGCCATGAAGTGAACACCATGGTTCATTGAAATTGGACCAAGCAATTCAAGAATTTGCTGTCTTAAATTCTGTAATACATAAAGTATACTAAATTTAAAGCAAAACAAAACAAGAACCTAACAGCTCATCCAAAGCAATATACAGTTATACAATGAAAGAAAATACTGAGAAATGTAACTTGGACCATTTCTCTTTTGGAACATGAGAGAGGAAAATAATTTAGGGCAAGCGCTTTCTGTGCACTATTTTTAAAAAGTCTTGAATTCTTTATTGCTATGCAAATCTGATGAATTTTCTGGCACAATCCAAGTGCCTCCTGAAAATATACTTAAGAAAATTTAACCATGATGTGACATGAAGTCTTAATGAACAATCATGTTCTGCAGTTAGAAATAAATCAGGATCAGAAAGAAGACAGTTGGCAATATGTTTTGCATTATAATTTGATATGACACCTAAAAAAAATAATAGCTATTGCTATTTGTTCCTATAAAATAGAAAAGACACCATGAGAAAGTAGAAGTGTACCAGAGGGTCAAAACCATGACAGAGATTTTTATGCTCAAATCATTATTATATTGGTAAAGTATGGTTAACACAAATGTACAGTTTGGTGAAATGTCTGGGGAGTCCTTGGTGATCTCTGAGCTTGGTTGTTTTCTTGCAGACATTTCATTACCAAAACTATGTAACATCATCAGTGCTAGTCCTTTAGGTAATGAAACATCTGCGAGAAAACAATCAAGCTCAGAGATCACCAAGGACTCCTCATTTCAATCCCGAGCTACAAATATTCTCCTTTATTGGTGAAATGTGTCAGTGGTTTTTTTTTTTTGTTTTTTTTTTGCATATATACTTTTAGCTTTTGTAGCCCTTGAATCATAAAGGTCTCTATATGGAACTGAGGGAAGTTTTGCCTATAGGGGCTATTTGATCAACTATATTAACATCTGCCTTTAAATGGGTTTACTATGTAGATTATCATAAGAAGAAATATCTGTTACAACTGTTTTAGAAATGAAAAAAAAAATCCCATTATTGGATCACTTGGTAGTCCTCTCTTGTACATACACAAACTACATTGTACAGTATACAGACATTAGATGTTTCCTGGAAGAATGATTAAATATTGTGATCCTGTCAAGATCCTGGCACTGATCATTCAAGGATTAAAAAGAAAATATGCATGTGACTTCATGGCAGGTTTTTGACTCCTGGTGAGACTCCTGCTGGGAGAAGTCCCTGGAGTTTTCCTGACAAGATTTTTCAGCAGCCGTCTGCCCTTGCTTTCTTCCTAGAGCGGAGAGTGACTCGTCTGGAGTCATTCAGTCATTCAGCTTTGTGCCGAGTTCTAAACCCCAGAACTTCCAGCCTCCAATCTGATATTTTAACCAGTATACCAAACTGGCTCTGTTATTCAAGTATTACATACACTAGTAAACAAAATCATTTGTACACATAACTCTGGTGCTCTAACCTTTGTTGACCCAAGATTAATTGTGGTTACAGATGCAGCTGCTGCAGCAGCTGTTTTCTCTGAAGAGTCTGCCTGGTACAAGATGCTCCACAAAAGTGTGACGGAGGACATGATAATGTGAAGGATAGACAAGATCCCACTGCGTGCTTCAAACATGTGCTTCTGATCAACATTAACCAGAAGCTAGTAACAAGGAAGATGAAAACATAATCAATTATCATCAGGAATATTAATTTACAGGAATCCTATTCCCTTTTTGCACTCTCTTCCCACCTGATTCCCCCCCCCCCCTTCTGTTTTAGGCAGCATTAAACCATCATTGAATTACAGTACATGCTAACCAGAATTATTTTCAGGCCAGTTTGTAACAATAGTATGAAATTAGTTTCAAGATCTGGTAGGATACAGATGCAATGCAATTCTAACAATAATTGTTACCAAGTTTAAATTGGAAATGAAGTACTTCCTCCAAATCAAAACAGATCTTATCAAGAGAAATTATCTGTTTATAATTTACTGAAATTCTGAATTCAGTTTCAATTAAAGGTTGAAATTGGGTTCAGCAATTCCAAAACCGAATGTCTCAAATTCTGTAATTCATAAAAGAATGCTTTAATATCAAACTGTATTCATAACATTACGCTACTTATATACCCAAAATGTAAATGAAAATTGCTCTTGTAAGATTTGGTGTGAGATCAAGATCTCGCAACGTAGTAATAAATTGCACATACATAATCAATGGCATATACATAAAGAGTTCAGAATATGCCAAATAAGGTTCTCTGTTTCAAGAGTTATTTCTCAGGGTCAATGGACTGGCTTGCACAATGCACAGGCTGAAACAAGTTATTAACGAGGGCAGAGGACAAATAAAAGCATGCTGATAGCTGGAACAAAAAAAAAATCCCTAACTGAAAAATCTAAGGAGGTTTACCTGATGATACTGTGTGGATGGGTCAAGTAAGCAATAATGAATAATTGTTGTGATGCCTTCCAATAGAGTGAGTATCATATCTGGTGGAGTAACCGATGCCATCCAAAGAGGCCTAAAAACAACAATGAATCTGTTGAAATTTTGGAATGCACAAAATTCCCTTAAAAAAAAGTGCCAAGAGAAAAAAAAGAGAAAGCGAAATACATGCCTACTGTCGGATAAGCCCATTTCGTATCTGTATTGCAGAATCAGATTATCCAGGTTCCTGCAAAGCTGTAGGGTCACCGAAACCACCACTCTTTGGAGCACCTTCCCCATGTAAGGCAGAGAAGCAGTGATTAATCCTATCCATTGGGGATGCATTTTACAGGCACAATGCTGGTGTAATGCTCTTATTACAGCACAAAGAAACATGCCTTGGGAGGTTATGGGCTGGGAGTGTAAATACTGAAGGGAAGCCATTGGCTGTTGAGGATTGATGTGCTCCAAGTCGGTTACCACAAAATCAAAACCTGCCTCATTCTCCTCAGGCACAGTCATCACTTTGTGCTCCAGAACAATGAGCCGCTGGAGGACTTTTAAAAGCTGTGACTGGAAAGTGCTACCATTATCCAACTCGTCCTCGGAAAAGTTGATCAGACTGTCTTCGGAGAAACCTTCTTCAACAGTCCCTATATTTTTCCCCGCCATCTTCTCACTGTGCCACTTCTGGACACTGAAGATAGAGGACAGTAAACAATGCAGGATCACCTTCTGGACCTTGCATTTGGACAGCATGTCTGAAATGAAACTGGGGAACCCTTTGGTGGAGCTCTCCACCACTTTTGCCAGCTCGGCAAAAAGAAGGGACAAGATTTCGATGCTCATCATTTGCATGTTGCGATTCCCTATCAGGTCCTGCGAAGAGACTTTCACATGGGTCGGGTAGTGGCTCCTCATGTAATACAAGCACAGAGAGATGAGGATCTCGATGTACATGGAACTTCGAAAACTGTGGTTCGAGTCTATTGGGATATGGCTGTAAAAGTCTTTGCCCATGACAGATATGCGATGTCTGGCCAGAAGATTCTGGAGTAAAGAAAGCTGGGGGGTGTAGGCATTATTGACGCTGGTGGTGGAAATGGCATTTACAAAAGCAGAAGGGTTGGTTTTCAAGATAGCTTTAATGGCAGAGAAAGAATACAGGGTCCTTGAGGAGTCATATACTTGGAGGTACAATAAGACATGTTGATATAAAGGATGTATGTTAAAATGGGGAGATTTCCGCGCCCCCGGCGACCCTGCATCGCTCTCAATTTCCGAGATTTCACCCTCTCCACAGCTATACCAGTTTTCCAAGTCAAGGCCATCACTGAAGAAAACACTGCTTTGCTTCAGCTTCTCAGCTTGTGCTTTCTTCTTTTCTTCATCTTTCCTTTTTGCTATTTTGACTTTGGGCTTTGCTCCTGGGTGCTTACCAGATTCTTTCACAATGGTTTCCTTTTCTGACATTTTTTCCGGCAATTTCCCTTTGAAGCTGAATTGGATGCTACTGTGACTTCGTTGCCTTGACTTTTCTTCTGGGGCAGTGAAAGTCTGGTCACTGAGAGACTGCTGGCTTATTGAGATGCAGGGTGATGAACTGTTTCTGGAGATTTCATTAGAAATGCTTTCAAGCCCAGTCTCAGATGAGAGAGATAGTAGCTGAGTACTGTCATTGCTAAGCAAACTACTCTGGCTGTCCAGAAGGTTTGGTTCTTCACATTTGGATACCTCTTCAATGAGATCTAAAGTGTTTAATGTAGTTGAAGTATCTTCTGGATATACATCTTTGTCTGACCGTGGATCTTCTGCAAGCTCCTTGACTACCTTGCAGATCAGGTCAAGGACCACTTGCTGTATTATTTCATCTAATGAATCTCCTTTCAAATTTTGAGAACTATCTGGGGGTGTCAGGCTTTCAGGGTCTACTTCATAGCTGAGGTTATCCCCAGCAGATGACTGGGAACAGCCAGAGTCTGAACTTTGCATTATTTCTATCTGATTATCAGGAAGGTCAAAATCAGAGGCAGCCAAAGGAATAGTTTCACTGCTAGTACTCAGGAGAGAGATCCTGTCACTCAAAGGGTTGACCGTAAGACTAAAATTCTCCATTTCGTCTAAACCCAGCTGCTTTTCAGTGTTTTCTTTAGTCGCCATCCCATGTTCTTGACTTGATGGTATTGTGACGAATGCTTAACAAAAAGAAAAACAAGTAGTTATGAGTATTTTTCTTATTTGGATAGTCATTTAGAAGTTATTATCATAAATCATATAATACCTTTTTCTGCAAGACACCTTTAAGCTGTTCATTCTGATGTAAACTAAAAAGTTAATATTGCAATATGAGCCCAACAGGAATGAAGTGTTTAAATTACACTTCAGTAGGAATTTTGAGTCTAGAGTAAAACTCTGTTGACAAATTCAAGCATTGCAATAGGGACAGTATTAGTGTTCATTTCTGAAATGAAAGAGAAATCCTTGATTGCTATGGATATAGGAAAGATCTGTAGAACTTTGGATCTAACATCCCTTTAAATATGAGATTATATCCAACATAAAAAGAGAAAATCCACAGAAAACTCTGCCAGTGTGAAGAGTGAACAAAAGGATATGAAAGGATATTGCCTTATAATAGGTATTATTTATATATTATCATACTTGCACCTGCACACTTTTGGCAGGTCATCATGTGGTATTTTTTAACTCCAGATAACCAAACTATTCAAATTATATAATTATATCAGTCCATATGTAAAACAATAAAACAACATGAATACACTAATGTAAAATAAAAAACTGATACAAAATGTTATTAAATACAGTATAAAATATAAAATGCTATTTTATGCTACATTATATCGATATAATACCAAAACTGAAGATATAAATATAACAAATTGAGGATATCATGATAAATCAGTGCTTAATGAGGTGGTACTTACAACCACTACTATTAAATTTCTGCATAAAATGTTTTTCATTTTCATCTTCCAGATAACAGGGAGATTTATTCCAGTACCACTCAGCCTGTACCCTTTGAACAGAAATACGCTGGGTTTTTGGATGGAGAAGCAGCAAAAGCAAAGGTTCCAGGACTCTTGCAATGTCATGCCTTTGGAGGACTTGATTTAACCAGGCCTGTCCAACTGACCAGGTGGAGCCATCTAAGCTGTTAAGACTATCCAGCATGATAAATAAGGACCTGAGGAGGGGGGGAAAAATCCATATTAAAATAACAGGCCAAAAGAAAAAAAAATACAAGCTTTGAAACTCTTGTTATGATCAATTTCTCCAGCTGGGAAAGCCAAATATTCTCTTGACCTGATGACACTAACGCTCTTGGGGTCCACTCTTTTGCGTCAAAGTCAGTCCTTAATCTAGTGGAAAACTCCCCCCGCCCCTTCCAACAGGGAAATGGGGACAGACCTATTAGATGGGGGGTGTCAAACTCATGTTGTCATGGCGGCATCACATGATGTATCGGGACTTTTTTCCCTTTTGCTAAACCAGTCGTGGGTATGGCCAGCGTGTGACGCATCTGCCCCATGGGCCCATAGTTTAACAGCCCTGTACTACATACTTCATGGATGAGATCAGTTAATGAATATATTAGTCAAGCCAATGGTGTTCAGTGTAAGGAGAGGCAAGTTCCAGATATATTCAGTGGCTGTCACTTGGCTATTTAGGAGAATAACTAAAATATACTATTTTTTAAAAAAATAAGGGAATTTCATTCAAGGGAAATTCAATATATGTAATGTTACACAAAATTTAAAACACAAATTAAATTATATTCCACTACTCTCACTGGGCACATTTCTATATGCCAGATGTATGTCACATGACAAAGACAACATTAGAGGCTTTTATATTTTAAATAAGCTTGACATATGAATAAAAAGTATAAGGAGATCTCTTTCCATGTCAATAGATGACATTCCTTAAAGCTTACCTTTGGGAGTAAGGTTAATAGTCTTAAAATAAATGCAATTCCTATATACTCTACATATCTATAAAACATTATAAAAAGGTAATTTTTGTGTAAATGTATGAGGTGATCTTTGATCTGAACATATCTTTTAAAAAGATGCAATCTTCTATTAAAGGAAAATTGTTTTTCCAAATTTTGAAAAATGCAAAAAAAATTTGCATTTCTATTGGCTAGTATCAGTTTCAGAAACACTTAATTTACTATAAATATTTTTAGATCCAGTTACACAAAAAATTACTCCTAATAAAAGTCTGTTGAATATGATTTGATATGCAACAATTAATGTCTCAAAAAATAAAGAAATGTTACTGTTTTGCCTGGACAAAGAGGTATTAATATCAGTACTAAAATTTTCAATACATCTTAGATTATGTCTTATTCAGAAAAGAATCAGATCTATTGAATACCAGTAGAAAAGATTGGTGAGAATAGAAAGCATCATGCTGTTGGAGAGGCAATGAAATTAAATTAACAGCAAATTCTCACAGTTGGCTACCCATGTTAACATTTTTTTCAGAAATTATTCCCCAAGTAATACAGGTTAATTTCATATTAAATATTTTCTAAAACTTAAATAGCAACTTGACGAGTGAACTTTGAAATTGTTTTGATCATGTACTATTAGATCAGATGAAGTCACTTTATATGTCATTGCTGCTTTGTCATAAAATATTTTCTTCCTTTCTTTCTATCAGGTCATATATAGGAGCAATTTTAAAACAGGTATTGTGACAGATTTTTTTCTACTTCAAGTTGGGCCAAACTTCCATATACTGTTATGTACATGTAAATAATAAATATTATTTCTGATAAGCTGAAACTGAATTTGGTCATCAACTTTATCTTTTTTCGTTTTCCCAAGAATATTTATTCACTACAGTATCAATTTATCAGAGTATAATTTTTTAAAGTTTCAAAACTATTCTATTCTGGAAACTTCTATAAGCATGAACAGAAAAATAAATATATGATTTTATTACATAATAGTTAATAATTTTCTATTTCAACTATCTATGTAACCAACCTGTCAAATGAACGACCGTATGATGAGGACTTGTTAATATGAAGGTCTCTAGTGAGATGCCAAAGGACTGCAAACTTTGCATGAGCTTCCATTCTGATTTTCTACAAAACGAAGGAACAAATAAATTCATTCTTAATATAATCCATCAAATTGGGTAAGGAGAAAATTGTCTAAATGAGTAACAATCAATATAGCAGTAGTGTATTTCTTTCCTCATTATCAGTCTGAAAGAATAACAAGAACAATAATAATTTTAAACTGTCCAATCCAGAGCATTGTTGGTGGTTTACAACTGTATTTCTATGAAACGCAAAAAGAATTTTTACTTGCTGTAGTCATCAAGAATTTTAAAAATTACAATTTCATGAAATGGCAAGGAGCAAAACTATATCACAAGCAGCAATTTATCTTTGAAGCAGAAGAAAGGTACACTATACAAATTTCAGACTGACATCACCCCCCCCCCCACTACTTCCCAAGGTTGAGGAGCTATTTTTACGATTTTAAGACCTACACAGTATTCAACTGGTCCATTTATGCCAGGGTGGATAAAAATCAATGATTTTTTTTAAAAAAATAAAAAAAAAATCTGATTTTTTTGATTTAAATCGGATTTTTTGATTTAAATCGGATTTTTTTATTTTTATTGAATTTATTTTAATAAAAAACTTCTGGAGTAAAAATCTATCGTAAGGTAGTTTTCTATTTAAGATACATAAATAATTTAGTTTATTCAGCATGAAATGGAGCTTAGTTATGTAGCATGAGGCTGTATATTCTGCAACACTGGACCGATCGGTGAGTCAACAGTGGGTCAAAGGAGTAGCAGAGATGACAGTTGCTCTTTAAAAATTATGATTTAAATCGAGTTGATTTAAATCAAGCCTTTTTACTAGTGATTTAAATCATGATTTAAATTGTGATTTAAATCAACTCGATTTAAATCAAATCCACCCTGATTTATGCTGAAAGAATTTCTGACATCAGTATATTTAACTAGGAGCTAATTCTCCCCCTCGTGCACCCTCAAAAACCTGCTCCGAAGGGGACTGGAGGATCCAGTCAAAGGGTACATGGGGACCTACAGGAAGTTTGGATGGATGCTCATACAATAAATGCCCACCTAAAATTCCAAGACATAAAACAATGAGAGTCTCACATAGCAGTCAATGTGCTAGATCTGGACAGGTACAATCCAAGTCCAACTCTCATTTGTTTTGTTTTGTTTTTGTTTTTGTTTATTTGATTTATATGCCGCCCTTCTCCGGAGACTCAGGGCGGCTTACAATGCATTAAGCAATAGCCTTCATAAAGGACTCATTAGATGATAGAATTTACTAGAGTTTGAATAAGCTAGGACCAATAACCCTATTTTAGTAGAACATACTTAGAGTGATTGTTGCAGAAATTGAATATAGACATAGGTGCCATCTCAAACTCTTAGAAAAGCAGGATATATAATAATAATAAATAATAATAAATGAATAAAATAAGATTCCTATCAGTTGCATTAATAAACTTAAAAGTGAAGAAAACTGCCCAAACAATGATCAAGGCATTTCTAAACAACTCCAACACTAATCCTAATGAAAAAATAACTATCACAATTTCATTTCAGCAGTACGTGATTCTAAATATATTATTCACAAAGAAATTTGAAGTGAGAATGTTCAGAGTTGTATCCTGACACTCTTGTGAGACTGACATTATAAACTATTCAGCTCAGATTGCAAGTACTTTGTCACACGAGAAGGGTGAGATCTTGTAATACATAAAAAAATAGACTGTTATTTTAACTATTTCTTACTGAACATACCATGATATAAACAATGAATAAAACTATTCAGATATCATCTGGAGTGGGGAAGAGGAAAAAAGAGAGAAATGACATGAACTATCCATTTAAGAAGTAAACTAAATGCTGTAGCAGAACAAAATTAGAAGAGCAATCAAGGTTGCAAGAAGAAAATAAACATGGGAAAGGAAATTAGAAGAGGATACTACTCAGAAAAAAAAAAGAGATTTACCTTGTCTCTGTGGGTCAGCTGCTGACTGATAACATCCTCACAAATGCTAGAAGATGGAACTAGATTATGCAACTGGAAAAAAAGCTCCACACTCTTCTGATGGTATTGGGGTGTCCCATCACCCAGTTGGTCCCATAAAGTTAATGCCACATGCTTTGGAAAGTAAAACGGAATAATCACATAACTATTTGGTTTTTAAAAAAAGTTTCATCAGAGTAACCATTTAGTGATATCCTTTGGATGTTCTATTTCAGCTATTGATAAAAGTGGTAAACATTTCTGCTTGAACGCAATGCATTCTTATACATTAAATGCATTCTGATACAAGGGGAAAGCACTTTTGATACAATGCTTTAAAACCAGCATAATGGCTAAGGTAACTCAAAGGATCAGGAGAAAGTCTCACTCGATTATAGAGCTCTCTGAGTGACTTCAGACAAACCATTTTTTCCTTAGCCATTTTTCGAGCAGAGTTGATGTGATAAAGATTGCATATGATAAGATACTCATGTATGTCTTGAGTGAGATACAAACAGATAAACAAACAAACAATATTCAGCATCTATAATTCAGTCAACTCCCTCCTACTTCAGCTCATGTCACATCCTATAGCCGCGATGGCGAATCTATGGCACATGTGCCAGAGGTGGCACACAGTGCCCTCTGTGAGCACGTGAGCCGTCGCCCCAGTTCAGCTCCGCCACGCATGTGCACGTGCCTCCTGCTAGCCAGCTGATCTTCGGGACTCTGTCGCACATGCGCAGGGGACGGGGCGCATGCAGGGGGCCTGTGTGTACATGCACGGGGCGCATGCAGGGGACACGCACATGTGAGGGTGTCGGGGCATGTGCGGGGAGCACATATGCATGCATGGGTCGCATGCGGTGGACCGAATGTGCATTGCATTTTGGGGGTTTGGGTGCGCATGCGTGCATTTGCGGGCCCACGCACGCTTTGGGCACTCGGTCTGGAAAAGGTTAGCCATCACTGTCCTATAGTATTCCATAATCCCACTGCCAATTCAGAGGCAAGACTTTTCAAAGAGCAGAGGAAGAAAAAGCCCCAATACATATGTTTTTTTAACCAAGCCTATATAAAGCACAGAAGTAAACTTTGTGAAATGGTAATTCAAACTAGAAAGTTTTGTATTCCAACTAAACTTCTTAGGGAATTATACTTAATCCTGAATCCCAGCAACATTATTCTGATAAATCTAGTCAGTAAAATAGTAATAATTTTTAATGTGGAGAAAAAAATAGAATAAAATTGTGCACTATCAAGGAAAAGGACAGATTTAATAATCATCATCATCATCATCACCACAGAACAGGAGATCAGAGTGATTCTCCTCCTGACCCTTTCTCCTCCAGCTCCCCATGAATCCTCAGAAATTGTTCTGGAGATTCTGATGGAAAGTGGGAGGAAAGGACGAGGGATAAAAACCAAGGGAAATTTTGTTTACCTAATGGTACAGATACAGGTGGTCCTTGACTTACGACCACAATTGAGCCCAAAATTTCTGTTGTTAAGTGAGGCATTTGTTAAATAAGTATTGCCCCATTTTACGACCTTTCTGGCCACCATTGTTAAATGAATCACTGTAGTTGATATGTTAGTAACCTGGTTGTTAAGTGAACCTGGCTTCCCTTGCTTGTCAAAAGGTCGCAAAAGGTGATCGCATAATGTTGGGATACAGCAATGGTCATAAATATGAACCAGCTGCCAAGCATCTGAATTTTGATCACATGATCATGGGAATGCTACGAAGGTCAGTCATAACTGTGAAAAATGGTCATGAGTTATTTTTTTCCCCAGTTCCGCTGTAACTTTGAACAGTCACTAAATGAACTGTTGTAAATTGAGGACTACCTGTACTGTTCTTGATGCTGATAATACAAGCACTCCAAATCAGCTCTTAACTATTAAAAAAACGTTATGAATGATCTCCCCTACCTTGAAAAAATCCGTCTTTTCAGCCATATATCTGAGGTTGCCTTGAATAAGAGGAGGTCTGATAACGACAGCTACTCTTCCCTGGCTTGGACTCAGAGGCTGCGCTGTTTCTACACCATTCCGGTTTTCTCCAGTGACCACAGCAATTGACTGAGTCAATCCAACTAAGTCCATTATTAAAGAAATAGTAATGCTTTGGACACCAAAATCATTTGCTTGCCTGCAAGCATTCATAAGGGTCTGGAGCCACAAAAGGGGCTGCTCTTGCTCACAATCTGGAAAAAAAAAGAAATATATTTGTATTATATACAAATATAAATGCATTATATATATATTTACATCTTATTATATTTCATTTACATCTGGATAATATTCTTTCCCTCTTGCTTATCTACTCAACTATCACCACCACTATATGACTTCATTTATAGTTTTGGGATATCTAATAGGATGGATGATGAAAGAAACAGCATAATTTTTCAGTTTGGTAACCTTTAATGAAGGGCAAGATGGAAAGTGCATTCAGCTTAGAGAATTCTAATCAGACAATAGTTTGTTTACGGTTAATTATGCCTTTTTCATATAGTACCTTTGCTAGCACCTTAACACGTAAATCTTCGGTTTTGAAACTCACGACCCAAAAACCATTTGTGATAGTAATTAAAGGGGGAAAAAAAATCTTATTAACTATTCATTAGACATGTTGTCCTATCTAAAATAGCTTCTTAGTATGTGACCAGCATCTAAATTTGTGATATGTAAAGATTAAACAGAGAAGAAACGACAATATAGAAGAGAGAAGTAAAATGGGGCAAATGAATGTACTCGAGGACTATTCTACTTATATCATTAAGACATTCTGCATTCTGATTTACAGATGCTATTAAAAACAAAAGTGTAGGTGGGGGAGGGATTGTGTCTGAATTTTCAGACCTATATGAATTTATATAGATAATAACGAAAAACTAGGCATAAAATGCCTTTATTTCATTTCAGGTTTATGATGGACACATAACATTATGGTGCATTGAGCTTTTGCAAATACAGCAACTATAATCTGTTGGAAAAAGCAAAGCCAATATTGGATAATAAAGCAAAGCACAACATATAATGTATAGCAAAAAGTAATACAAACTTAAATGGCCGAAAATACTGATGTTAAAACTTGAACATGAGTTCAAAGAAAAACCCAGACTGATTATATAGTATTAAAAACAGAATCAGATGTCACATATAAGAATGGACTTGGAGAAGAAACTGTAGCCATTTTTAAGACTCTAGAACAGCTTTCCACAATTCAGAGACTGTGTAGATTCAACCACAAGAATTTCTAAGTCAACATGGAAAATTATAAAAGAAGTCCTCACATCTGGAAATCCCTGAAGTTAACCTAGAACATGATCAAAGAAGAAAAACTCCTAGATTTCTTAAAGATTAATAAAACTGTACTATTATTAGTCTCCTCCTCTCCATTGAAAAGTTTTAGTTTCAAGTGTATCACCCAAAAGCTTTTCATTATGTGAACGAACCCTTACTCATTGGTCACCCATTAGCAATTGATGTATGCCATCCAGATTCCACTACAGCAGGGCTACTTATAAATTCAAATATTTTTTTAAAAAGTGTAGCTTGGACTCTGCAGCCAATCAGTCTATTGCAAGGCATAATTTGTAGCTACTATGTTGTGGCAACAATGTTTGTAATATAGCACCTCTACTTGTTTCATTTCTAGAGAGAGACCTGAGTGTCTGGGGCTTGAATAAACAGGGGAAAACAGGGGAAACGGGGGAAAATAGTTTGACTAACAATTAGATTAAATTATGCTTGAGTGGATTAGCAGGTCCAAACAACATACTTCTTTGATTAATTGTGTTATGCAAATCTGACCAATGTCAGTATGTCATAAACATGCACTAAAATGTAAAGATGTGCACTTAACTCAATGTCATGTTATGTGAACTCTGATGGATGCTAATATGCTAAATACACATTAGTCTGGAGCAGACTTCCAACTGATTCTCAAAATTAAGCCTCAGAATCTCTCTTCTATTCTAGTTTCCATTCAAAGGAAACATTGTTTGTCTTTGTTTACATAAAGCAGGGGGAAAAAGCAATGTAGAAATAATCTCCCTCTTCCCGCCAAATCCCAAGGTTCAGTCAAATATATATAAAAAAAACTTAGCTATCATACACATCATTACTCACCAACATCTGCTTTCTCTGGATGGATTTCAGAGGTATGGTTTCCTTCTGCAATGTAAACTGGAAAACTTGAACATTCAAGAAAGAGCTGACATGCAGCAATGAATGCAGAGAGGTACTCTTTTGGTGTTGTCTTCTTAGCTGTTTTTTTCCCTCTGGATGCATCTCCTTGGGACTCTCTTGTGCACTGTGCAGTCTCTCCTTTCCCTCTTACAAGGTCCTCCTGAATCCCTGTTGCCAAAGGCCGAGACAATGAATTGCTTGGAATGATGTAGAGGTTGATAAATCTGGTTAAAAACTGTTGGACATATTCCAAGCAGCACTGCATTGCAGTCTTTTGAATTGTCATTGTCTTCCCACTTCGAGATCCTGTCCCTTGGGTCAACTTGGACGGAGGCTGTACGATGGTTTCCTCTGAACCCACTGTTGAGGCAGACTCTGTCTCGGAGGAGGCACTGCCCATAAGGGGGATGGCAGGTACTCCGGGACCCCCACTCAACATCCTGTCAATCTCTTCAGTTGTATCCGCTTGGTATTGTACAAACTCAGTAAATCCACTTTCAGATGATCGACTGCTTGGGGGATTTTCTCCATCCTCAAATACGTCATTGGGATTTTCTACAGCAACAAGGGGCATCTACACAAGACAGAAGAAGATTAAGATTTAAATAGCAGATAAAGTGGTCCTTCTCTCTTTTTAGATCACAAGTAAAAGGCAACTGCAAAAGTCTATTTTTTTTTCTTATTGTATACTTCTACAACTTATTTTAGAACTTTAATGATCCTCACTTTCAATTTACAAGTCCCACATAAAATTCAGACTGAGGCAATCCTGTTCAATACTATGTGGTCTCTGCATTCTAGAATAACATGAAGTAGGCTGATAACATTTCCTTAAGGAAGTTAATGGCTCATAAATTAAGTAAAGTCTCACTGAATTCTAGTGTATGAGAAACTTTGAGTCTGAACTATTTGAATCAAGTTGAATATGACTATTAAATTATTCGATGCACTTTGATAGCAAATTACATCTAAAGTGATATGTTTGAATCTACAGAAGTGTTTAGCACTAGCGCTTAGACTTATATACCGCTTCATAGTGCTTTACAGCCCTCTCTAAGTGGTTTACAGAGTCAGCCTATTGCCCCCAACAATCTGGGTCCTCATTTTAACAACCTCGGAAGGATGGAAGGCTGATTCAACCTTGAGCCTGGTGAGATTTGATCTGCCAAATTGCTGGCAACTGATGATCAGCAGACGTAGCCTGCAGTACTGCATTCTAACCACTGTGCCATCACGGCTCATTTACTAAATCTGAAGCCTTTCTGTTCTGTTTAGTACTAAGGCATTATTGTGATTATCTCTCCATATAATTTTATGTAGTTTGCCTTCGGTTTTGCAGGCCACTTTGTCAACAAAGCCTGCCAAAACAAGCTTTTGGAAAAGGTTTCATATTAACTAATAAAAGGAAGGCCTTTATCTAATGTAGCAGAGCAGTACAATTCCTATACACAGAGGACAAGTAGTGGTGCAGTTCAAGAACCAGATATATTTGTGGCTTCAGAGCCATCGTCATTTTCTCCAGAGAAAAAAAAATTATTCAGAGCCTGATCTGATTTTTGCCTAGAGGCTAGATGAAATGCTCTTGGCTATGATATAATTCTGTCTTATTTTCCTGCTAATAGTTTCTTCTGTCTTCAACTTTGTTTTTCAACTTATGAATTGACAAAATTAAAATAGGCCAGGCCTGTACTTATGGTTCCATTTATAACAAAATTAACATTTAAAAATATATTCCATCAGTAATCATAACTGTTATCTGACTAAATTAAATATTTATATTTAATAAGTTCAAATATAAAATAATTATGAGCAAGTCAGATTATGCATACTGTTGTTGCTGTTATTATGTTATTTTCAATTTTTATTGACAGTAGCATAAAAATAAATTCTGTATACACTTCAAATCCCCCCCCCCAAAATTATTTTTATCTCCCCTCTCCTACTTTTCCCTGTAACTTCAAAATGTTAGACATTGAAAACCGAAGAGGTTAGCAATACTAAGGTTTCGTTATCTTTAGCTTCAAGGAAATGTGGTATTGCTCTATTGGCTGTAGGGCAGGAAATGACTTCTAAACTTTCTTCTGTTACTAGAGACAATGAAAACAAGCTTCCAAGCTATGTTGCTGGGGAACATAGAGTACCCAAGACAGGCTTTAGCACAGAAAATGTACAAACAAGATAAGATCTCAGAGATAGTGATAACCTACCTTTTCCTCCTGAACAAGGGTGTCAAACTCGATTTCATTGAGGACCGCATCAGGGTTGTGTTTGACCTCAGGGGGGCGGGGTGTGTGTGATCAGAGGGGCGTGGCCAGCTCAACATCACTTGTGTCAGACGTATCTGTGGCAGCCCGAGCGCTCTGCCACCAAAAACGGGCTTCTGAGCTCTGTTTCCAGCTGCGAGGGCCTCCTGTAACCCTCTGCCAGCGAAAACGGAGCTCTGTTTCCACTGGCAAAGGCATTGTGGATCGGTCCCTTGGTGTTTCCCAGGTGGCCCTGCAGGCCAGATCTAAGCACCCTGCGGGCTGGATCCATCCCGCGGACCTTGAGTTTGACATCCCTGCTCTAGAAGATCACTGACTTTCAAACAGTAGAATAATAGTTAAGTTGACAACTTACCTTTATATATATATATATATATATATATATATATATATATATATATATATATATATATATATATATATATATATATATATATATATATATATATAAAGCTACTCTGTAATCTTTAAGCAAAACAAGAACATTTGCAGAGTTACCTTTTTCTCTTCCCATTCTTTGAGAGCATTGTGTCTGTTTGGTAACTGTAGAACACCATCAGTACCGGCAGATAACAGTGGAGGTTGAACTTTGCTAAGAATCTTTGAGCAGAGTTTCAAGGAATCGGTCAGCTCACACAAGTGCAGTGTCTGAAGATGGCTTGTCAGTGCAGAGATCATTCTAAGTAAAAGCTGAGGCAGGTGTTCTGTTTGTATTTCAATATAGGTTTCCTAAAAACAAAATAAAAAGCACATTATTAAATCATCCCTCTTTTATTAATCTAGTGAATTGTAACTACAATGTAAATGTGCAAATTCCAGAAATTGTTTTTTTAAAAAAAGAAGTAATATATTAAATTATATTAATAACTTAATCCAGAAGACAGATAACATTTCCAGACTTCTCTTTAATATAGGAAAACCTCACTAAATTTGATGGGTTATAACAAGGGGGATTGGGGATTGGAGGGGCCAAAGCAAATAGACAGGCATGGACACCTTCCAAAACAGGGACTTTAAGAGCAACAGAAACCGATGCTGTGTTGCTTTGACTGATTTCCCTCTCAGTTCCACTCAACACAGTTTAGTTCATTCAAAAAATTCCTGAACTGACGGAGGCTTTAGGAGCCAGGTGAAAACTGAGAAAATGTCAGAAGAACAAAAGGAAAGGGAGGGCCTTTTATTATTTATTTTATTTATTTATTTCGCCAAGCATGTATTAGATAACAGATATAAGTATAAACATAATTATGAATACATGAAATGGATACAAATAAAAGGAAACATTAGGACAGGGACGGTAGACACACTGGTGCGCTTATGCACGCCCCTTAAAGACCTCTTAGGAATGGGATGAGGTCAACAGTAGAGAGTGCAAGGTTAAAGTTTTGGGGGTTTGGGGAAGAAACCACAGAGTCAGGTAGTGCATTCCAGGCATTAACCACTCTGTTACTGAAGTCATATTTTCTGCAATCGAGTTTGGAGTGGTTTACCTTAAGTTTGTATCTATTGTGTGCTCGTGTATTGTTGTGGTTGAAACTGAAGTAGTCATTGACAGGTAGGACATTGTAGCAGATAATTTTTTGTACTACGCTTAGATCAGATCGAAGGCGGCGTAGTTCTAAGTTGTCTAAGCCCAAAATTTCAAGTCTGGTGGCATAAGGTATTCTATTTCTTTTCAGAAAACTTACATGAAATACAGACTTACTGTATATCCTACACACATTCTTCACATCTATGTACAGATAAATATACATAAATAAACATATTCTAGCACACAAAAGAAATCAGCACAACCTTTTAAAGAATTTTAGAAGTGATGACTTTTGAGTAATTCTCATGCATTTCTTAGACTTTCTTTAAAGCAATGAAAACATTATCTGGCTGATTCCTTCTTCTCAAATCAATATATTGTTCATTGAAAATATGAAAAATTATTCACATATTATAAATATTTTATTTATTCTGTTAATAATAATCACTTGAAAACAGGTTAATAATGGAAATTGACAGTTCAGGAAGGATGGTCTGATACAGCAATTTCGGTTTTCTCACAAGGAATTTTACAAAATGTATACTGTCAGAGGTGCATGCAAAGGATTGTTTTTAATTGAAAAAACAGTAAGAATTCCGTACCTGACAAAGCACTCTCATACTTCTAGTAGGCTTTGAAATGAAAAAGCAAAGAATTTGAAGATAAAAGAAAGATAATAGGGAAAAAGCATTTTCAAGAACTTCCATTAATATATAGTGTTATCCAACAGGTATTTGCGATACATGCAAAAGAACTACTGTTATCTAGCAGATTTAACAAAAAATTAATCTACAGTCAAAGCAGAATAGTAATGAGAAATTTGGAAAAAGAGAAATTACTGTGACAAGAAGTGAAACAGATGCTACATGTAAAGAAATCTAGTCTCCACCTTATAATCTCTAATTGTTAATGCAATATTATTTATTATCTGACTTAAAGTCAAAGACTTCTCTAGCCCATCTATTTTATAAAACAAAAGACAACTATTAGGAAGACTATAGTCAGAATGAACAAAGGGAATCTTACCAAAGAGACTATATCCAACAAAAAATCAACCAGAAGGCAGAAGTTGGTAAGAGGGAATTCAGCAGGTTCACTAGCACCTCCAGGCACGGCCTGTAATCGAGCATGCAGAGTCCGCCTATGAATTCAAGCAGAGTTTAGGCATTGGTAGCACAGCATCTGCAGGACTAGAAACTGTAAGTAGATGTCTTAATGATTTTTTAAACTATTATTTTATAATGTAATAAACATGGTATTTATTTATTTATTTTATTCAATTTGTATACCGCCCTTCTCCTAGTAGACTCAGGGCGGTGCACAGCCAGAACTAAAACACATATCAATACAAAATTTAAAATTATTAAAAGAATTACATACTTTGGCCCAAATTTAAAACAGTTTGAATTAAAACCCATTGACAAATTAAAAGCTAAAAAACTAAAAAAGACTAAAAAAGGTATATAAGGTATATACTCTTATGTATAAAATATAACTCTTTATGTTATAAATATGGTTATTTTTGTTTTAAAAGGCTTATCAATGTTTTATTTATTTATTTATTTATTTATTTATTTATTTATTTATTTATTTTTCATATTTCTATGCTGCCCACTCTCCGAGGACTCTGGGCGGCTTACACCAAAGACAGTATATTAAATAGCATATTTATTTATGTATTTGCATTATAGTTTTTAACTTGTTTTTTTATTGGATTGTTGTTTTAGTTGTTGTAAGCTACTCAGAGTCACTTAGGTAAGATGGACAGCCCTACAAATCAAATCAACCAATAAACGACAATAAAGCAGCAGTGTAAATAACAGAACTGTATTTCAGCTTCAAACAAAAAAATAAGTCTTCAAATATATTTCTTTAAATCAGAATTTGAAACAAGCAACACGAGAGTTTGTGTTTCTGTTTAATCATTATTATTATTTTCCAGGGTTAGGCTGAATCTCCTGCCCTTTACAAACTCACTATTTTGCAGAGTTCCCTAACTTTCCAGAACAATTTCTCAAAGGGCAAAATGCTGCGCCTTGGTGGCGCAGCAGACTAAAGTGCTGTTAAGTAGCACCAGCTGTCTGCAATTACTGCAAGTTCAAATCTCACCAGGCTCAAGGTTGACTCAGCCTTCCATCCTTTCGAGGTAGGTAAAATGAGGACCCGGATTGTAGGGGCAATAAGCTGACTTTGTATAAAAAAGAACACTGCTTTGGGGGGGCTGAAAGCCCTACTAAGCAGGTATATACAAAAGTATGAAGGCTATTGCTTAACGCATTGTAAGCCGCCCTGAGTCTCCGGAGAAGGGCGGCATATAAAATCGAACCAATAAATAAATAAATAAATAAATAAATAAATAAATAAATAAATAAATAAATAAATGTTTTAGCAGGGAGTTAAAAATCACTTCCTGTCATTTTTTTCCCCAGAATCATGCTTCATAACCTTCAGCACTGATTGCTAACTTGTGCATCTGAAAGGATCATTGTAGATTAAGCACACAAACAGACTTTCACATATCCTAAAACCAATGCCTTTCACTAGAGTCAAGTATATTTTGAAGATCAAGACAGAAATTATGTGATAGCATGGTCGGTGCACACACTCTCAAAAGAATAAAGTAACACCTTCTGCATCAGTCCCTTCTAAAAGACAGATCACAGTGAATATTTGGAATTATGCAGCTTTTCTTTCCTTCAGATAAGAAATGAACCAATTATTTTATTTTCTCAAAGAATATGAAACCCTATTTATAAAACATGCGGAAGAGACCTTCATGCTACAGTAGATAGACAATGGCTAAAATGAAGATGATGATTTATAAAATATACATTTTCAACAGTAATATAAAAACACTTCTATGAAATGTACCTTACCTACAGCATTCTTCAAACCAACGGGCTATGTAGTCCCACATATAATAAGGCTCAAAAGAATTAAACAGAAGATTGGCAGTTTTAATCAGCTCTGCTGTTTTCTTATTTTCCCTCAATTTGCTGAAAGAAAAGCACAACAGCTCAGTGAAATATGTACATAGTCAACCATCTATATTTCTAATTCAAATGTATTTCTTTGTTACTTAACAGCAAAGTTTCATGATATCACCATCCTTTCCTCCCAAGTTTTCTGGCTCTCTTTCACTTTTACCATCTTTTCCACATAGGACATTTCATAATACTTCTTCTATATTAAAAAAAAAAGCATTGCATAAAGTGTGAAAAATAAAAATGTCAGCTGTCCGTCATGAACTTCCTGGAACTCATGTGTAAGAAAGTGGCTGAAGAAGTTGAAAAAAAATACTCTTCTGCTGATAACAATTTTTCAGCAGTCCCACATTCATTTAACTTCATGAATGTGACAAGAAGTAAAGGAAATACCAGCAGTGGTAGCAAAGCATTAAAGCCCAAAAGAGCACAATAAGGTGGCAGAAAACCAGAGAGAAGTAGGATCCTTACTAATGACTCAGGGTACTTTATAATATTAGCCAACCTTTACTGTGTAACTGTAACCTGATTAATCTGGTTTGTATTCAGAAGCTAACTGGGGTCTGGTTAATATCTGGATTGGGGACCACCTGGAAATATCGGAGCTGCAGACTCAAGTAAGAAATCAAAACACATCTCAAAAGAAGGCAATGGCAAATCTCCTTGTGGGCCAAGGAGGAAAAATGTCAGGAAAAATTGTCCAAAATCCACAATGATCACTCCCCAATTTTCTGCATACTTCCTCCCCCCACTCCAAATCAGCATGGAAGCCGGCTATTCGCAGAAAACTAATTAACAGCAGCCTTCTATTCCTGGGAGAAACTGAATGATTAGGGTTATGGCAGCAATTTCTTTCTACCCCCCTCCTCCTAATCACCTGCTTAGTTGAGTATGATCCTTACTGAAGGAAGACTCCATCTGAAGATCCAGTTCCGCTTTGCACTGGGTGTATAATGTCCTAAATACTTCAATCAATACATCTTCTAATATTACAGGTCCTAAAAAACAAGGGAAAGAATTGCAATTATATTGATAAATTATCTGTATGTATTTTTATTGTTATGAACAAATTTCCGGAAATCCTGAAGAGATTTGATCAGCATATTTTCTTTTACTGCAGTTGAAGTGCTGAGAAAAGAATATCTGCACTATAAAGCTGATTCTTACAAGGAAAACAAATAATTGTGCATTCACTGTATGAATATTTACTAGTTTATGTCTCATTGATTTCAATTACTAAATGTAATTACTAAGTGTACTAAGTGAAAGGGTCCACTGACATAATTGCAAAGTGTTTACATACATTTTATTTCAGGCACTTACGTCACTAATACTATAGCAATAGCAATAGCACTTAGACTTATATACCACTTCATAGTGCTTTTACAGCCCTCTCTAAGCAGTTTACAGAGTCAACATATTGTCCCCAACAATCTGGGTCCTCATTTTACTGACCATGGAAGAATGGAAGGCTGAGTCAACCTTGATACCTATGATACTAAATGACTGGGCAAAATAATTTTTACACTAATAGCTGGAATAAAAATGCTCTGAAAACTGTTGAAAATTGATATTTTGGTATTGGAAGTACAATGCACTAATAGGATACCTATCATTGTGTTTGTTTTATGAATTCTTAACATTTGCATATTACCATCAGTACTTAATCTACAATCTTGGTTATCCCTAGTGTCATTTTTCTTGTATTACTTATATGATGTGTATTTTTACTGAGATTTGACCCCAAATTTTCCTGCTGATGTATCTCGCTTCATTTACATCCCTACAGTGCTAGACAGTTGTTAGATCCCCTAATAATTTCCCATGATTGTTACATAAGCACAGTTTTAATCTTTCCCAGCACTCCCCTGGACTAGCACCAACTTTTCTACTCTACTCTATGACAATAACTCTGCACCACCAATCTACAGGGTAATAGGTTGGCAACAGCATTTGAAGACAGGGCAAAAGGAACAGTAATTTGGACGACAAGAGGTTAGGAGGAAAGGCTGACTATAAAATCAAGATTACTGTTTCATTTATAATGTATGAATACATGTACTTGGAAAGTCCAAGCTAGTTTTTTTTTTATCTAGGATCCAGTCTAATTCCACATTTGCCATATGCTCAAACACACAAATTAATATTTAGTTACCTAGCTCAGGTTTGTCCAGTAAACTGATAAGAATCCGAAAAGGCTTTAGATCTTGCATCAATGTGCTCTCTTCGCTATGCACATTGACTTGCAGAATTCCCACCATAGCCTGTAAGAGAAGAAACTTTAAAATCAAAGCATTTTTATGCATTTATGAGAATTTAGGCTAAATACAAGGTCACATATAAATCTGGTTAATGGGAAGAAATCCATGGAAGGAATATGACATAAGAAAGGGTTGTGGAAGACAGTTACTTATTCCCTTTTTCCTTTGTGCCTCCCCTACTGCCATTCACACTTCACAGGGCTGTCAGTGAAGACCACCTTAAAACTACCACTGGTGCAAAATGGAGTTGCCTAGATGCTTACTGGATAATCATGGCATTGCCACATTATCTTTCTGTTATGGGAGCTGCACTGGTTATTTGTTTGTTTCCAAGTGCAATATGAAGTACTGATTAATATTTGTAGTCTTAAATGTCTCAGGGCCTGTGTAATTTAGAAGCTACCTATTCCAAGTGAATTCTGCCCACCCAATCTGGTTGAATAAAGTGCCTGCTAAAAGTTACATGAGACAGAGAAGGTGGCCACTTTGACAGCTCCCTTCCCTTGAAACAACTTACTCCCCAGGAAAGTTTGGCCCTCATTCATGGTTTCCTATAGAATAATTAAGATCTGGATTTTCCAGTAGTCCTATGATATTTAAACAGCTACACAAAGATCTGCACCATTATTGTTGGTACTGTTGTAGTTATTGTAATAGTATTACAATACTATTATATTGCTATTTTTATTGTAGTCTGGTTATTTTATGCAGTGTCTACTCTAGAACTTCTTCAGTAAGCCAGTTTATAAATCTAACAAATATATTTGGGGAAGAGCAAAATCCATCATGATCTTCCTCAGTAGGAGATCTTGCTGCATGTTCATCTTTTCTGTTTATAGAACCTGTTCTTTGGTGTAGGTGTAGGTGTATTTTGAATACACTCATGGCATTCTTGGGGACTGAACTGTATAGTGTATCCCAACAACTCTAAGACTATTCTGTGGGAGAAGGATACTTTATATATCACATTACATAACTGACAATCCATGTTCAGTTTAATGTGATTTGCCAAGATTTATTCCTGATGCTATAGCAAAAAAGAGCACACGATGAACAACTTCAGCACACAGAAAGTAATACAACACAGATATATCTTTGTCTGCCCAACATACATAAACGTATTACCTGAACTAGCATTTCCTTAGAGAATGTATTGAAGTAGTATGTTGCATGCTCTTCAGGATTACTATTTCGTGTACTTCTAGGTCCTGTAATAGCCCCATTGTTATCAAAACCTTCAAGCAAATAAAAACAAAAGCCCAATCAATGCTATGCTTAGGCAAACCAAGAACAAGGAACAGGGAGCACAAGATCTGAGTTATGAG
Organism: Pantherophis guttatus; assembly: GCF_059756535.1. Lineage (NCBI taxonomy): Eukaryota > Metazoa > Chordata > Lepidosauria > Squamata > Colubridae > Pantherophis > Pantherophis guttatus. Next base: position 234,032,015 of record NC_142063.1, on the reverse strand, counting down.
AACTCACCATTTTGCCGTCCAAATAATGTTGGCAAGAGGAAAGACCATTTTAAGTTAAATTTAATAAAAGGAAACCAATTTAATAAGAGCAAAATATAAGGCTTTTTTTTATCTATAAAGATTCCCAAATGCCAAAGTTAATTTTATGAAGACTCCATGCTTTTATTTCACAAGAATTCAAGTCACTGAAATAGTACCAATTTTGCAAAAAGCACATGCACATTTATGAACATGTAAAGTATCTGAATCCTAAAGATGCTTTGTGAGGATTACTTTGCCCTAACTCTTACAAAAATCCTGCAATATGTAAATGTACTATAGAGAATAATAAGACTGTAGATGACATATAATGGTGAACTGCTTCAGATCAACAAATTAAGGAACTACACTGCTAAATATTATATGAATATAAAATCATATTGTTGTATTGTATTGCTTTGTATTATATTCTGATTATTTTACATGATGCCTAGAGCCTCTGGAGTAAGGTAAGTTAAAAATGCTATCAATACATCAAATAAAGAATAGTTTGGAGAGAAGAGCTAAATCCACTGTCATCTTTCCCAACAGGTGATATTGTTCATGTAAATAAGTCCATAAGACATCTCCCCTCTTTGTGTGTGTGTGTGTGTGTGTGTGTGTGTGTGTGTGTGTGAGAGAGAGAGAGAGAGAGAGAGAGAGAGAGAGAGAGAGAGAGAGAGAGAGAAAGAGAGAGGGAGGGAGGGAGGGAGGAGGGAGAGGGAGAAAGGGAGAGGAAGCGGGAGAGGGAGAGGGAGGGAGAGAGAGAGAGACTCATGACATTCTTGGCAGCTGAACTGTGGGGTATTTATTTATTTAATATATTTGTATGGCAATTTATTCTGTAGCACAACTCTGGGTGCATTACAACCACAGTAAAACTACAAAACTATAAAACTACAGGTAGTCCTTGACTTGTGACTGCAACTGAGCCCAAAATTTCTGTTGCTAAGCGAGATAGTTGTTAAGTGAGTTATTCCCCATTTTACAATCTTTTTGCCACAGTTGTTAAGTGAACACTGCAGCTGTTAACTTAGTAACACAGTTGTTAAATGAATATGGCTTAGTCATTGACTTTGCTTGCCAGGAGGTCGCAAAGGGTGATCACATGACCCTAGCACATTGCAACCGTCATAAATATGACTCAGTTGCCAAGTACCTGAATTTTGATTACATGACCACGGGGATGCTGCAACAGTAGTAGTAGTAAGAGTGAAGAGGAGTCACTTTTTTCAGTGCTGTTGTAACTTTGAACAGTCACTAAATGAACTGATGTAAGGCAAGGACTACCTGTATATTGTCTCACAAGCACATACAATTTCCAAGTTATTGCCAGTTAGTGGAAATCTTGTTGACAAAATCAGTCTAGCTACCATATACATAATTCAATACAAGATTGGTATTTCGAAACTGGAAGTCTTTGTGCATGAAATGGCTGAACATGAGAAAGCATTTAATTTACATGGTTACAGAACAAGGCCTCATTTTATAATCTTTAAAACTATTGTTTAGATTTGTCATCAGAAATGAGCTCAGAAATTTTGAGTTGTTTCAATCCAAAAGTTCTATTCTCCTTTGGTTCAGTCTTGTGATTAAATTAGAGACTGCATTTTGAATGAACTGAAGTCTCCCAACTGAGAAGAGATGATCCCGTAAGTACCAAGCCATGTAGGATTTTAAAGGTGACGTCCAGCACCTGGAAGCAAATTGGTAGCCAATGCAACTATGGGAGCAATGGTGTTACATGCACCAAACAATCTGAGCCATTAATTACCCACACAGCTGCAGTGACACTCCCCTGTTATTTCTGAATGGGGGAGGGGGGGAACCCTCTAGGAACAGGATAAATTTATGTCTGAACAGCAAACCCAATAGTCTCTATTAAAAAGGTTAGGCTCAGTAAATGAAGTGGTAGAGGAGGGTAAGAAGCAGGCATGTCAGAGGGAAGAAAGTAAGAAATGATACTGACAGAGTATTGAGGACCATTGGGACTCCCCAACAAACCTGACAATGTTGGTCTCCCAGTTAAAAGCTAGGAACAATTCTAAATCTGGAAGAGACTTCACCTAACCTAGCACCCACCAAATATGCTGGAATTATTCCCGGTCAGCATAGTCAATTTCTGTGAGGATTCCAGACTGGGAAAGGCTAATCTAATAAAAGTATCCAAAAATTATACCTCTAAAGTCTGTGTAGAGAAAGCAGAACCTGGAACTGGAATAATTACCATATCAAACAAGTTTCTCACTATTAATAAGGTCTCTTTTGCACAAATTTAATTTGGGAAGATAACTAAATATGTTGATGATTTTTTGTGAAAACTTTAAATGCATTCTTTAAACTATTTTTGATTTTGAAAATAATTAAACAGAAAATTTGCAGAATATGTAGCTCCAATTGCAAACAGTTACAGCAGCCATCTCCCAACAATAAGATGATTAGAACTTACGTGGCCTATTATATTTACGATTAGTAACAAAAACTGGTGAGTGTATATGTGTGTGTGTGTGTGTGTGTGTTTTTGTGTGTAAGTGCACATGTGCCTGCCTTTGAATCAATTTTTGACTCATGGAGACTACCAAGTCAAGTCTATATGGTTTTCTTGGCAAAAGTTTTGGAAGTGGCTTGTCATCTCTTTTTTCCTAGGCTTCAGACAAAGTGATTGGCTTTGTGCCTAAGGCGAGACTAGACCTCATGATCTCTTGTTCAACCACTATACCAATGGCTCTTATTGATTCAATTATTTTGCATTAGTGTTCATATGTTAAATAGTATTCTTTGATTTTTCATTAAAATCCCGTACTTTTGTTTAGGATTTTTTGCAGATTGAAAAGTAGATTGCACATTTCAAATACAAATGATATATGCATAGATATAAATAAATATATAAATCCTATAACCTACCTAGAAGCCAGGCATAAAGCCTCCTATTGAGTGACATGTCTCTGCGTAGCACTACATGAAGAGATGCTGAAAGAATTCGGATCATGTCTGGGCGTGTTGCCTAAAATTGGGAATGTCACATTTAAACAAGTGTCACATTCAAAAACTTTATTATATGATGGAAATATGATTTTCTACTTCACTTTCAAGCACCAATAGAAATTTATATGGGCTACAATTGAAATATGAATGCATCTTTTTTATCTTTAGTAACAAGATATAGGTGAAAATATCATAGCCCTCAAGTACAAGACTTAAAAATAATTAGCATGAGAAAAGACATATTTTTCTTCTTACCCCACAAGGTTAAAGCAAACCTGAATAGTCAAGTTTACATAATCTAAGCACAGACACTGATTCAAAATACCAAAAGCAGTTTTCAACAGTAAATTTCCAGAAATGAAATTAAACAACATGCTATAAAATGTAAAGTGGTCGAACATGCTCAGTTATATAAGAAGCAGCTACTGAAGCAGCCACAGCAACCTAGAAAAAGATTCATCTGCTTTAATGATAAGAGCCATTTCCCATGTTTTTCTGTACATTATGAAGCATCAATTTTGAAGAATTTGTAGTGTCATTTTTATACTAGAAATGTGACTAAGAAGCAGGATGGCTGGAGTAAACAGGATTATATTTTTCCATGAAAAAGCATGGCTCTGGAATGCCATTTCCAAAGCACAGCAGTCTTATGAGAGCTGTCTTCTTTAAGATACAATGGATTGCCACCAGAAGAAGAAAGAACTCTTTGATTTCCAATATGCTATGCATCTATAGAATTTTGCAAGGAAGTTTTAAATACAAGAGATAGAAGTCTAGCAACTGAAGAGTTGCTGTTTCCCATTAGAATATTATGCAGATTTGGGAAATTTGAAGAAAAGAAAACTGAAATTTTTATTTGTGGGTAACATACCAGTACTTCACTCAATAAAGATTCGGAAGTACTTTACCTGACTCATGTGGAATGGAAAACAGAATAATATGAGATCAAGTGTGCTCCTCTGTACTAAGACACTGGAATCCTGCACTGAAGTGCTTACTGCTTCTACCTGAAATGAAATTGCCATTAGAAAGGAGCACAGATTAATAATGCTATTTAATTACTTTTCTAAAAACTGCACTTTTACGCAAACGTTAGATACTTGCAATCCCTATTCAGACAATTTTTTCTTCCAATTTTCTCTCTATGCATGGAATGATACACCTAATTGTGCATTCCTCTGTTTCTGTAGACTGTATTTTGGCTTGTAAATGCTGGTATATAAACCTATACATGGATGCCCAATAGCTGCTGAGGAAAAGGATAGCTGCATTACATAAATTAGGAAATAAGCCATTTGTAAGAGAGAAATCAATAAACTGAACTGGCTCAGTGCCAAAGGTCTGATTCAGAAGGAACAGAGACTTCACCAGCAAGGAAAATATATGAACTATTAGAAGTATCCCCTTCTCAGACCAAAAATACTATAAGTAATAAGATATGCACAATTTGAAAATAATTCATAAGAAGTGCTCCTGTCCTTGTACAAGTGTGAGCTAAAACATGAGTCTCACTCAATAAATAAACAATTATTTTTTACTCTTCAGTTTTGTAATAATGAGTCAAATATAACCAAGGAACAAAGTAATCAAAATTTGTATAATATAGGTCCTTAATAAGCCCTTTGCATTTTTGGAATAGTATTGGGAATTGCCCAGTAATCCGTGGGACATATATGAAGAGGAAACCATCACTTACTGGGGGATTTGGCAGGAGGGAGCACAGAAGAAGGCGTTATTTGTGACAGGTCTCCAGCTATGAAACTGCTTTGAGAGTGGCCTTTCACTTATAACATTAGTAATAGCACTTAGACTTATATACCACTTCATAGTACTTTACAGCCCTCACTAAGTGATGTACAGAGTCAGCATGTTTCCCCCCAATAATCTGGGCGCTCATTTCACCGTCCTCAGAAGGATGGAAGGATGAGTCAACCTTGAGCTGATTGAGACTCAAACTCCTTGCAGTGAGCAGCGAGTTTTAATACTTTAATACTGTATTCTAACCACTGCGCCACCACGGCTCCTATATAGACATTGTTTCTTTATGCAATGATTACATCAAAAAAATTAGGAAGGCAAAGAACCAAGAGTTATCATTATGGTTTCATAAACATTTACCATTAATTCAATGTCACTGCCTATGATATAGAGCTGATCCTCCATAGAAAGCTTCCTGTTTAGATGGGAAAGGACGTAAGTAATGCCAGGCAGCCGAATTGCAGGACTAGTAAGAAGACTACCCCACAATGCACTGTAGAAAGCTGATTGGTCCACTGCTGCAGCAACTTTCTCTAGTAAAGTGTTAGTTCTGGAACACAAGCAACAATAAAGGACAAAATAAAAATCCAGGAAGGTTCAAAGAAAACAAGAAATGATGCGTCTAGAGAAGGCTTTTTTCATGTGGAATGTATTGGGAAGGTAGGGCTAATATTAAGTTCTTCCCTTGAAATTTTCCTGTATCTTTTTAGAACCAGATGCATAATGTATTTTATTTGAGAGGACTAAGAACTATTTCTTATTGGAAACAAATCTGTGACCAATTTAAATGTTAGAATAATCCAGAATTCTAAACAATAGATATCGAGGTGGAATACACTATGAATTATGATTCAGACAGAATGCTAAAGTAACTACACATAGGTGGCTTTTCTTGCTTGGCCGGTCCTGCATCAATTATAATGAATTGGGACTGAACCTTTTGTTTCTTATAAAAGTTAGGCACAACAGATTTTTCCCAGTTCAATCAAACAGAATCTGAATACAAGAAAGAAGGAAAACAGTTTGATGTTGAAGCTGGAACTTCCAATAGTTTTTTAAAGACTTATGCACCAAAATCTTTGATTTTTTTTCCTTCAGAAAGTTAACTTTCGTATCATAACCATTTAAAACAAGGAAGATAAGTTTTGGTAACAATAACATTCCATTATTCTTCAGCCTTACCTTTCATAATACTCAGACCCCTCTTCCAAACCAGGAAGGATCCCGGTTAACAACCCTTGCAGGCCTGGTTTCAATGTTTTGCCCAAAGGAAGGTAATACATTTCATACAAGCTGAGCAATGCTGGCTTAACAGACATTGCAGCATTAGCAAGAAGAGGAAATAGGCCAGAACTGTAGAAATATACAAGCAAACAAAACAAAACAAAACAAAAAACACAGAGGTCAGTGTCACAGGTATGAAACACAAAACTGCTTTGTATACCAGTTCATTGATATACTGTAACGTGTACTGTGGTTGTGCAGTCCATACATAAAATGGAGCTTCTAGTTGCATACGGTGCAACTTTAGATCCATTTTAGTAACTCCAATAATAACTGCAGTGCAAAAGACTATAAACAACCTCTCAATTTTCTTTTTCTGTTAGACAATCGCTACACAGTAACTGATCATATAAGCTCACTTAATAGTAGAATTGTAGAATCATTTAATTATAAAATCATGTATTAGGCTGCTTTCTTTTATAGCCATATTAGTAGTTATTGCTTGCATAATACATAGTTATTGAAAAATCCATATTTTATATTTTGCATAATATATTAAATCATAAGCTAATGAATAGGATGCACAACATGCCATATAAAGTCCCGAAAGTTTAACTTTAACCAAATTTCATCTGTTGGTTGAGAACAGCAATTTAAACTGCTCTGGTTAAGATTGCTATATGAATATAGTCACCGACACACAAAATATATGAATATACTATACAGCAGAGGTCCCCAATCCCTGGCTCGTGAACGACACAGGTCTGCAGCATGCAAAAGGGCGGCATGCCATGGGACACGCAAACAAGTGAAGCCCCATCTGCGAGATGTAGGCAGCACTGAAACCACACCCACCCCCTTCCAGTCTGTGGAAAAACCTCTCTCCACAGAACTGGTCTCTGATGCCCAAAAGGTTTGGGGCCACTGCTATAGAGTGAAAAGTGGACTAATTGGAAGGAGAAGACGTCTGTGAAATATCTGTTAAATCAAAGTGTACAATATGATAATTCCATGCAAATAATTTTGTACAATTATATAATTGATATGAATCACACTGAAAAAGTGGTTCACTGAATGAAAAATTGGCTACATCAAGGTCTGGTAAATCGAGAGAGGGAGGGAGGAAGGGAGAGAGACAGCTTGCTTCAATCTGTAAATTTCTAGTTGATGTTTATATAACTGTCAGTTCAGTACAATGGGAACTGTAATCAAACACATTGAGAATGTGGTTTTGCAGTATGGAGTATGCAGTATGGAATATGGAGTATGTAGAAAATTTTATTACAGTAAAAGCTGTTTGACTAAAATAAGACCTCGATTGAAATGTAATTTTACTTACCTGTACAAGAAGAGATCTTTGGCCAGGCGCTTGGGGCCAATGATTTTGAAAACAATCTCATATGTCTCCAGGGCCTTCCGATGCACCCCACCAGGCAGGGCAGGATGAAGGCATTGTGCAAGGCGCTTCCCTATGGTCAGCTTTTTAGGTACAACTTGGTACTTCGCATTATTTTGAAGAACCTGACAAGAAACATTGTTAGATCTCTTGGAAGGTATTGCAAAAGCTTTAGTCAGAAAATGATTTATCGGATTAACAAGCCTGAAAGCAAATTTTCTGAATATATGGTATCAAGCAAATCATGATGCAGTAAGAAAACTGTAGATGCTCAAAAGTTCTTATTTAGCAAACTGGCTTTCATTACTTTCTTCCATATTTACATACAAATATTTATTTACATATTAATAATGTGCAAAAATAGTCTATTATTTGAGATCTGTATCTGTACAGAGGTAGGATTTTTACTTACACTAATGTCATGCTAGCAGAAGTGCATTCATTAACTTCCTCGCCCCCTCAGGCTCCCTGCCCAGTGCATTAAAGCATCTGTAAGACCTTTTCCTGATAGAATACACTATATTGTGGCAACTGAGTGGAAAGAATCACCCCCAAAGATCAGGCATAAATTCTGCTCTTACTTTCCTTTTAATACGTACTATATAAAAACAAGAGTCAGATTTTGTCTGGTGTAACAATTATAAAACGACATATATAAAATACACAGAACATTTTACTCCAATTTCATCAAACAACAGCCTATAACAATAAAATGAATTTCAAGTTTTTTTTATTCCAATGCATATTTTTCCCCTTGATCAGAGGGCCTTTCCCATCATACCTTATTTAGCTTTCCAAGAGATGAAATCAAATCAGCCCACTCACTAGAGTACTCAAAGCTTTTCAGTGCCTTATCAACAGCTGCTACATAGTTCCTGTACTTGGAATCACCCAGCAGCTCCAGCTCCTCTGCATTCATCCTCCTGCAGGATCCCACCAGAGATCAATTTGCAATGCATGTAAAAGTATTAGCTGGAAAAGACAGATTCATATTTCACCCATTTTAAAAAACTTGTCAAAAATAATAATAAGTAGTTACTGCACCCTGTTGAATATAATTACCATGAAATCTGCAAAAATATTAGCTCATTTGAAGCAAGAGTGGAAGGAATTCAGTTTTAGACCTTCCACATACTGATCTTTAGGCAACCCCTCCCTTTTCACCCTTTGTGAAAAGTGTGACTATATACATGTTATTAATAAGTGAATAAAATACATAAGTCACTCCTGGGGACTTGGAATATCATCCTGAATATGATATAATTTGTGGAGCAAAGGAAAGGATTGTATACAGTGGGCAGAGACACCTTCTCTGACTATAAATTCTGCTTTGAATGATGATCCAATTTTTAATATTTCACGGAATCAGGAAACTTCTAAAGCAGGGATGTCAAACTCACGTTGTCATGGCGGTGTCACGTGACGTATCGGGACTTTCCCCCCCTTCGTTAAACTGGGTGAGGGTGGGGCCAGCACGTGACACATCTGGCCCGCAGTCCGCGAGTTTGACATCCCTGTTCTAGAGAATGAATGGATACAGTATTGTAAGCTTCCCAGAGGCACACAATAGGGAGAGGGGTGTCATATAAATTTAATTAATAAATAAAAATATATTAAAATCTCTGTAGCCCTCTCTCTGTTGACCCTTCTTTCAATTTAAAATAATATCAGATTAATATATCTAGAAAGTAGATCTGGAGGGTTGTTTCAAAGCTTCAGGAGAAACTCATCGAATTAGAAAATAATTGATACTCCAATAAGAAAAAGAAAGTAATATTTTTATTGCTAATCACAAATTTTTAATTGCTAACAAAATCATCAGGACTTTTAAATTATTTGTTAACATTATTATAGCTATTAGTCTTCCAACTTCTAAACAATTTGTTTGGATTTTTATATATTTTCACATATTTCACATATAGTTTCACATATTTCACACATTTTATTGTAACACTATTTTCAAATCTGTTTATTTACAATATTCTATATGTTACTGCAAGACATTTTTCTGGTATTAGTAAGTGCATAATAACAGGCATCAATAAAGGATTGCAAACTTGTTGCTCCTTGTAGGAACACTTTCTTGCTTTTGCAAGAAAAGGAATCAACTTGAAGTGTTCCAACAGTAGCTGGATCATCATCATCTTAATCATTTAGTATCTTTACTATGGCTCCAATAAAAGAGAGAGGATACATCTCTCTTTAACAGAATTGCTCCAGTGACAGAATTGCTAAGCAGATATATCTGCAACCAAGGTATCATTTTCAAATAGATGTTGCAAAAACTAATTTTACACCTTGGTAATAATCCAGATTTAGCATTAAGAAAGTGTGAAACAAAGCATCATGCAGCTATAAAAACTAAAAATGTACTGAAAGAATCCAAAAAACCCTGGAAGAATCCAAAGCCTTAATTCATCAAAGCACAACCAAATGAAACGCAGAAAATAAAACAGACTATGTAAAACAACAAACCAACTTTGAATTGCACACTATTGGTAGCTTTTTAGCAGATAGCAATAGCAATAGCATTTAAGACTTATATACCGCTTCATAGTGTTTTACAGCCCTCTCTAAGCGGTTTACAGAGTCAGCATATTGTCCCCAACAATCTGGGTTCTCATTTTACTGACCTCGGAAGGATGGAAGGCTTAGTCAACCCTGAATTTATATGCAGATCATGATTTAAGACCTACTAAAGTGAAGAGATTACTCCACAAATGAAATGGGCAGATTTTTTTTTTTAGGTTCAATCAACTTGGAAGAGACATTTCCATTATCAACACAAGTTTAGGGTAGGAGAGAAAAACACTTCACTACTGTATTCAAAATTGTACTTGTGCAATTTTGAATACAATAGTGTATTCAAAACTACACCAGCTACTCTGTCAAATACTTGAATAATTAGTTGTGTCTACACATGACATGAAGGCCCACCAGTAAGATGGCCAAGTTTTATCTTCCAATCTATGAGTTTGAAGAAAAGTATGCTGACATAAATTGCACTGCCCTCACAAGCTGGCAAGAGGCACTGTCCATTTTATTTTAATGCACTACAAGTTAAGGAAAATGATTGATGGACCTCCTTGGCTTGGTTTCCCATTCTGCCAAGTGTCAACCTAACACAACTGTTAACTCATGCAGGTTAACTGAAGACTTCACATGGGACTTTCAGGTAAGCAGGCCAGCAAGATGAGAACTATGGGTGGGTGACATGGGCGGGTACTGAGAAACATGGGTGGGAGGGCAGGTACTACAAGCAGGCACTTTGGAGTGCAGGCAGGTGTGCAAGTGAGCAGAAAAGTGGCAGGGACAGGAGTGACTTGCAGGAAGCCAGGAGGGAAGATCAGAAACAATCACATAACTGTGGGATACTGCAAGTATCATAATTGGAAGTCAATTGCCAGGTACTCAAACAGCTATTGAATACCCACAGGGATGCTGCAATGGCTGCAACCATATTGTTCATGCATGCTTCATTGCATCCATTGGAGAAAAATGTACCAAGGAAGAAGGAAGGCCAACTTTAAAACCGGAACAGTTAAAGACAACTTTAATCTACCTCAATTCTCAACTGGAGATGAAATTGATAATGTCATAAATATAACAATTTTTTAAAAAATTGGTTATTGGGGTATACTCATCTTGCATTTATAGGGATGTGAGGATAAACCCTGTCTTAACTGTATCACAATGAAAATAAATTGTCACATCAATCCATATGTCAGGAATGGTTCTCTTTTTAAACTTCTAATGTCTCCTAGAGAAGGTACTGTACAAATAAAATTGTGGGCTTTGGGAACATTTTTTTAGCTTTCTGGGAAGCATAAACAATATTCTTGGTCCCATAAATCTTTCAGAAACTTAAAACATCTATTTTACCCTCAAACACCCCCATCTATAGCCTTTGGTTCTGGAATGTGGTTCTCAAACCTATGGAATTGTGCACATCTAATTAAGATGTTTTTCTTTTATGTCTTTTCTCCTAGACCACATAAATTCTCCAGATTCCTCTGCCGTAGAGATTTGAAGGAAAAAAAGACATCATTGCCACTACTGCAATATCATAAGTGTCAAATGGAATCTATAATGTTCTGAGGAAACTGGCAAACATTTTCTACAACTGCATTTAAATAGCTGAACTGTTGAAAAAATAAAGTGAACTGTAATCTCAAAATGAACCATTTTCTCACCCTGATTCTTGCATCTGGGATCATTATTTCTCAGAGATAAAGCAGATCTTGCCCCTTTTATTGCATTTAATCTAGAGAACCGAAGAATACACTTGAAATCAATAAATATACTGACAATTTGGGTTATCATTGAATATTAAAAAACCATTCAAACAGCAGGTAATTCTATAATTAACTACCATTCTATATGGCAATGGTTCCTGATTTAGAGATTCTTAAACAAACTCATATAACTGCCAATGGGCTGATTGTTACATAGACATTTCACACTCAAAAGTAATATAATTTTGAATAGCAAATATAACCTTTCTTATTTTAGGCACAGGTGATAGTTCTTGTAACCCGCTACAATTCACAAAGGCTTGTGAATTGTACACAAGCCTATTTTATAACTTCTGAATATTGCCTTTAAGAAATGGAATAACTATCATCAACGAAAGCACTACTATAGAAGTTATTCTTCCACAAGTGATTGTATAACAGAAACCAAAATAATACTGTAGATCAGTGTTTCCCAAACTTGGCTATTTTAAGATGTATGGACTTCAACTCCCAAAATTCCCCAGCCAGTATGCCTGGTTGAGGAATTCTGGGAGTTGAAGTCCATACATCTTCAAAGGGTCAAGTTTGGGAAACACTGCTGTAGATGTATGGCAACATATATGTAACTATATCACCCTCTGATATGATTCTTATTATAGATAACAATGATTGAACATTTTTATATAAAGGAGATAAGCTATACATTTTAATGAGTTCGCAGGTTTTATCTGTCATTTGAAATGTTATACTGAATAATTCCATTTTTTTTTCTGTAAAGAAAATTCTAGTTACATTCCACCTGGTCATATAGTAAGAAAATTAGATTTTTCTAGATGCTATGATCAAATAACAAAATCAAAACTTTATTCAGCGCATGCTAAATATTCCATTTGGTAAAAGAATAAAAATAAGTGATGCTTCACAAAATGAATGAAAACATTTTAATTATTAAGAATACAGTAGTAGTGCGATATTGATATAGCTGAAAAATTCAGGATAGCATGTTATAATAAACTGAAAAAGTCAATATTTGAACTCGTCTGTGTTCAGGTAGTCTAAAAATCTAGACAGGAGCACATAATGAAGCTGCAAGTGTAACTCAATTTACTTTCAATTTTATTAAGGTCCATCCACATTAGTAGCCCTGCTGATTCTGCTTTCTGAAGCATCTTTTACATCTTTATCATTGTGGCATAATATTGCCTTTTAATTTAATAACAAGGGGTGTTTCTGTTTGTACATTTTGCTCTGTTTCTGTCACTCTAAATCAGACTCAGATTCCAATGTTGGCCTGCTCTTGATGGAATAGGCAATCACACTCATTGTAGCAATAACTCCATCCCCTAGCCAAAATGCTGTAAATCATTTAAATATAAATCATCAATGCCTGGCTCTGTTTCACAGTCATGATTCTATTTATATTGTGTTGCCATGTTTTTGCGTTGTCCATCATTTCTAAAGCAATAAAAGGCTTTCTGTCCTATGAAAGAATTGATAAAGAGCAAGGCAGGCAAATTGAAACCCTCGATCTTTTTTTCAGAAGTCACTGGAGCCTCCTCTAATCATAATTGCTGAAAATGGGTGATTTTGAGAGGAAATGTGCAAAAACATAAGTCTTGGTAGCCAGGATTACCCATACATGTCATATATATTTATTAGCAATGATTTAATTAATATATGGGCTCTAGTAATATAGAACTACTAAATTACTTAATATTGAAGGTCTAGATTTAGTTCAGTTTTAGGCAGAATGTAACAGTCAATTGAAAATTACAATTTTAGACTCCTAAATTAAACAAGGGATCTCATGTACCAATATGATACTTTAATGGTAAATATAAAAAAGAGTAGAGTGGTTTGGTAGGCATCAGACCGTGAGTTCTATTTCTGCTTAGGTACAAAGCCAGCAGAGTGACTTTGGGCCAGTCATTCTCCCTCAGCCCTAAGAAGGAAGCAATTGCATACCACCTCTGAAATCTTGCCAAGAAAATTTCTGGGACTTGCCAAGGCAGTCACCAGGGTCAACAGTGGTGACTTGAATGAAAAGGAAGGAAGGAAGGAAGGAAGGAAGGAAGGAAGGAAGGAAGGAAGGAAGGAAGGAAGGAAGGAAATCTAATATTAGCAAAACTAAACATGTGAATTTACTCTAACCACATAAAATTGCCTACTCTGAATCTCCATTGCTACGAAGTTACTTTGTATTGCTTAGCATTTTATGCAGATAGTATTATAAATATTTTCTACATTACAGAAATAATTATAAGTTTCTTTAATTAAATCTTTCCCATAAAACAAAAGCAAGTGTTTCCTTATTTTGCACTTTTAGAATAAGGAATGTTTTATCTATTGCTATGTGAGACACAGCAAATTTTATGCTTGTTTGAAAAACACTGCTTCAATTCAGCCTTAAGAGCTTTACATATTCCATCACAACCCCAAACTGGGAACAGAACGTATGAAATACAATTATTGGTAATAACTGAAAATATTTTATGTTAAAGTAAATCCAACAACATATATCAATAGAGTAATGACTTAAAAAAAATACTAGTATCAGAAATGCAGACTATTGGGGGAGGCATACTCTTGTCTTTACAAGATGTCAGAACATCAGTGCAATAGCAATACAAATGTACACATTCTCTTTATCATTACTTTTGCAGCAGATATACATATTAGATCTATTTATTTAAAATATGTATATAATTACCCAGAGTTGAAAGATGAGTGGCTATATAAATGTTTTGAATGAATGAATGAGACTCAGTTTATCACCTCAGATGTGTTTTCCTTTGTATCCAGACAATACAGCCTAACTCTGACATTCTGACAGTTCACTTGAAATTCTCCTTGGTGGACCTCACATGCTCTGCTTAAGCTAAGACAAAAGCATTATAGAACTACTGTATTACCACCTTCTAAAAGCCTTCACTTGTTTTTCTAGACCAGGGAAGAAAGCGCTATGTGCCTAGCCCTTTTACCAATCATCAGGACAAAACATGTCCTAACAATAGCTGATAACATAATCTCTTCCATGATATTTGCTCAATTTACCACCAGTGAAACATTAACCAAACGTTTATATTTCTTTATCTTAGAAACCAGTTCCTTTGTTTTACTTTTTTGAAACTTTCCCGACTCAGCCTGTTGGTTTGTCCAGATTTCCTGTATTACAACTTGTAATAAAACTAAAATGCAACATTTAAGAACAAGTCACAGTCCCTTATATTTTCCCCCTGCATGAGTTGGAAGAGGTTAGCCTTTTGTTTGGTGACACAAAGCATTTTGCAATGGGTTCATTAAATGCCAAGCTCAGCGACCTACCCTTTATTGACTAATACATCCTATCTCTGTTACCGGTACTATAATTGCATCTGAGGTTTTACATTTAAATATCATAATTACTCAATTTCTATTAATTCATTAATGAACAAGAGATAAATATTATCAAGTGAGCAGTCTAATATAATTTTCAGTTCCCAACATTTATGGTTATCAGAAAAGAATGACTGCTCCTGAGAGTTTTCAATTTAATGGAAGAAACCTACCTAAATATAAAACCAAATAACTGGCTTGCATTTGAAATACAAAGGTTTTTAAAATATTTCTTAATTATCCAGAATTTTATCCCAATCGTAGGGATAGTAGAAGATTTCATTATCACTCTTTAATACCTGCTGTCAAGGTTTTATTTACTTATTTCAGCAACAATGTAATATGCTATTGATCTAAAAAAATGTATTTTTGTGTAGTATTTCTAATGTATGCGCGCACGATTGAATAGTGCAAATCCCTCACCTGAGAGGAAACATCATAAAAAATAATGAGTCCTCCCATGCAAAGAACTACATTGTAAGGCACAATAATTGTTCAAAGATTTTTAGATCCATGATCTTCTGATTCTCTATAATACTTGTAGATATTTACCCATGGCCAGTCCCACCATGCTGATCAAGGTCACAGCCTTACCTCAGGTTAGTTTGTTTATTTAGTAATTTCAATAAATTAATAAATGGAAAAACAGATATGGTTTATAGTTATGCTCTATCTTCTAGTTTATTTTTAATTCCCAAGGATATTTCTAAGCCCCAATGCATTCTCTCTTTATTCTTCAATGCCTTTTCTTGTGTGATAGGAAGACGCGTGAGAGGATTTATTTTGTTTGTTTCCATTTCTATGCCAAATCTACACTTGAGGATTCCCTAACTCTAGGCTAAAGATGTGAATATGAATGGAAGGAGAAACCTTTTCCATTGACAAATGACTTTATTGGATAGACTGATTGAAAGAAGGTACATGAGTACAATTCAAACACATTATATGGATCAGTGGACATGAAACATTGACTGTTAGAAGCACATTAGAAAACTGAGGGGGGTACTGGGAAATAGATGGGAAAATATCCGAGTATCTGAGTCTTGGACAGTAAACCAAACACTAAAATCTGATATACAATTTGTAATTGGATCTTACTAGACCCTCTGATTTAACGGTAAATAATACAATTCTACTCCTGAAATCAAACACAGGATAATCTTAGGCCGCATTGCAATGGTTAACATGAATAAGATCTGGTAAAGCAGGGATATTGATATGGGGGTGTGAGAGTTGGACACTATGAATGGCTGATCGAAGAATTGACGTCTTTGAACTGTGGTGCCGTGTAAATTACTGTGAATACCACGGACAGCCACAGTAGCTAACGGAAAGGTGCTAAATCACACCTCATTGGAAGATAAAATCATAAGACTATGTCTGATTTCCTTTGGCCATGTTATGCTTGCAAATTCATTGGAGAAGGCAAGGAATGACTAGGAATCGGCAAAGAAGAAGGGGCAAACAAAGAACATGATGGCTTGATAACATCAAATATGATGCAAAGTTGAACATACAACAATTGAAAAAAGCTGTGCTTGATAGGGTAGCATAGAGAGCACTTGCTATAAAGTCACCGAGTGGGACATGACTAAAAACAACAAACAATGTTAAAAACATAATAGAAGCACTTGAATGTTATTTTCTGACTTTTTAAGTGTAACAACCCTAAGATTATAATGTACTCTGAATTTTATTAGCTTATTTTAACAGTGAAATCCAGACTAACTTAGAAGATAGCACCTATGAACGCTGTGAGAAATACTTCTCAAAAAAAGATGAGAGTTGCAAAAGGAGGTGGTAGCCAGTTTTTCTGAAAACTGCACCTATCTGTCTGGCTTTTTCACCACTGGCTTTTTTTTAAAGTTCAAAACTTGGGCGTTGTTCAATATTCCTGGTCATTCTCTTGGCCAGCTAAGAGTACACACTCGTCCAGTTAGTTTACTTTTCTTCATCATATACACTAGACACAATCTCTCTCAGCATATATTCTTTTTTTCACTTAAGTCCATCCACTGATTAATATTCGCCATATCAATATTTCAGCGTGTATCATCAAACTATATCTGAAGCTTCCCTAGAAACTCACAGAGGGAGAAACCGGCATAAGCAATAAGTCATTCATCCAAAAGTACTCTTTGACTGAGAAAAACCTAGATATGCAAAAAAATGAAAAGTTGAAGGCTGTAATAATTTTTTTTTCCCTAAGCGTTCTGAAACATAGCATTCTGAAAGTTACTTTTTCCCCAACTAAAGTAATATTTTAGGTTCCCACAATATCTCCATGCAATAGTAACAGGTAAGAGACCTTTTCAACCTCTTCCCAGTCACTGCATCCAATAAATAAATATAATAAAACTACTGTAACACTAACCAATCCCATGGACACAGAATGAAGAGGGTAGAAGAAAAATTGATTTGTTAACTTTCCCTCTGCGCAAATGGGCTTTCAAAAAAAGATGCTACTCTGCATTACAGGATGTATAATTGGCAAATACATCATTCTAGGCACAGGAAGCTAAATATAAAGAAGAGGCAATGGAGACGATGATGGGAAAGATATTTGAACCATTTTATGTACCATTTAATCAAAAGAAGGCCCACAATGTCTAAGCAAGGTTTCAGGAGTCCTATTTGACCGGCAAACTAAAAGAAATAAAACACACTCTCAGCCATAAAAATCAAATACCCCCCCCCCGCGTTTCTGTTTCTTTATTCACTAGAATAAAGAACAGAATAAATATACCTAAAGAGGGGATTACAGACAAATATGGAAAAAATGGGAAGATTGGAATAGATTAAAAAGATTAATATATACAAAATGTATAAAATGTGACCCGGTCAACACTGTTCATAAAATATGTATGATGAAAGAAAAATTTTAATAAAACTTGTGGGTTTTTTTTTTGTTTTTTTTTTTAAAAAAGAGGGGATTACTCCTTTACACCTTTAAAGTGAAAAATGAAAGGATGGGGTTTTCTCCCCCCCCTGTTTTAAATAAGACGATAAAATAAAACAAGTTAGGGAGGTATTTATTTAGGCAAATAACCCCCCCCCCCAAAAAAAAAATATATGCAAGAATTCCCACTTTATAGAATAATGAAACGGCGGGAAGGAAGGGCGACATCCCCTCCTAAGCCAAAGACTGTGCAGGCAAACATGGAAGGATTGTTTCCTTGGTTTCAAATACACCTTTTCAACCGACAAAAGCAAGAAAAAACGCCTCCTGCCTGCGTTTACTACCGACCCCATCTCTCTCTGCACCTGCTCCTAGGAAGGGAGGGGAAGAAGAAGCCCCTTAGGGGTCCAAACAAGGATGCCGCTGCCCGCCGTTCCCCTGTTTTTTGCCCCACTCTCTCTCAGCGCTTTCTCCCCTCACAGACTAAAAAGCCCCATCACTCGAGGAAGGGAAAAGGCCGCAGGGCCAGAAAGGAAGAGCGAAAAGGGTTACCTTGGCGCCCAGAGCCGGAAGAGCCGCGCCGCAGAAACCTCCCCCCCTCCCGCCTCCCCGCGCACTGACAGCTCCCAGCATGCCAAGCGGCTGGCTTCCTTCCTTCCTTCCTCCTCCCTCCCTCCCTCCCTCCTTCTGGCCTTCGCCTGACGTTATGACGCCACCTGGCGCCGCTCGGAATTAGCGCAGCTGCTTCTCGCAGAGCCGGCGCCGGTTCCAGGTTTGCTATAGCGCAGGGGTGGGCAACTGTGGCCCTTTTGCAACCTGTGGACTTCAACTCCCAGAATTCCTGAGACAGCAAAGCTGTCTCAGGAATTCTGGGAGTTGAAGTCCACAGGTTGTAAAAGGGCCACAGTTGCCCACCCCTGCCTTAAAGGGAAAGTCTTCTTCGAGAAGAGGAGGGGGATCCGGGTGGGTCTTTGTGACCGCGGTGCAAAAGCCGACTTGCATTTTCTGTTATTTTTTTTCCCTTCCCCCCCCACAACTTGGACTTTCCCAGCGAATCCTAAAAGCTGAGCTTTTATAATAAACCCGCCTGGTTTATTGTTTTCATGCCAGGGGGAAAAAGAAATGCTTTGGCTAGGCCAGTTCTTTGATCCGCCTGGAGCGCGCGTGGAGGAGTCGCTTTGTCCCCCATTGCACGACTGTGTGTGTGTGTATTTTGCTCAACGTTACGGGCGGGATTTAAGATTATGTGGCACGGTATCCTGCGGAGTACCGGATTCTGCATCCTTTCTTCGTTTGGGAAGCCGACACCGGTTGATTATTGAGCTTCATTCATTCCTTTCTCCTTGATTTCGCCTGCCGCCCTTTTCTGAAGGTGGGGTGGCGGGGGGTGTACATCAGTAGCACAGTAAACAGGCACATTAAATAAGCGTTGCTTGAATGGAATCCAACCTGCAAAGCGTCTGACTCTCTAGCCAGCCAAACCGCGGGAAGCTGCAGTTTGCAATCGGCTGCACGTTTATTGCAGTGCAATTGGATGCAAGGCACTGGGTAATCCCGAACGCTACTATAACTGCAGCGAAACTGACTTCTGAGTAAATGTAGATAGTAGAATCGGACTACAAGGCGCCCTCATCTCCCCGCTTATTTTACCATGCGACAGAAAGCGAACAAAGACATCCATCCATCAGTTCAAGCGGACTAAAAACCAAAGCGCGATCCCGGCAGGGGATACAATTCGTACAAATAATGTTTAATGTGCAACCTTCTTTCGTAATCTAATCTCCTTTAAAATGATGTCATATTGCGGCCGAGGACATCTTTGCCACCGTTAAAAAGATAGCGCTAAAGAGCCTTTTTTGTTTGTTTGTTTTTGGACTGAGCCCTGAGCCTGATTTCTCTCGCAGAGGGCGCTGTGTGAGACAGAGGTCCTCCTCTCAGCTAAAACGTTTCCGGGATTCAATTTTCCTAGTTTTCTCCGGCCCACGTGGGAAACGTATTTTGCAGACTTTTGAACCTCGCAGCGGGTTGCTTTCTCTCGGCTTGGTCCTCTTTTGGAGTCGGTGGCTACGTGGATGGATGCTACTCTGTTCTTGGAGATTAGGGAGAAGATGAAGAGCGGATTGCTGATTATTCGGTACTTTATTTGTTTGCTTTATGTTTGATTCATTTCCCACTCTGCTTCATTTCCCACTTTGAGATAGGCATTGCCCGGTTCTGTTGTGTTCCATCTGTTTTCCATGGAGAAAACGCTTCTTCTCTTACAGGCCTCTCTTTAGCTTCCCATTTCCCCTCCAGGACGGTGGTGATTATTTTTAGTAAAACTTCTACAATATCACTCACTTCCCATACCATCATACTTTAGTAAATGTCTGTGTTACCAGACAATAAAGGCACCCTAGAGGACATGCCAACCTAGCAGTTTGAAAGCGCGTAAAAAATGCAAGTAGAAAAATAGGAACCACCTTTGGTGGGAAGGTAACAGCGTTCCTTGCGCCTTTGGCATTTAGTTATGCCAGCCATATGACCATGAAGACGTCTTCAGACACCGCTGGCTCTTCAGCTTTGAAACGGAGATGAGCACCGCCCCCTAGAGTCGGGAACGACTAACATATATATGCGAGGGGAACCTTTACCTTTACCTAGAGGATATGCAGTATAGATTGGAAGTCTAATTGTGTGCCATGAAAGGAAATGTTTTCCAAACATCTTCACAATGCAGGCAACTTATTTCTGTAAAGTTTAATTTATGAAATAATAGTCTTGGGTTCAAGTTTATTTGAGAAAAAATATATATATTTTTTTATTTGAAAGATTTCCCTAAACTGCAGATGCAGGCCCTTTAAATGAGAAGCCCAGAACTGAATTGACTGTCAAGCATCTTATCAATTCTTCTTTTGAGGTGTACCTTGTTAGTTTATCATCCTCCCTTTGCTCTTCTTTTAAATTGCCTTTATATAGATAAGTACAAACAGCATATGCACATCTCGTGTGTAGCGTACATCCACTCTGCTTCTTTCAAATTAAAGCAGCTGAGTTCTCAGAACAAACTCCAGAAAGTGTTGCCCTCTATTAAAGCATATTTATCACTTAAGCCTGTGTGGTGCTGTTCTGTTTATTTTTACCTCACCTTTATTATTTTTATAAATGACTCAAGGCAGCAAACATACATAATATCCTTTGCCCTCCTATTTTCCTCATAACAGCTCTGTGAGGTGGATTGGGCTGAGAGAGAGTAACTGGCCCAAGGTCACCCTGCTGGCTTTCATGCTAAAGCAGTACTAGAACTCACAGTTGCCTGGTTTCTAGCCTGGTATCTTAATCACTGGACTGAACTTATGCTTACCTAGCACTACTGTAACCAAATTGAACTCCTTGAACTGTTTGAATGGAAATCTCTGCATGTTGGCAAAATCAAGAATGGATTTTGTACATTGTGGCCTGCAATATCTCAAGACTAGACTCTGTGTGAAAGATACATACCACCGAAAGGAAAGGGTTTATGATGCCTGGATAAATGGAAGCTGTCATAAAATAGTAACCCCAAGCACTGGATCTTCTCAGCTGAATTCTTGAGGGAGCAAATGTAAAATAGGGAGGGCTGATGTTCCCAGAGGATCTTCATCAATTAGAAGAGAGGAGGTTGTAGTAGAAGAATATGTCAGAGTGCAGTTATGCATCTTTATCCTTATGTCTCTTCTAGCCTTTAAAGCAGGGGTGAAATGCTCCCGGTACGGACCGGATCACCCGATCCGGTAGCAATGGAGGCGGGTGGTTCAGAGAACCGGTAGCAAAAATCCCTGCCCCCCCCCCCCATTGCCCAGCTGAGCCGTGCAATCATCAGAGGCTTTTTTTTTATTTTTAAAAGCAATTTTTCTACAACCTCTTTGGCCGAAAAAATGCTTTTAAAAGTAAAAAAAAAAGCCTCTGAGGACCGCGCGGCTCAGCTGGAATCATCAGAAGCTTTTAAAAGCATTTTTTCTACAACCTCTTCAGCCGAAGAGGTTTTAAAAGTTAAAAAAAAAAAGTTGGCCACGCCCACTCAGTCATTACCCCACCACCACCAAGCCACCCCCACAGAACCAGTAGTAACAAATTTTACATTTCACCACTGCTTCAAAGGCACTGTTTTAAGTAACCGTAGCATACACCTTTCTGCTGTGGGAGAGAATGGCTGAGAATCCTTTAGAATGCAAGAAAAACATCATTCCAAACTAAAGAAAGTAAAACCAGACTGCTCACTGGAAGCATTGCAGATAGTTCTCATTTAGCAACTGCCTCATTTAGCAACCATTTGCAATTACTATGATGATGAAATAATGATCTCTGAAAATTGAGCTCTTATCCTCAGCAAATTTAATTGTAAAAAATACTTTCAAAACTGAGCTTGATTATCTTCCGAAAGATTCTGAATTGATCAGTTAAGGTCCAAACATTAAACTTGTTACATTGTTCAACATAGAGAAACTTTTGATGCTTTAAAACTGAATCAACAATATTTGCCTCTTGTTTCTAAGTGTTGCACCACTTACTGAATTTAACCATATTCCTCCCAGATTCTGCAATATTGTGTTACCAAAATAGAAGAAATCCATTTCAGGAAAAATATTTTACTGGGAAGCAACTACCGGTATTAGGAGAGATCTTGTATAATTCCCTAGAGAAACATAGTCCTCTAAGAAGTTATATAATACTAAAATCACCTGCGAGTTCCCAATAGAGTCAACCCTATGTGTTATACAGTATAAGGGATGACTAATGTCCTGGATAATTACAGACAATTCTGAAATCATGCTGGTGGAATAACAGATTTCCCCCCCCCACCCCCAGGTTTTGCTGGAATAACTTTTCAAATCTTTTAGATCTCATACCAAGAAACAAAATAAGTAATCCATTTCCCTAAAATAGAAGAAAAAGATCTCAGTTCTACGTACTGTAATTATGTCACCTTCTTCCAATACTATAGCTTTTAGTGGCTTTGTTTTGTTTGTTTTAATACAAGCCCCATATCATCTGTAATTTGCATATCATATTGGTTGGGGCTACCTCTTATTTCACTTCTGTATTGGGCCCACCCACCCACTCCCTTCCCTAATCTAATAGACCGCTGTGGGAGATAGAAAACTTCCTTGCCAGAAGCCTCAATTATTTGCTTGAAAGGGGCTTTTAAAATTAGATAGGAATGCAGAAATTATATGTTTCCGTATGAATAAGCCTTTCTTCTGAGCAGAAGCTTCTCTCACATGATTATCCAAGGAATTCCACATTGTACCAATAAGGGTACGAGGCTAAGATTTCAAATATAATTTGCACAAAGGGTTTTCAATAAAAAGAGAGATAGGTAAACAGGTAAACAGGAGAAACATTTCCTTTCTAGGGTAGTCTTGCTGCCTCCTTTTATAAGCGGATCTGTTTTCTCTTTTCAAGATGATTGCCAAAATCTTTCTTCAAAAATGACATTTGGTGAGGTGATTTCTAGTCCACACAAACTTATGGCACAATAAATCTGTAAGCCCTGAAGGTGCTGGTTGTGCTGCAAAATATTCAACTGGCTCTTCTAGAGTTTGTCCTGGCAGCCTAAAGATGTCCCGCAACCCAGTGAAGATCTTACTTGAATCTTGGATCTTAATTGAAATTAGTATGTTGGATTAAAAGCTGCTAAAAGAGCCGTGGTGGCATAGTGCTTAGAATGCAGCACTGCAGGCGACCTCTGCTGACTGCCGGCTGATTGCAATTTGGCAGTTCAAATCTCACCAGGCTCAAGATTGATTCAGCCTTCCATCCTTCCGAGGTTGGGAAAATGAGGACCCAGATTGTTGGGGGCAATAGGCTGACTCCGTACACCACTTAGAGAGGGCTGTAAAGCACTGTGAAGTGGTATATAAGTCTAAGTGCTATTGCTAACAGTACACTGCTTAACTGAGCTGATCCATTCATTGCTGATGGATATTACAATATCCGCACAGACTCTGGTACCCTTTTCCTGTTATTTGCTGTCCCTCCCGTTCCTTCATTTCCATAATACCTACTTTCCCATAGAAGGTATTTAAAATAACCTGGGAGATTAGCCAGCACTAGAGTACCATAATCTAGTCCATTATTTCCATGAACCTATGTGCCAAGCCATAGTGTCTGTACAATTGTCTATACATTGAATGGAAAAATGCATAGCTTTGATGATAATGAGCTTATGGAATTGAAGGTGTTGGGGGCACACTTGCAAGCGAAATTTACCATGAAGGGAATGTGTTGCTGAATGTTTTTATCCTGACATCCCAAGCATTGCTTGTAAGTGCATCCCACTTCAATATGTTTTTGCTGTGTGTGTGTGTGTGTGTGTGTGTGTGTGTGTGTGTGTGTGTATATATATATATATATATATATATATATATATATATATGAGATACATTTTTTTCTTAATAGTTTGGGGGTCAATTTTGCCTTTTGTACATGCATGTGTGTGTTGATGTAAGGATTTATTTGCATGTAATGTGTTTCTCCAAACATCATCTGCTGTGAACTGAAAATTTAGTTTTGAGCTTAATTTTTTAACACACACACACACACACAAAACTTTACTACACCTATTTTCCTAATTATGTTTTCTAAGAAGCAACATTTTTGCCTCACAGAATGCCCTCTGGGAGAAACTACTATATCTTGTGATCAGCTATGCTTTCCACAACAGCTAGTTGTGAATTGGGATTCCAACCCATACGTTTCATTTTTTTTTGTGAAAATATCTGTGACAGGTTTGGGAATTACAACTTTGCCTGTATGTCCCAAAAAATTAAGGTCATGCTTCTACAATCCAAGTCCTGCTATAGGTCTTCAGTGACAGAAACTGGTGCAGTTTGCTCAGTCTACAGAGAAATACAATAACAAAGAAATGCAACAATTGTGTAGGAACTCCAGGCCAGGAATACAGTAAATGATTTCTGGAGGGATGATTAGATTGGTGTGTAGTTAAGACAGAAACCTCTTGTGATGCCTTTTAATCTTAACAGGTGTATATCACGTAAATTTTCATGGATCAAAATCAGCTTCAGAAAATGTGTAAAATATCAATCTGACAGAACAGTATTTTAAATAATGTGTGCAGGAGAGACAAAAGGGGAAATTATGAAAAGAGGCAAGATACAGAATTACATAAAGTGACACTCCTGTCACAAACAGCTAATTATCGTAAAGTATGTTTCTAGAAGATTAGATCGGCTAGGTGAAAGATAGTGTTCTCTCCTTTGTTGAATTCTACATTGATTATTTTATTTTGTGCTGAAATCAATTTCTGTAACTTCCTTTTACAAGGACTGCTGCCCTGAAACCTCATACAGCATGACCTGGGGAATTAAAACGCTCCTCTGTTAGATTTAGGATATTGCTATTACCAAAGCAACAGCATCTAAATGATCTTGCAGCTTTTTGCAGAATGGCGAAAGCAGTGCTGTGCTACAGTTCTGTGGGGCACCTATACAACACCCATAGACAAGAGGAGGTGTTTTCAAGATGACAGTCCTTTCTCTCTGCTTTTTCCCCCTTACTCCCAAATTCACAATCATATGCATTTTTTCTTCAAAAGCCCAACTGAACTGTTTTTTCCTTGAGGGAGAAAAAGAAAACGTTTCGCTTCTCATCCAAGACGTTTCATCAGGTCTGATGTTCAATTCTAACAATTCTAACATAGTCATCTCTATAGACCGCAGAAAGGACCATTGATTTGAAGGAGGGATAAAATAATCCATCTATGTTAGAACTGATCAGCCCTTTCTCAACAGAGGAGAAGGAATATTGCACTTTGATTCAGGTGACCCTGAGGACACAGGTAAACCCTCAAGGGGCCTCAAATGGTCTCAGAGAACGTGCTAACAACCAGATGACTGCAAAGAAATACAATCCTTCCACCCAACCACCCCACCATTCTATCAGAACCCATCCTTCCATGCCCTCACAATCCAGTCTTGTCGGTACCTATTCTTCAATTCCGCCCCCCCGCCCCCCGCCATCATAACTGGTGAAGTTTCTTGGATGAGAAATAAAATGTTTTGTTCTTCTTCCACAAGGAAAAATCAGTCCACTTGCCTTTTGAAGACAAAAAAGCACCTTTGAAATAACTATGATGACTGGATGACTGAGAATCTCCACAGACAATCACTGGTGGTTTCTTATTTTGGCAGTTCCCCATCCTAGTGCAATTTGGGATGACATCTTTCACAATATTTTGTACATCTCTCAATTCTAAATCCTGCGAGCCCCTTGGACTGCAAGGCGATCAAACCAGTCAATCCTAGAGGAGATCAACCCTGACTGTTCTTTAGAAGGCCAGATCCTGAAGATGAAACTCAAATACTTTGGCCACCTAATGAGAAGGAAAAACTCACTGGAGAAGAGCCTAATGCTGGGAAAGATTGCGGGCAAAAGAAGAACGGGATGACAGAGAATGAGGTGGCTGGATGGAGTCACTGAAGCAGCAGGCGTGAGCTTAAATGGACTCCAGAGGATGGTAGAGGACAGAAAGGCCTGGAGGAATGTTGTCCATGGGGTTGCGATGGGTCAGACACGACTTCGCAACTAATAACAACAACAACAACAGTTCTAATCAAGGATACAGTAGACTTCATTATCGGCTTGCTTTCCATTTGTGCAAAATGCTGGATTTAACTGATTTAATTATTCCATATGTTTATTTGTTTGCATTGCATCCATTTATGAAATGAGGTACATGACTTTCCCAGCCATGTGGACTTCTATTGCAACTATTTGCTAATGGGACATTATTGTTCTTTCTTAAATCCCTGTAGTGAATTAAATCCAGAAAGTTGGCCTGTGGATATTACTCTGTTGCCTTCTTTAATAGAACTAAAAAGTGATAAAGCTTGTAAAGCTTTCGGCCTTCCGCCAGAGGTCAGTATTGTGCCTTCTTCCTGTCGAGGACTGCAATATCAGCCAGGGGAAGGCTTACATATGAGGCTGCTTGTTCAAGCAGATTTCAGTACAAGTAAGTGTGAATTTTCCTTTTTTTCCTTTATTTCTTTTCTGCTGATGATCTCCGCTTAAAAGTTCAAAATTAGGATATGTTAAGAGTATTCAAGGAAAGTTGCATTTACCTATAAAACATTGGACTAGGAAAAAAAATTAACGTTTAGTAGTGACATTATAAAGTAATCACAATTGGGGCTACTTCTTTTTTTTCCTCATTATTTCCCAAAGTTTCATTGGTCTGATTTTATTGGATTTATTGCTTGTTCCGTAACTCATGAAAATAAATATTAATTGTCATGCTTCCTAGGAAAACATAATGACATATTCTAATATGCAAAATATTAACAGACTATTAAAACAGCTTTCTTGGCTGAGATTTTGAGATTTAAGAAATTATTCTGTTCGCGTGTATCAGAATATGATATTTTTATTCCACTGCTATTGCTACATGTTCTGTGTTTTATTTTTCTCTTTAGAAATCTTAGCTCCACCTACACTTACTAAGAGCTAAACGTCTTGATTCTATGCAGGTTATTTATCAGTAGATGTATATAATCACCTCATAAAGAGCTGTGGTGGTGCAGTGGTTAAAATGCAGTATTTCAGGCTAATTCTGCTGACTGCCAACTGGCAGGAGTTCAGCAGTTCGATTCTCACCGGCTCAAGGTTGACTCAGCCTTCCATCCTTCCGAGGTTGGTAAAATGAGGACACAGATTGTTGCGGGGGCGGGGGGGGGGTAATATGCTGACTTTGTAAACTGCTTAGAGAGATTTGTAATGCACTGTGAAGCAGTATATAAATCTAAGTGCTATTGCTATTGCTAGAATTCATAGGAAATGTCACCTGCAAAGAGGAGACTTTCCAGTGTCATGTTATTCACCGATAGGATGTAGCATTGCATGACTGGATTCGTGTTTATTTTAGCAGATTTTTGAAATAGATTATTTCTTTAAAAGACTTTATAGCAACTTTTGGGAGGACCAATTATTTAATCATGTGTTAGTAGAATATATTTTCATAATGTTCATTTTAATGAAGCCTTTAATTCTCCAACTAATAATGTTAATAAATTTTTATAATGATTTTGGTCTTCAAAAACTTCCAATTCCAACTTTATTAAGGCATAATTACAAAGATCAGCCACATGTAATAAAGAAACTGTATATTGAACTAGGAGTTGATGTTCAAAGTCATGAAGTGAAGCCGGTGAGGAACAGCCATTTCCCTGGTCAGGCAAAAGTTATCTATTTATTTATTTATTTATTAGAATTTGTCAAACAAAAACGAGAACAAGAATAAAAAAATAAAAATACAATTACAGGAACGATAGGCACATTAGTGCACTTATTCACGTCGCCTGTACTAATGTCAACATTAAGGCTCCCAATTTCAAGGTTGTGAAGAAAATGGCTGTTGTGACCTAGGCTCACTTAGTCATTACAAGATACAATTAGTCCCAAACAAAACTGTTTTATTATAACAGTTGAGAATTACTTCATTCCCAGTTTAGTCCAAATTAATTCCAAAGCAAGTCCTTCAGAAAAAGTCCTTCGGGCTTATCACAAACTTTATCTTCTTTGGCACCCTGCCAAAACCTTTCTTGGCAAAGTCCCACGAAGTTCAGAAACAAGAGATGCCGACTGGAAACAGATTTAGCAACGTTGCTTTCCTACAAAGAGCCCAAGAGCCTTTGCTGCTCTTTTAAGGTTTATGGGAGGGGACAATAATCTCCTGGCCTTACTCTCGAGTCGTCCTTTTTGCTTTAGCTTCTCTTGCCTTCTGGCAGCTCTGCGCATGCGTGCACTAGGAACAGGCTCCTCCTGTTCCTCTGCCTTTCTGCTGTCTGACTCTGGAGACTCCAGAATCTGCACATCACTCCCAGGTGGCCCTGGCCCCATCTCTGCATCCAACGCAGAGCTCTCGTCCGGACCTTCCCCAGACTCCAGGATTGACCCATGGTCCTCCCCAGCCTTCTCACTGTCCGACTCCGCTGCCAGCTCTGCAGGCTGCTGGTGGACCACAACACTGGCCAAATCTCCACTGATTTCAGAAGGCCTTCTATTGAAACCTACTGGTCTTTACTTCAGGAGATAGATGGCTTCTTTTTTTGTCTACACTAGAGCAATTAATGTACTTCTGTCGTGTCCATGAACTTCTGTTATAAAAAAAATCCTGAGAGTTGTGAGAGTCAAGAATCATTGCCACATTGGGCATGAAACCTGATATTTGCCCTTTTGATCCTTGAGAATTACAAAGATCCCAGACTAGCAGTCATCATGTCACCGAAGGCTTATTCTCTAAAGCAATCTTTCCCAACATGTGGCTTTCTAAACATGTGGACTTCATCTGCAGCATTCTCTAATTAGCACAGTTATTTTTAAGATGAGAATCTCAGCAATCCAGTCATCACCAAGGCTGGGGAAATTGCTCCAGAAAGTCTTTGGTTCAAATCTTATTTCAGCTATGATCTTGTTATGTGATCTTCTAGCTGTTGGGTTAAAATCCATTGTGTGGAATATGGTGTGATAATAAAAGACTCCCTTTCAGGAATGTTTTACTTATTACTGGTGAATAAAATAGATAGTATAAAAATATTGTTGTTGTGAATCCAGTGCTACACTAAATTCTTGGTGTGACTGTAGTTTTACTGTTGTTAGTTAAGTTCTTCAATGTCTTTCAGAATTGACACCAGCTGTTGGTCACGGCCTAAAATCCAAAAAGAGTTGTACTTTTTTCTGTCAATGTTGCGGGGAGAATGTAATTAATAACAGGTAAGTACTGTACTCTGTGAGATTTTTCCTACTGATGAATGCATTTGCAAATCATTCATACTAGAAGAAATGTAACAGCTGGTGAAATTCGTACTCAGATAATCTGGAAGTAAAGCCCAGGTGAGAAAAATAAGGAATTTGGTGTCCTTTCGAATGGTTAAAAATCTCTGTGGCCCGTATACAGTAGTTCTTGTACACTATGAATAGCATTTTTGTTACCCCTGTTCTTTTTACTTTTATTAACACCATCAATATTTTTCGATGTCTTGCAATGTTCTGTCTTGAGGCCTTTTCAATTGAAAAGCAGGAGATGAAGGTTTCCAGCAACAGCAAAAACATGGGTCATTTTTAAACTGGATTAAGTTTTAAAATCAGTGGCTGAGAAAATGGTAGACATGTTCAAAATGTAAATGTTGTTCATAATTAATTTTTTTAAAAAAAATTTATTGGCATATACCAAACATGCGAAGATATTCCATTAGCATGCTTGTCTGGTTCACTGTATGTTTCTATAGGAGATTTTGCTTTTAATCCCAAAAAAAGGAATTTTTCTCTCTCCATTTAGTCTTTGTGTCAGGCCAGGAACACTTCTCCCCCCCCACCCACCCTGCCCCCCAACCCCACTAACTGAAGCTGCAGAGACTTTGTTACATTACACTAGGCTAGTTAATCAGAAGCTGCCTGTTTTCTACCTCAGAGGTCACAAAACCATGAGGTTGGAGAGGTTGAGGACTGGAGAGGTTGTGTCATCTGACTATTGAGCCATGTTTATGCTTTTCACAGATTGTTTTTCTGCATGAGATATATAGGCATAATACTTTTCATGGTACTGCCCTTGCCATTCACCAGATTGGAACTGGGTAGCATGCCCTTTAAATTAATTTTGCTCAGCTCACTCTTTTGGCCTCGACCCTTCTTCATTAATCCCAAATATCATTGCACATTTGCTTTATAGGAACACTGAAAAATAAATTGCAAGGGTTATTTATCTTTTTTTGCATTACATTTAGTGTGACAGGTTTTGAGTCTGGGGTGGAGGGAAACCTAACATTGTTTGCTATCAACGTGTATTGCTTTAACACAATCCTAAACAAAACAATTATGAGTGATAAACAGTGCAGAAAACACTAAATCTACCATTATAAACTTTGCTTAATGTCTGAATAATACAGGAAAATGGATTGAGTCAACGGGATTATTAGTGAAGTCCAGTTTTTCCTCCTTGCCTCAACTAGCCATAGTCACATCTGTATTCATTCAATACAGTGAATGAATTCATGAATATTTTAGTTGGCGTCTTCAAAAGAAAAAAAATGCAAGGCTACCTAGTACTTGCTACTTTAAGAATCTATTTTAAATTTCTACAAACCAGGAGACTTTGAACTATGTCTGTTCCAGCCCATCTAATGTTTAAGGGCAGATTGTTTTTTGGGAAGTACATTTAGTTGGAAGCTGCTTTCTGTTCTGTCACTGAATCAAACCATTCAATTCCATTAATAGCCCTAGACCAATTTTTCCCATGTAGTGCATTATGCTGAGATATACAAATATAGGTTCTCCCCTGCAAAGTTATAATTTGCCCCTTCTCCATTTTTATGTACAGTTCTCAGCATCAGAAACATCAGAAAATCTGGTCCCTTTTCTTTATTCATACAATTGTTCTGCAGTCTGTACAGCCTGGATTTTTGTTGTCTCTGTTATGGTAATCAACTCATTCTCTTCTTGGTTAGGACATTTCTTCGGGTTCTTTCCCTTCCTTTTGAGAACTGGAGTGATTTGGTTGACGAATGGTGTTGCCATCCTAACCCTTTCAATGATAGCCTCCTTCATCCCCAAATTGATGACTGTTTTCTTGGGCACAATTACCTCCTGATTAATTCAAGAACTGAGTTATCGGGAACAGATGGAAGGCTTCATTCAGAGGATGAGTGGACTACAAGTAGTGAGTCTCTCTTGGTAAATATATACAAAAAATAAGACAAAAGACTACATTCTTTTGAGCTGCACAATTCGTTCTCTGCTATTTTCATTAAACCAGGTACTAGAAATTGTGAATTCACTGCATTCTGGCCATTATGGGACTTGTAGTCTGACAGCATTTGAAGTCCCAATTCCTGGATTTGAACTCTTGTATAATTGTTTAGGGAGTGGTGCCAAAGATTTTGGAGATCGTAATAGCCAGAAGATTTTTTGGTATAGTTGTTGGAGTTCACCAATAGTGCTTAAGCTAGGAAAGGCTCATTTGGCTGAAAAACATAACAGGCCAAGCCATAAACTATGTTTTGCAAACCATAGTACTTGAGTTTGCTTATTATGGTAAGCCAAACCCTAACAAATCATTTTGTAATATGGGGCAGTATGCAGACCCAGCCAGTAGAAGGTTAAATAACATGTTCTTTTGTTACTACATGATGTTCTTTGGTAAAAATAAAATAAAAATAAAAACTATAAACTCTCACAACATGAAAAGTATGGCTTCTACAAAGAGCTTTGCAAACTGCAGGCAAATTAACCAGAACATTATAAAAGCAAAGATATCTTTCTGAGATCTATGAATTATTTTTCACCCCTGTGGTTCTGGAAAAATCCAATGATGATCTCTTCAGGGGAGCATTTAGCAGAATTTATTAGCCATTCTTCGCATCTCTTGTGCCAAG
The DNA here is from genome assembly GCF_059756535.1 of Pantherophis guttatus. Lineage (NCBI taxonomy): Eukaryota > Metazoa > Chordata > Lepidosauria > Squamata > Colubridae > Pantherophis > Pantherophis guttatus. The sequence goes on along the minus strand of NC_142063.1, from coordinate 233,999,720 downwards.
GATGGAAATTACATCCCTCCAATACTAAAAGATTTTGAAAGCAGGATCAGCAGTCAGTTACTATGTGGGACCGAGGTGTGTCTGATTAAGGACTTTGGAAACCTGGTTATTCAGTCCAAATTTCTCATAGCCATTTGTACAATCCATCACTGCATATAAAATAGCTCTTCACATTTGGAGTTTGAGTGATCTGAATGCAGTTCTTCCACTTTACCTAGCTGGCTTAAGTAGCTTTTATCTCTGGAGCTTTTGATGCTTTTGAAGATCAGTCACTTTTTCACACAGCACAGCTTTCTGTCCTCCTGGAAATCTTCCCCTGAAATTGAGCTACATCTTTGCAGACTTAGAAGACCTTAAATGCCTTGGGTTAGACAAATAAAATGTTCCTTGAGGCATGTGCAAATAATGCTGAACTTCTAAAGACTGGAGTATGATTTCTGATCATTATTTGCTTGGAAGAGTCAGGAGTTACTTGTTTAACATTATTTAAATAGGATGCAGAAGAATGTATCACTGTAGGTTCAACCTCTTATTGATGGGAAAATGTAATGTTCCTATTGCCACTCAAGTCTGTTGGAGCAGGTGAGAAAGTCAGTGGCTCATATATAATTGCATTGCTAGATTTATAGGGAGCCTTATTCATTTTTAACAAGCTCTTACTGGTTTAAATGTCAACTAGAACAAAGAAAGTGCATGTTATTTATTTACTATTAATGGAAAAGAAAATTGTGCCACCAAAACTACACAATCATTGCATTTGTTTGTCATCTCTTATTCAAAGAAAATTAGATATTTTGTTATATAATTAATTTAATATGAATGAAGGTGAATATGTCCCAGGATAATGTTGCAGGACCCAATCTGGGTTGGTCACTGGGACCAGAGGTTTAGTCTTCCGAGCTTTCAGACTCGTGCTGGAGCCCATCCTCAGAGAACTTCTCTCTAGCTTCTCTCTAGCACACACTGTACTAGAGAGAAGTTCCCTAAGGATGGGTTCCAGCACAAGTCCGAAAGCTTGGAAGACCGAACCCCTGGTCCCGGTGACCGACCCAGATTAGTTCCTATTTATATATGATTTAAATTTTCTTTCAGTCAGTGCTACATTGGTACTATAATCTTTTTTTCTTTCTCTGGTTGTAAACAATAACTGAAAGTTCCCAGTTATCTGGGGGGAAAAAACCCAAGAACAATAAAAATCAATAACATTCAATAAAATCATCAGCAGGATCCAAACTCTTGTATTTATAACTGAGAGAGCTAAAGGCTTGTAATATAATCTCCTTCCCTTGCTTCTTCCCCATACACAAACAAATTATTATGTGTGCTTTGCCTTTGAAGGCTATTGTTTCTCATCAATCTTGGAGAATGCTGAAGTGTATTTTCATCACTTGGCAATTGTAACATCAGGCAATAACTTGATCTGTGAAACAGTCATCACAAAGAGAAAGGACTCTTGGCCAGCCCTCCATATCACTTGAAACAGGACTCCTTAATGGAGCATTTCACCCACTTTGTTAAGTCTCAGCAGGTGATAAGTCATTGAATAATGAACCCTGAAGCAGCACTCTTGCTTGTGTGCCAACCTGTGTGCCACTGACACCATCCTATTTCCTGTGCTTCAGACAACTCTTCTCCAAATCATCACACAACATAATTTTAGATGCTCCAAGGTCGCAAACTGTTCTAACCGCTTATCTCTAGAGGAAAATGTTTCCTTCCAGACAATATCAAGGACATTTTCAGATAGAAGTGGGGAAAAAAATAATGTGCAGTTAGCCAACAGCTGAAAGTTGTCACACAAGATACATTGATTTAATTTGTGTGGCAAAAACATACTGTTATTTCTGTTCAGGTCAGCAAAACCATGGAGTTCTTGGTGCGTGACCTTTTTTTATCATCAATACATGCAGTTCTAATCAGAAGAAAATATATTGGACCACAGAGTGGAAACATCAGAATTGAGTGTAAAGTGCAACATAACCTCTGAATGTTGATTTTGTAGGAAAATGTTTTAGACCATTTAGAGTGTACTCTAAATGAATATAAGCTACTTACATTCATTGTGAATTAATTAATGGACAATTAGAATCAAACAAAAGCAACTAAGCCAAAAACAATTAGCCACAGTGGCTTTGTTAAAAACAAAAAGAAAAACCTTCCATGTTCAGCAGCTTCTGCATATTGTGCAATAAGATAAAAAGAACAGGAGAAGCACCAGAAGGGGAGTTTGCATTGCCCATAAAGCTAAGAATTAGGTATGGCAGTAGAGGGAAGGAACTTGGTGCCTCAAACAATACAACCAATAGCAAAGAATTGGGGAAATTCTGGAGGCACTAATTGAATTGACCTGGTCCTTCAGAGTTGGAGAAATTTTTGTCAGCTCTGCTTGGAGATAATCACAGATTACATTTCTAGTTCCTGGATCAGAAGGCCCTCCAAACAGTCACTGATACTCTAGTGGCTTCACAGTTGTACTCAGGGGTGGGATCCTACTAGTTCCCACCCTGGGGACCAGTTCGCTGAGTGCTCATGCCAGATGCGCGTTGCACGCGCATGCACAGGTTCCATAAAATTGAACTTCCATGTTGCAAACAAGGAAAGGAGCAACGAAAACAGCTGAGGAGGGCCAATTCAATCTGCCGCCCCTGATCAGCCAGTCCGAACCAGTAGAATCCCACCACTGCTTGGACTGTTGTAGAGGCTTCACAATGCTCCAGATGTCTTTAAAAACCTGCTGTTCTCCTGGGCCTTAGGGAAGGATATTAGCTGAGGCTGTTGGTGATGTTTCTTATTAGAGGGAGTGTGGTTGTCTGGTGTTTGTGATTTTCTTTTTATTATTTTCCTTTAATTCTCTTATTTTTAGCATCATTTATATTTCGCGTGACTAAGAGTCATTTTGGAACTGGGCAGTCTCTAAATCTCATAAAGACATACATTAAATCAATCAATCAATAAATACTCGTAAAACAATACGCATGGATACAGTTGAAAACAAAGCAGACTTAGTTCCAATCCAGATGGTTTCTTTTATAATTTTAAATTACCTAGCATAGTTTTCAGCAAAAGTATAATCAAGATTAGTCCCCTTGCTTACTGTATATAGATTCCCCTTGTTATTTGCAGGAATTCTCTTCCTGCTGAGCAACCTGAGATAATGAAATCACAGATAATGAGACTGTGAAAAAAACATCCACATTATAAATATCTGTAGTATTCCAAAAAATGTGGCAGAAACCAGATATGCAAAGCTGTATGTATTACAGACACTAAATTCTAGCACATATTTTAAATTGTGGATATATCACAAGAAACCAGAAAATGAGGCCATAGATAATGAGTGCCAGATATATGGACTGGATAATTCCTCTTTATGCCATAAAATTAGGGTTCAATTTAACACAGAATTTTAGGTTTGCTGCTGGGAATTTATGTTCAATTTATGTTGCACAGAATGATGTAGATTTTTGGCTTTGGAAAAAGGCATATTTTCAAGTCCATGTTTGGTCCTTCTAAGGAATTTTAGCTGCATGACCTTTTTTTAGTCTAGACAATGAAAAGAACTGCCGACATATTATTAGATATACTCAACAACTTAAAAACAGAACTCTGGACTTGGATTCAAGGCATAAATGCAAGGACACCTCCCAACTTAAAGCATCCTGTTATTTTTATACCACGAAAAAAGCAGCAGAGCAAAGTTCCCCATCACTGGCTTTCTGCAAACTCATTATCACTTAAGGTCCCACTACACAACATTTAAATCCCACTTTTTTTTATCCTGTCCTTTGTTTTGGTAAACTCTCAGATGAGCTCTCAGATGAAAAGTGACTGAAAGATGCACTATTTCTACAGTATGTGCTAAAGAAACAAATGGACAGTTTAGTCCAAAGTTACCCAGTGAATATCAGGACAGTGAACGTCAGAGAGGTAAATCTAGATTGGTGCCCTTCAGACCTGTTAGATCAGAATTTCCATAATCCCCACCATGTTGACTGTAATCCAACACACTTAGAAGACAGCTATTCTCTTTGACTTTCTTTTTCTCCACTTATCAATTAAAGGTGTTATGAGCAAAGTCATAATAGGTAAATGTGTTATGAACGAAGTCATTCGTCCAACTGGCTCAGTCGATTTAGACTGGTAGCAGCAATCCATGCCCTCTCTTAAAAGGGTTGTCACATTTGCCTGGCCATTTGGAAATGTCCTGGGTTTTTCTGCAAAGGAAGTTATGTGACCTGCCATTACACTTTCCTCCTCCTTTTCTCACCCAGAATGTTGCAAAATGGAAATAATTATTTCAATCAACATGACTTACAGGTCTGCTCATGAATTACTAGAGCATGTTACATTCTTAAATGTGGGTTTGATGATTATATCTCTTCTCAAATAGCTTTTGGTAATTTGATGCTGAAATTGCTAGTGCTTTTCTATTGTGCACGAATCTAGAATTCATGGTGAAGTCTTCAGTCTTCTTGGTGACTGAATATACACACCCGCGCCTCAGTTTTAATAAAATGTTCTCTGCGAATAAATCATCCGCTTCGCATTTTAATGACTGCGCACTAGTGGGCTCTTTATTGTAGACAGTAATGGCGGGGACCAGGTTCAGTCATTTTTAAGGGCTGATTGGTCATTGTTACGGAATTATAATAGTCTTCCTTAATATGTTCATGCTGGGAGTTTGAAAGAAACATGGGCTCATTTGTCTGGAATATAACAGGAGAAAATTGGCCGGTAGATTGAATTATTTGTAGACATTTTAAGCAGATTTTCTCCTCATGTATCTACCAAATAAGAAGACATTTAAATCTTTTTCTTTGCTTTGCAGAATTCACAGGCAAATAGTAAAATAATTTGCAAGCGCTGCAAGACGTTGTTGGGAGAAGCTATGCCCTCAGGTACTGAATTCTCAGACAAAATCTTTGAAAGCTGTTTTAGTCACCTACTGCTAGAGAGGTTTTAAAATGACCTGTTAAAATGAAATGTTAAAGCCCATTTTAGATAGGTTTGAAAGCGCCGAGGTCTTTCTTTCCTTTATTCTAAATATATTTTCATTAAGCAGCCATAAAAAATTTTTTGGATTTAGGATAAAAAAAAATTAATTAGGGAGACTACTGTAAATGTACCTGCAAAGTCAGGTATACCCCTACTTCCCAGAGAGTAAAGTTGCCCATCTCAAAGAATTATATGAAGAGTTGCTATTTCCTGTAAGACTGTCTCGCCACCACAAGCTTCTTTCTACGATAAAATATTGCTGCCATTTTCCTATTAGTTCTGAGCCGAGTAACACCATTTCCCCTACTTTCCTAATTAAGCCAATTCTCTTTTTGAGGAAGGGGCACCTTATTTGAGTTGTTTTTCTTTTTTCTTACTTTAACAAAAAAAAATCTAGCTAGGGTACAGCAGATGGGGAACTTTGACTGGTCTTGAAAAGCTAACTGGATATTAGCCCTCAGAGGGGCGGCTACCAAGAAGCCCCAGGACATACATTCATACATACAGTAACAGAGTTGGAAGGGACCTTGGAGGTCATCTAGTCCAACCCCCTTCTCATGCAGGAGACCTATACATATATACACACACACATACATATATATATATTTATATCTTGCTTTTAATATTTTTACAAATGACTTGAGACGGCAAATGATCCCAGCACACCTTCCTCCTCATGTTTTCTCCACAACAACAACCCTGTGTGCTGGATTGAGCTGAGACCCAGCAGGTTCTGACAGGTTCTGGAGAACCGGTAGTGGAAATTTTGAGTAGTTTGGAGAACCGGCAAATGCTACCTCTGGCTGGCCCCAGAGTGGGGTGGGAATGGAGATTTTGCAATATCCTTCCCCCAGGAGTGGGGAGGGAATGGGGATTTTGCAGTATCCTTCCCCTGTGGTGGGGTGGGAATGGGGATTTTGCAGTATCCTTCCCCTGCCACGCCCACCAAGCCACGCACACCAGGCCACATCACACTCACCAAGCCACACACACAGAACCGGTAGTAAAAAAATTTGAATTCCCCCACTGGCTGAGAGTGACTGGTCCAAGGTCACCAAGCTGGCTTTCATGGCTAAGGCAGAACTTGAACTCATGGTTTTTTAAACCTGGTGCCTTAACAACTAGACCAAACTGGTTCTCTCTATTAATAGATTGGGGAAGAAAAATACTTCTCAGAAGGAGGAAACAGCAAACCCCTTCTGTATATTTTCCAAGCAATTTACACAGAACCAACTGACCACACTGGCACACAAGACAATTATAAACTAAGAAGAGAATAGGACAAGAAAATTCTGCTGATGATGTTACCTAATCTGGTAATGAAACGTTCAGAAATTAAATTGAAACAAGCTTGCAGAGCAAATCCACTGCCAAAAAAAAAAAAAAAAAAGGATTTGGGTGTCTATGATGTCACCAGCTATTGAACTTTAGTCAAAGGAGAATTCACTTTTTTTGGAATGAGCAAAAGGATATTTTTGTGTTTTAACATGTAGCAGAAGGGAACAAGAAAAACAAAGGCAGTTGCTGGGGGCTGGTAATGGAAAGAGGTTGAGTGAATAAAAGGGATATTTCAAGACAACTTCAAGATCCTTTCTGCATGATTTCAGTTTACAAAGCAAAATTTGGTTACTCTTCATACATTTTTTTTTGAAGTAGAAAATATTGGAAGGGTTATTGTCTCAGTGTGAGCAATTTTATAGGTACTTTGGAGTTCTTGACAAAGATAGTGCTGAGGAAGGGGAAAAGAAAGACATTGAATAGTATTAGGGAGACATTAGAAATCACACACACCACATAAACTTCAACTCACCAGTTGTCTCTGTAGAAAAAGTAAAAAGCACTTGATACATTAGGAATGGATGAGCAAAGACTCTCTCCAAAAAGTGTTTCTGCTTTTACCCCAACCTTAGTGACTTTTAAAAGTATGGCCTTCAACTCCCAGAGGTTTCTGCAAATGCCATCTGTCTTTGGAATTGGGGGGGGCGGGGGGGGGGGCTGAAATACACATGTCTCCGGGTGGTCCAGCTTGAGGAAAAGCTACCCTACCACATTGCTTGCTTGGACTGTTAAAACCAAATTTTAAAATTTTTTGGGAACAATTTCAATTTTGTATCTTCGAGACCGTCTTCTGCCACCAATAGCCTCCCACCGACCAGTCCGTTCCCATAGAGAGGGTCTCCTCAGGGTGCCATCGGCCAAGTTATGTCGGCTGGCGACACCCAGGGGGAGGGCCTTCTCTGTGGGAGCCCCAGCCCTGTGGAATGAACTGCCCCCGGAAATACGCAAGATCTCCGACCTCCGGGTGTTCCGCTGTGCATTGAAGACCTTGTTGTTCTGCCAGGCAGGGCTGTCAATATAGTAATTTTAAATTGGGGTATTTTAATTTTTAGAGTTTTAAATCAGCCAAATTATTTAATTATTTTAATTTTTAATTATTGTTGTGTCTTGTGTTTTTAAACTGGCTGTACACCGCCCTGAGTCCTTCGGGAGAAGGGCGGTATAGAAATAAAATTATTATTATTATTATTATTATTATTATTATTATTATTATTATTATTATTATTATTAGTATGCATTAATAATGGATTTGAATAATACAAACATCCCTGCAATGTGAAAGCATAACAATGTAAATATTTACGAAATTGCTACATATTTTTTCCAATTCATCCTCTTCTCGGGTCTTTAATGAATGACTGACATGCAGAAGTTTAACAAGTTTAAGGTTTTATCTATTGCACAGCTCCATGTCAGAAGGAGGACAGGATCAGGCCTAGGCGAAAAGAAATCCCTCCATCTGTGCTTATGGATAACTGTTAAGAATGCTCCAAATTGTAATTCTTCAGAAGAGCCAGACTGAAAGAGTCATGTTGCCTAGCATCCAACAGTAGTCAACCTGGTGTCTTTGGAAAATTGAAAAGGAGCATGGGATTTATAACCTTCTCCCGCTGTTGGTCATAGAAGATGTGTTTAATGGTGTGCCGTGCTCTGAATTAATATACTCATCATTTTGACTAATTGCCTTTTTGAAAATGAAAAACCTCTTGATCCTGGAATGCTTGTCAGCATATTCGAAGCATCATTTCAACTTATTAAGCATTACAATGAAAAAAATTAAAAAATGATACAAACTAAAAAAAGTAAAAGAATAAATTTTAAAAATAAAAACGGAAAAGATAAAAAAAGAAAATAAGAATATGGTAAAAATAAATAAATAAATATATAAAAAAGTGGCTTCTCCCTTCATCACAGCAAGTATAAATAATTTTAGTTAACTTATCACTTTGTCTTAAAATGCAACCCACGATCTCTTCTTCTTTTACCTCATCTCTTGCTGATAAATAAAACCTAAGAAACTTATCACTCAGCGAAAGTCCATTAAGGGTTATCAGAGATAACAATTTAAATTTTTTAACACTTTCCCAGTTGATTTTATTTTGTAAGGGAATTGGTGTGTTTGTGGTAGGTCTCCTTGAGAAAGAAGGAAGGATACAAGGAAGGGAAAGCAGAAAAAAACAACATTTTGTTGTTTGACATGGGCACACAAGGAATTATTTTGGATAGGATAGAAATTGTTGCAGTGTTGGCAGTAGAGGTAGGTTTAATATTTATTTGAGTCCCTTTCTCCATTTTAGTGTTCTCTCTAGGCCTAGTTCCATGTGTTCTCTCTAGGCCTAGTTCCATGTGGCTCTTCTCTTAGCTTAGTGTTTCTCAACCTTGGTAGCTTGAAGATAGGTGGACTTCAACTCCCAGTTGAAGCGCTGCTGGCTGGGGGATTCTGGGAGTTAAAGTCCACCCATCTTCAAGCTTCCAAGGTTGAGAAACACTGTCTTAGCTACGTAGTTCTATGTGTTCTATCTCCTCAAACTTGTTCTTTGTTTCCTTGTTACGTTTTCATGACTTACTGACTTAAGTTGTGTTGTCATTGTACATTAATTCATACGGTACAAAGATTTCATTTTCCCTCTTATAGGTGTCATAAAATACTATTTCACAGAATTGCTTATTCAGCCATCTGAAGACAGCTTTTGCATAATACCAAGGTAGTATCACGTATTTCTATATTAAAATGGTATGGCTTGTCAAATGCTATATGTAAAGCAACTTTTTGATAACTTCCCCTTTGGGGAAATTAATTCAAAACCCTGTGTATAGTTTAAGTAATGATAATTGTGTATTCACTAAATATACTTATTGTTTTCCCTGCTCTTTTTCTTTCTCTTTTAGTTGTGTAATTAGAGTATGACGTTAGGGAGTATAAACATTGAAATCAAAGATATTGGAGACCATTAGATGACTCTATATCAATTTCTTAGATTTCAAATGTCCAATTTTAAAGGCACAATCTCTCTTCTGGGTTACAGAGTTGGCTAAAAGTATAAGTATCTCTCATTTAAATCCAGTAATGGCTTTTAACTTCTAGAGATATCAATAATTATGCCATGCCATTTTCATTTGTTTTATTCTTTATAGGAATATGTTATGTCATACATCAAATGCAAACTTTCTGCTTTATGGATTAAAAAATGGTGGATTCCATTTACTTGTTTCAACTTGTTTCATGGCAAATTGGGATTCTTGGGGAAAAAGTGAAGGATACCAATACTTTTGGCCACATCTGTAGCTCCAAATGTCTGAATCTTGTCCTTTTGTTCAAGAGGTAAATAGAAAAGATTGAATCTTGTTTTTTGTTCTCATAGTGCAGGAATCAGCAATCATTTTAAATGGCAGGCACCATGGTGTGATTCTGCATAACATTATAAGTTACACCCCAGTAAATAAGTGAACTTGGAACATTAATTTAAAAGAAAGCAATAATTAAAAATAATTAAATAACCGAGATTTTATGAGATTTCACGTAAGAACATAGAAATTTTGGCACTGTTTAACATTCTTATAAAATTTTGGCAATTAAAAAAATACTTTCATGTAACTTTTAAAAGGGTAGAAGGTCCTTGAGCCTGTTTCATAGCTTTGAAAATATAGGTGCTCCATTGCTCACTCTTCTTTCCAAACAAGGTTTGGGCAATTTTCATAGCTGGTAGCAAAGTAAGTAGAGAAGCGTTCACTCTTGCTGCATCTGTAAAACCAAATCCACCCTTTTATTAAAACCAGAAGTATTTTCTATTCTTCTGGAATAGAAGGTTCCAGAATAGAATAGAAGGTTTTCATATTGGTTATTCTGCCCTTGAAAATGCTTTTAATATCTTGACAATGCCCTTGTAAAATCATTGTTTCCAGTATGCTTACAACAGAATTAATAAGTCCCCAACCCAATCATTTACTTGCTGCTGTAGCAAGGGTTAGGGTTAATCAGTGGCACATTATGCAAACCTAATGTTGCTTTAATTAATTTCTGCCATGAATCATATAATTGCCAATTAAAAGCTGGTATCTAGCTATCACTTTCTAGCCTATGCAGCTTTCAGATTCATTAAAGTTTCTACCTTTTTAATTGTAGGATGACATTTGACTAAAACACGTCATTCTGAAGGGAAAAATCACAGAATGTAGACTGTTGCTATCAGTATATAAAGGGGGGATTTTCTAGCATTTGTTTTATGCCTGCATCACACTGGACATCAAAAATGTAGTGATGGCCAAGAATAAGTGTATACTGAGAGTCACTGCAATTGAACAAAAGCACGGTGGCTCATGTAGTTAGGATGCTGAGTTTGAGGTTAGCAAGCCCATGTTTGAGTCGAGTACTGCCGTGGGGTGGGGTAAGCTCCCGTCCTTTGCTCCAGCTCCTGCTGGGGATATGAAAGGAGCCCCCAACTGGGCATCCTCTGGACAACGGTGATGTTACCAGCTAATGCTTTCAAGCTGGAAGTGCCTCTGTGCTTCTGACAGGAATGCGATGCAATTGTAGTTGCATACTTTTAAGTGTACAATAATAAAAAATAATTCTGAAAACTCGGTTGGTGTTGGACAATTGGCTTCCTCCATACTGTGGGTCCAGTATATAGTCAGGGCAGGCAATGTTAATAAGATTGGTGCATACTTTCATTAATCTAAGGTACTTTGTCTTGGACCCATTCTGATTCAAAATAGATGTGGCAATTTATTATGATGTAGGAAAAAAGAGTTTTTGGAACTATGGGAGAAGGATGGAAATACGAGGGCAGGAGAACAAATGGATTGCTATGCTTAAAGAATTCAAAACTACTTTGGACAGTATTTTGTTAATTATACTCTGTTTTAAATGTAAAAAAATTCCATTTTGAAGAACCAGTTTTATTAACAAAGACTTATATGTATTGACCACAGCTGAGTTTTATCCCTGCCTCTTTTCCAATAGGAAAAGAAAATTCCTTGTTTTTCTTTTCTGCTGTTTCATACTTGCTGCTGCCCAGTGGAGTCCCAAGAAAGATAGAAATGCTTCTAGAAAATGCTAAAATATGACTTGGTCAAATGTAGCCTTGCGGCCTGAAGCTGTCCCATTAGGTTGGGACCCTAGGTCCTACCAGTGTTGTTTTGATAGATCTGAAGGATAGTGGGGGATGAGATAAGAATGTACTAGAAGTCCTAGAATGGGCAGACTGCTGGCTGAATGTGGCCCTCAGAATCCTATTTACAGCCTCTGTTCTCCCAAATTGATGAGGGCAACATTTTCTTTCCTGTTTTAAGTAGGTGTAAAATTGCCACAACAATGTGCTGCAACACATCCTAGGAGATTATGAACTAAAAATACAGCTAGTGGGACCTAAAAAGTTTGGTTTAAAAAGGTTAATTACTAGAATGGGTTACTGGGCCTAGAATGTTTCTTTGACATTCTCACTTGTTTTTCAAATAATGGTATTTCTTGGTATTTTATATATAATTGTCTTTTCGGCTCCAAAACAGGTCTTCCTTTATACAGACTGTTGTAGCCAAGTGCTTCATGGAACTCACATTCTCTAGAAGCACATTTAGGTTCAGCATCCAAGGAATGGATGGCACAGTCTATATCTTGGTAAGTCACAAACTTTAGTGTTACTTATTAGAAACTTCCTCATCTTGTTACAGACTTACCCAGCTGTTAAGACCTGCAGAAGGAACTCTTTTGAAGAAGTTCACACTAACAGTTAGGCAAACCAGGGTATTCTTCCTGCATTGTTCTCAGATTGTTCTCAGATTGGTATTCTTCCTTCATAGTTCTCATCTTATGCTTACTTCTTAAATTATTTTAATGCAATTGTATTGATAATTTAAATCTGTACCTTTAGCTTTTATATTCTGTTTTTGTTTCAGAGTTTTGATACAGGTAGTCCTCAACTTAAAACAGTTCGCTTAGTGACCCAGCAAACCCAGTGGTGGGATTCAGCCAGTTCTCACCACTTCGGGAGAACCAGTTGTTAACTTTCTGAGCAGTTTGGCAAACTGGTTGTTGGAAGAAATCATTAGGGCAGAGAACCGGTTGTTAAATTACTTGAATCCCACCACTGAGCAAATCCTTGTATTTCTAATGGGTGTTCTTTGCTGGAATGTCCAAAAGGCTGGAAACCAGGAAAACAAAATCCAAACCCATCATAAATCACAGTCATGTGACTGTGGAATGCGGCAACCACCTGTAAAGGTGAGCCGGTTGCCAAGTGCCTAAAATGTGTCTTGTGATCAAGGGATTGTGGATAAGCATCAGAACTCCGAAACCGGGTCAGTAGTAGTAGTAGTAGTGTTCTCTATGGTTTTTTATGTGAGAAAATGGAATGGAATGGAATGGAATAGAATAGAATAGAATAGAATAGAATAGAATAGAATAGAATAGAATAGAATAGAATAGAATAGAATAGAATTCTCTATTGGCCAAGTGTGATTGGATACACAAGGAATTTGTCTGGTGCATAATAATAGTTCCACTTTCATTTATCTCTATTTGTGCTTGCTAATGAACAACCTGAATATAGTAGAATTCTATACGTGGACTAAGCCCATTAAAATGTGACTTATAAGAATGTTTCTTATCCATAGATCTGGGTACTGAATTGTGACACACTGATGGTGGAAACATCAGGAAACCCAGTTTCCAAAAATGTTTTTACATTACTTGAACCTGAGCTGTCATCTCCTATGAGGCCTGCTGAGATTCATAAAGCTGTTAAAGTTCTTTACCATCCTTGTACTGAGAACAGAAACAAGGAGTAAGTACTGATTCTGCATATATATTTTTTAAAAGACATTGTAATAGATGACCTTCATTCCCAAATGTTTTTATATAGTATAATTTCTGAAATCCAGTGTCTTCTTAAGCCAGTGAAATCTATTTGACAAATCTCTTCAGGACAGTTTTAAGTTATTGTGCAGCTTGTATTATGTGTGTATGAATATAAATGTATATGCTACCGCCCCTATTCACCACAAACACCCACAGTGTAACTCAGATAGATAAAGAGTAACACATGGATATCAAATCTGTACAACATCAACATAATTTAATTGTGTTCTGATACTATTGGTTGGGGTTTGTTCTTTTCAATATAACAATTTTAAATTGGGGTATTTTAAATTTTTGGGGTTTTAAATTCAGCCGAATTTATTTAATAATTTTAAATTTTTAATTGATGTTTGTCTTGTGTTTTTAAATAGGCTGTACACCACCCTGAGTCCTTCGGGAGAAGGGCGGTATAGAAATAAAATTATACTTATACTTATACTTTTCATAGACATTAAAATTAAAATGTCTATGATAAGAACAAACCCTAACCAATAGTACCAGAACACAAATTATAATCAATATTACTCTACACGCCACAGATAATAGCATAAATACAGTAATGAAATATTAGCCAACTCTAGCAGGACAACAGTAACTCACCCAAAGCCCTTCCAGAACAATTCAATGTATAAAACATCCTTAAAAACCATCGCATTGTGACATGTTTATCAGTAAAAGGATGTAATTCCTGAGGGTTGTAGACATTACAGAAAACTGCTATGTCTCCTATTCATCCACTTTAATTTTACAAACATATATAAAAATGAAATGTTCCTTTCTGTGTTAGGTGTGTACAGTATACTGTGTGTAAAAACTATAATTTATTAACAGGCTATTTTCACTATCTTTTGGACGCTTATGCATAGTTCTTTAATGAGTTGCTTTTTAAAATAAACGTGTATGACCTAGGAAAGTTGAATGAATGCAAATGTTAGTACCGCTGGCTTTTGATTTTCTCTATAATTAATTTTCTGCTTAATTTAATGGATTTGAATTCTGAGGCTTTAACAAGAGATTACTTTTGTTCCTTATATGTTTAATGTAACGTAGTAAGGAACCAATTGACATGCAAATCTGTTTTGTACCTCTGGAAACAGCAAAGCTACAATGGAGAACATTTTAAAACAGCTGATACGATACGTTGGCTGGATTCTTATCAATAGTTTTTTTAAATATAGCTGCCTTTATTTTTTTTTTAAATGCATCCTCTATAATCCATATTTATGTAAAATCTTTATTTCCTGTTCTTGCTGTTTTAAGAGATGATTTATGGCACCTTAGAACATGCAACCAAGCAACTATAGTACCTTCATACCTCAAACATACTGAAATTTTGTTGATGGACTTGAAATCTGGGCATCTGAGTTCATATGAAAAACTGACACTTGCTGAAAACAGGAATTTATAACAATGAGAACAAGAATAGTGTCTCTTGAAGCTATAAAATGTTGTTAATCCTCAAAATCCTACCTAGCATGGTCACTCAGGTATTATAAGAATGGTGACTCTAAAAATATGAAGCATGCCTTGTTGCCTCTTCCTGGGCTAGTGTGATGAGCAAAAAATTGGGTATGTTTTTCTGGGAAAAGTAGAGATTATGTGGAGACAGGAGTATTTTCAAATAGTTCAAAGTCTATTATGTAAAGTATTTATTAATTTATGTTTTATTAGGTTTGAAATTGGCACAGAGTTTTTACTGTAAGAATTAATTGTAGAAGACTGTCTTCAGAGTTAGTGAGCTCTTTTTTCTTTCAGATTATTAAACGGAGTCTGAGCATCCATCAGTTGGAGACGTTGTAGCTGTAGGACTGGGACAAAATATATTTTTTTCCATAAGATTTCCATAAGAAATCTGCAATTTCAAATATTGGATATTTTGGGTATTCTTTCCTATTCATGATGGGCTTGTGAACATATTTCTAAGGTTTATGGACTAGTTTTATAAGAAAATTAGTAATTACAGAATTGTAGATAAATTATTTTTCCAGAATTCCTAATTAATATGGCCCAACAGCCATGACTCAAGATCTAAAGAGTTGTACTGTATTCTCAGTACATCTGGTATTAGGGGTAGTTGATTTGAACACTTATGTAAAGGGTAGGCAACCTAGTGACGATAGTTACCAATGGGCTCACTTTCTATCCTGACTCTATTTTTAGATATTTTAAAATAAATATATAGGAATTTGCCTTCTACATTATTTTTATAGAACACTTGTGCATCTTGAAGCCTTTTTAGGAAATCAAAATGGTGGCTGACTCCAGCCCAATCTTAGTTTGAAAATATGTTCACTTGCCCATCCCCCCCACCCCAAATAAACAGAGGTTTAGAACAACATAGAAGAGGGAGGGCAGGTAGCCATCCTCTAGTTTGCCTTCTAGTAAGTGAGTTGTGAGAGGCCACAAACTTCATGGCATCCATTTTGTGAGAATACTCATAAGAAACTCTGTATAGTTCCAAATGTGCCTAAAACAGCTTACTGTGAATTTCATCCAGGATGTTTATAGATTCCTTACCAGAATTTGCACAGAGAAGACACTGGGACCTAGTCTGAGAAATCATGCACTATGCAATTTTTCCATATCCTGTCACAACTCACTTACCAGAAACTCATGTTTCCATCACTGTATACCACAAAATGTAATGATGAATGCTCTTCAGTGCTCATTTTTATTGACGGAGCTTATTAAGCAGGGAACATGTGAGCTTTTTGTTTTCTTGGTGTTTGTAAATCTCCTAGCAATTATGAAGCACTTCTGTAATTTGTAAAGACATTATGAAGGAGGATGTCACATAACAAGTTCTTAATACATTCAAAAGCATTTGTGGATCTCTTAAAACATGGTGTATTCCAAAAGCAGAGTTGTTCTTATTGAGCTGATATTTTTCATCTGCTTGCAGTACAGAAGGCAGCATAATTTTTCCCCCAAATCCCATTTATGTTGTCAGAAGTAGGCTTGCATCACTGATTGGAAATGCGAGACTGTATTTCTCTTTGGGTATCAATGAGATGAATATAGCTGCCGGAAAATACTTAATTAATGGGTGGTGTTTATAATCCATCCTGTCCTAAAGGGCTCTAGGCAGCATACCAATAGCAAAACAACAAAATATAAGAAAAATATAATAAAATCCACTACACTTTAATTGGATTAAATGGGAAAGCTGTGTTACTTACGCCAACAAGGACAGGCTAAAAATAAAAATAAATATACCGGTATCTAGAAGATGAACAGTCAAAGTACACAAGATCCATTAAAATGAACGACCTGCTGTTTTATTGATCACAAACCAGCTACATTTCTGGTTTCTGGCAAAAAACATTCATTGGATATAATAGCTTTACTTAATGACTATAATGTTTGTTTAACAAGTGGCACAAAACGGTCATAAAATTGGTCGTGGTCATGTGGTGACTCACTTAATGGCTGGACCGAGATATGGCCATATTTCTGGGCTCATTTGGGTCTTACTCTCATTAACCTTAGCTGAAATGGTCTGATTAGTGCTTCTGATTAGAAAGGCAGGATATAAATCAAATAAATAAATGATTAATCCCATTTAAGAGAATAGCAACTTTTCTAGTGCTTTAAATGTGGTGTTTAGGATACCATACCTGGAGAAAGGATCCCAATGTTACTACTGAAAAGTTTTCCAGTTCTCTTCCAAAAAACAGCTAGAAAGTTATCTTTTAGGGATCCCAATATAGATGAGAGAAAACAGATCCTCTAATTCTAAATAATTTGGGACTTTATTTCCCATCCAAAACCTTGAATCAACTTAGTAGTAAGGAAAAATTTCCTGACAGTTAGAACAATTAATCAGTGGAATGATTTGTCTCCAGAAGTTGTGGATGCTCCATCCTTGGAGGTTTTTAAGAAGAGATTGGACAAACATTTGTCTAAAATAGTATAGGGTTTCATGACTCATCAGGGGGTTGGACTAGAAGACCTCCAAGGTCCCTTCCAACTCTATTATCCCGTTAACTGAACTGTAACATGAATTGGTAGCTAACAGAGATCTAAAGTAGTATAGAACGTTAATGGTGACCACCGTACAAGAGTTGTAGCTACTGTAAGCAGTTTAACCGTAACAACTTAACAGAATTATGCAGCAGTTGTTGGTGCTTAGAGTGTCTCCTTTAGAATTAGTAGTTTCTACACAATACAGCAGGGGTCCTCAAACTTGGCAGCTTTAAGACTTTTGGACTTCAACTCCCAGAATTCTCCAGCCAGCTATGCTGGAATTGAAGTCCACAAGTCTTAAAGTTGCCAAGTTTGAAGACCTCTGCAATACAGTTTGTATGATAGGGATAATTGAAATACTCCCCCTCTCCATCTGCAATTTCTAATAGTTCAGTCCCTAAATGAAACTGCTGACCTTTTGGGTTTCTGTAATCTGTCACTGAGCTAAACAAGAGAACTACACAATTTTGCCCCTCCCTGAATCTAAAACCATGATACTGATTTGATTGTGATTTTTATTAGGAAAGCAGCTAAGGTTCCTGATAGTTGGGCTGTCTTTATAATTTTGTTTACTTGAAAACTAGATTATTATGTCTGAAAAATCATTTGTCATTAGCTACTGTTTGCAGTGATGTATCATAATTGGCTGCTTTATATCCATTTCAAATAGCGAAGCACATGAATTTTGACAATCTCTTCCCCAAGGCGACATTAGTCAGTGTGAGCTCAAACTGCTGGGTCAACATTTCCTTCCCCGAAGTCATACAAGAGTGTAAAAATTTTATGAGGCGACTTTAACAAGACCCACTGGGATTTGGGATTATTTGTTTTAAGTTCTTATTAAAGAGAAAAAGTTCTGCCCGTGTTTAGGTGAGTAAAGTAAAGCTAGTTCAAGACAGCACTGTTGTTGTAGGGGGGAAAATTGATAGGGAATATTTGAAATCAAAAAGAACATTGCTTTTTTAGGTATGTGAAGTGTATTTTGCCAGAATAAGTGTTTAATTGTGACAACATACCTTAAAATTCTAAAGTTATTTCTAGATTAATAAGAGCAACGTTTTTGCTTGAAAACAATCTAATAAATAAAAAGGGACGCCCACTGGGATTTTTTTTTTCCTGCAGCATATTCATATGATATTGTATTTGGAAAAGACTACTGCCTCTCAAGAAAATAAGGTTGGGATCATGATGAAGAGAGTACCTTACTGGATGGCTGAAAAAAGACAGACCAAAAAGAAATATATTTTCTTCTTCTCTCCAACCCAAAAAGAGTAATCCTGATACATTCTATTTAAAAGTAGAAAACACCCTTGTTTTGAAATACAGCTCTAGTCCTAGTAATTTCATTCCTCAGCTTAGACTATGGTTTGTTGGTTTGGATCATCCTAAACCAGGTTGGGATTTGTCTCTCTCTCTCTGATGGACATAGTAACTGTAACAGGCAATACAATGTATTTCAACAATTACATAAGTTTATTGAATAGTTTGAAACTTAATAAAAAGGCCACCAATTCCAGCACAAGTGTCCAGAGAAATCAACAGTTGATTATAGGTAAAAGTAAAGGTTCCCCTAGCACATATGTTCTAGTCCCGTGATGGCGAACCTATGGCATGCGTGCCAGAAGTGGAATGCAGAGCCCTCTCTGTGGGCACGTGCGCCATTGCCATCTCTTCTGGTTTCCAGCACACACATGTGCGCTGGCCAGCTGGTTTTCACGGGCGCTGGAGCGCCTGAAAATGGCCCAAAAAACGGCCTGAAAACAGCCCAGAAAACCAGCCTGAAACTGCCTCAAAAAATGTCCGGAAAACAGCCCAGAAAATGGCCTGAAAAATGGCCCGAAAAACGGCCACAAAATAGGCTATTTTCCAGCGCTCCGGCATGCACACATGCATGCACACACATTCCGGTTTGGGCACTCGGTGCTGAAAAGGTTCGCCATCTCTGTTCTAGTCATTCCCAACTCTAGGGGGCAATGCTCATCTCCGTTTCAAAGCCAAAGAGCCAGCGCTGTCCAAAGACGTCTCCATGGTCATGTGGCTGGCATGACTAAATGCCAAAGGTGCACGGAATGCTCTTACCTTCCCACCAAAGGTGGTCCCTATTTTTCTACTTGCATTTTTTACATGCTTTCAAACTGCTAGGTTGGCAGAAACTGGGACAAGTAACAGGAGCTCACCTCATTACGTGGCACTAGGGATTTGAACCGCTGAACTGCAGACCTTTTGATTGACAAGTTCAGCGTCTTAACCACTGAGCCACCCCATCCCTTCTACAGTTGATTATAATGCCTTCTTAATGGGATGAGCAAAGTGATGTCCAAACTGGGGTTATTGGGAATGAGTCCTATTATCCTGCTATTCTAGGGGGGTTGTGTGTTGATTAGGATAGAGTGGGTCAGGATAGGAAAGTAAAATCAGAATAATAAATGTTATTTGATCTCACTCACCAATTTTAATCTAATTACAATCTCCATATACTGCTCCTGTTCCAATGGTGAACACCATTACCACTGGAAGGATGAGTGACAAGACCATTCCTGCTCTTAGACCATGACACTGAAAAACCAGAGTAAATAAGCCATCACTGATATTGGAGCAGAACTTTAATAAATCTTACGGTAGGAAGCACGTGGTCAAAATGGCTTCAGTCAGGTCAGATTCAGGGTTGAAGTTAATACATTATGTCCAATATCTGTTTAGATTCTAACACACAACATTTATATACTGTAGGTCTTTGCCTCATTCACTTTTAAGTGAACTCTCCCCACTCACTCTTATTCATCCATCATTCCAACCAGCAAGACACATCTTAAAAGAGTTATTTTGCTTACCTAACAATGGTTCAGTTGCAGGTTGCACCAATAGAATTGAAACTTACCACTTGTTGAATCATTCCTACTAGAAAATAATTAAAATTACAGACAGTGTAAGGTGATCTAGCCATTTACATTTTGCTGCAGATGAAAAAAAGAATAAACGGCCAATCATACATCATATTTTTCATCTGTCAAAATGAAAGCCAGTCAGAAAATATTAGAAGCTAAAGACCATCCTTGGAGAAAAAGGGCTAAATTAATTAGCCCTTCTTCCTCTCTCTTCTTATAGTATTAAGCAGAACATTATATTAGATTCTGACCAGTAATTTTCACTTAATTTAAATTTGAGCATTATTACAATTTTATTTCCTGTTTGGAAGGGAGAGGTTGAGACCTGCAATGATTTCTAATCTAGGAATATTATCTCCAGACACTGGCTTTCCAGTATCTTCATCCATCAGAATGACCACTTTGTTGATTGCTGGGTGTCATTACTCATGTCCTTTGGGCCATTCTGTTTTTCTTTAATATTCTAGTACTGGTCTGGAGTGGAATTATCTCACCATAGTATTCATTCTGGTGTGATCTTCTTTTCATGTAGTAATATTTGTAAATCACATCATAACTGCGAAGCAAGCCTTTGCATTAAGTTTTTTGTTAGCCATCCATTATATGTATTCACACAGGTTACTTTTTGCTCATCCATAAATGGTCTTAGGTTTAATCAGGTTCTGTGTCCTTCCTTATTTAGTCTCGGGATTGGCCAAGTCTCTGTTCTGTCCCACTATTCTACTCCGCCGTCCCAGTTTTCAATTTCACATGCTCAGTTTAGATAATGTGTCTGTATCAATCAGTGTTCAGTGTAGTTTCATTGTGTCCTCATTTCCTTCTCCTGCTGCTGTTCCTATTTTCTTGAAGGTAATGCCCCATTAGAATGATTGAAGCTAATTCAAAACTTTCCCTTACTATTGGCACAGTTCAATTTTCTCCAAATAGAGAGTAATCTTTCACATCCCTCAGAATTTTTTCTTTGACTTTGAATGTTCAGAAAACCTTTTTATTTCCTCTGTCCTCAAATCAGGTACCTAAAATTAGCTTCCAACTCAATTAAAAGACTATCAAATTTGATTCCACTCATGGCCCTGAGAAGAAGTCCAAGTGTTGTAGCAGTTCTGGATTTTACATCTTTATAAAATTACAGTATATATTTATTGCAGAATTTCAGAATAAGAGTTGGAAGGCACCTTGGAGGTCTTCTAGTCCAATCCCCTGCTCAAGCTGGGATCCTATACCATTCTGGACAAATGGCAGTCCAATCTCTTATTAAAAATTTCCAGTGATGGAGCACCCACAACTTCTGGAGGCAAGCTGTTCCACTGATGAATTGTTATCACTGACAAGGAATTTCTCCTTTGTTCTATGTTCTCTCTTTGAAAAGCTTCATGTAACTTATATCTTTATAATTTATATCACCTTTATATCTTCTTCAGAAATTCAAGGGTAGCACTATTGTCATTTTGACCCAGTGATTTATTTAATTTATTTATTTTGCAAACTTCTCTCCCCTCCCCATCTTAATCAAGTAACTCTGGGTGAGTAACAAAACAAAAACAGAAACCTACATATGAAAACAGCAAAAAAAGAAAAAAAAGCCAACAAAAGGTGACCAATAAAAATAATCAACTCATCAAAATAGTTGAACAGTGCAGTAGCACTGCAGTAGCATTCTGACTTTGAAGCCAGAGGGAAGAACTAGGGTTTTTTTGGCCAACTGGGTTGGGGCAATCTGAACCCCACGGGAGTGGGAGGGTCTGTTTCACAGGAAAAGCTTTCATAAAATCTAATTTGATTTATACCTACAACTTCCCCAACAAGATAAATGGGAAACTTTCATTGTGTCCAGCATTTTCTCCATCTTCCTCCATTTACCTGGGGATTCTTGTTTGTTTAACCAGCTTGGATTTCTTTTCTGGGAAGTTTGAAAGCATACCCATTCTTTTGTAGTAGTAATTAACTTTCATAATATTGCACTATTGTTAGCAACCCCTCTGGGCTAGCCACTTCTCCAAGGGAGATGAATTTCATAACGTCAGCCTTAGCTTATTTTTAACAGAGGCAGAAGTGTTGATACGTTTTGGTTTTTAATCTCTTGACATCCCACCATAATGGGGCTCTATTCATCAGTGCATGCTCCAGAAGGCTGTATAATGAGCTGCTGTTGAAAGAAGTGAGATTTGTCATCATGCATCACTCTGCAGGGATTGTATGTGCAGGATAGGTTGCCCAAGTATGGTGAATACAAACACATTTTTAATCAAATGGTTCAGCATATAAACTCATGTAAACCTCAAGGATCTGACTGAGGCATAAGCAGTTTAGAGATACTTAGAGGCTGTTTTTCATTGCATACTCCATCAGAGCAAGCATCTTTTTTACCCTGTCAGCTGGCGAGAATTAAGATACAGTGGTTAAAATAACAAAAACAACAGCATATTTTATCAAATTTGTTGGTCAGGCGAAAAGTATAATGATGAGGATTTGGGTTGGCACCAGAGAGATTCAAGTTCAAATTAGTCAGATAACTGGACAAGTCTCCTCCTCCTCCTCCTCCTCCTCCTCCTCCTCCTCCTCCTCCTCCTCCTCTCCTCTCCTCTCAAACCAAGCTATCTCACAGGAAATGAACTAAAACTGGCCTAACTCCCTTTTAAAAAACTTTCCCAAATCCTGGAAATATTGCAGGTTTTTTAACCCTATCTATGCTTTTGAACTGAATTCATTCTACTCTTCTCTGCCTATCTTGCCACATCTTGATAAAATAACTTGTTTATTTTCAAGAGCCGCAGTGGTTAGAATGCAGTACTGCAGGCTGATTTTGCTGACTACCAGCTGCCTGCAATTTGGCAGTTTGAATCTCACCAGGCTCCAGGTTGACTCAGCCTTCGATCCTTCCGAGGTCGGTAAAATGGGGACCCAGATCGTTGGGGGCAATAGGCTGACTCTAAACTGCTTGGAGAGGGTTGTAAAGCACTGTGAAGCGGTGTATAAGTTTAAGTGCTATTGCTATCTTGCAGATAATAACATTCTTTTGTATTTCAAGCATATAATTATTATATTGCCATAATTGTGTAAAAGATGAAATGCTGTAGCTAAGAAACAGCTAGGACACAGAAATCCATGGTTTATATATACTGTATTTTTCGGAGTATAAAACGTATCTTTTTCCCCCAAAAAAGAGGGTGAAAATCTGGGTGCGTCTTATACTCCAAATGTAGCCCTACCCAGCTTCTCAAACGGAGATTTTAGAGGCTGAAAAAAGCATCAGAAATGAAGCTTCAGAAAAGAAGCCCCCAAACAGAGCTTCAGAGGGTTTTTTTCTGAAGCTCTGTTTTGGAGGCTTTCAGAGGCAGGAAAGAAAGTTTTTTCTGAAACAGAGTTTCAGAAGTTTCAGAGGCAGAAAAAAAAAGCAAAAAAAAAAAAAAAAAAGCAAAGCACAGAGCTCACAACCAAGGAACCTGTTGCTAAAATTCACCTCTGGGAACAGCTGATAGGAGGTATTCTGGGTGGCCGTCCACCTGCCAATCAGCTTTTTTCGTATTTTCCTCCCCAAAAACTAAGGTGCGTCTTATACTCCAGTGCGTCTTATACTCCGAAAAATATGGTATATAATTTATACCATAATTAATTTATAACACATAATTTATACATTTGGAAATGTATAATGAGCCTTCTTTTAAAAAAATACTTTTCATGTCTTTCTCATGTACTATGCTGTGTTTGAGTTTGGGGTTTGTTTGTTTTTTCTTTTGGGTCATTTTTCTGGATAGATAGGAACATTCTGAAGCAAATGGAATAGATACCCATTTTTTTATTTTCTAAGAAAATAATAGTCCAAGGAGCATCCTTGTAAATAAAGGTACCCCATGCATGTGCCTGGCTTTGCAGAATGCTAGGTTCTGTATTTTTGTATCAAAGAACAGATGGAGCAAGGATCATGGCAGAAACCAAAACAGCATTGAGGATGCCAGTAGTAGCATCTTCTGATATGTCTTAAGAGTCTTCAGTGCATTTAGTTCGCTACTCCTATAAATGGAATCCAAAAATAAATATGATCTCATTAGACATTTACGATGACAGGCCAACCACTTAAGTAATTGAATAAGGTTTTAACAAGAGAGCATTATGTCCATTGCTCTATTTCTGTGCAGCTAAACCTGCTTATAAGCAATATTTGTTGTTTTTCAGTTATTAAAAGTTTAAATTCCCTGCATATTACATTCAGAGGTAACAGAATTCTTGTTTCATTCCAGCCTTGTTGATGCATGGAGAGAAGATATTGGAGTCTCTCCGCTCACATTTCCATCAAAAACCTGTTTGGAACTTCTGTTGATATTATCTCAGAGTAATGTTTCGTTGCCTCCTTCTCTTCGCTGGATGAATTCCTTCCAGGTAAAGAAGTCTTATTATTTGACATCATATTTTAACATTGCAAGAATAAGCTTTGGAATCTAGATCTTTATCCAAATGGAAAAGTTAATAAAAGCAGATGTTTCATTGGCCTTTCTTTGCTCTCTTCATTTAGTACCCAATTATGGTTTGAATAAATCATTTTTATTCATTCTTATGCACAAAATGGAAGATAATATATGAAATTGGAGATGGTGTTGTATTCACCTATTTAACTTACTGAAAATGTTACATTTCCCCCCCTCCTCTGTGCAAGACGTGTCGGGTGATTCTCTGCCCTTTGAGTTATGCTCGTCACCATCAGTCATACAGCATTGTCTTGGAATGTGCTCTTGGAAGATAAATTTCCAAAGCTCCGGTTACTCATTGTGTTGGGGAAATTCCTTTCGGTTCTATCTTCTTCATAAATGGAGGAAGCCCAAAAATCCAATGAGTTCATCATGCTTGTGGCCATATTTTTTTCACTGGAGAGACTTATCTGCCACATTTTAGCCATAACTAGTATTTCTACTTATCAATTTAATCTAATTTAATAACATGCTGTAGTGATCCTTGCTACTGAGGGAAAGCTCCCAAGGGCAGTTTTGCTGACATACTACTTGTATGTTACTGCTAAGGGGGCATGATGATAAAGATGCTGAGCTTCTCAGCTGGAGAACTGACAGCCCAGGTTTGACACCCAAGCACTGTGTGATGGAGTGAGCTTCCATTACTTGCTCCAGCTCCTGCCTACCTAGCAGTTCAAAAGCTTGCAAATGTGAGTAGATAAATAAGTACCACTTTGTTGGGAAGGTAACAGTGTTCTGTCCTCGGCATATACTCATGTGGCCAGATGACCATAGAAATGTTTTCGGACAATTCTGGCTCCCTCAGCTAGGAAACGGTGATCAGCACTGCCCCCTAGAGTTGGATACAACTGGAAAAGGGAAACCTTTACCTTACTACTTGCTATTGAATCCCTGGGGATCTCAAAGTCAGGGACCCAAGTAGAGCTCTGATAGAGTATGATGAACCTCAGTTTATTCCTCTTCAGGGGAGAAGCTCAACTTCATTTCCTCTATTTTAGGGAAGCCATCAACCCTGACTCAGTTGGAGGATGTAGCTATCCAATCACCCGATAGGGTTTCTATACTATTTGGGAGAAAGAATCAGCATCAAGACAGTGGACTTGAATGAGCAAAGGAAGCCTGTGCCTCTTTAAGGTTTCTTAAAACTGTACTTGAGCGGAAACAGGAGATGGGACAATAATTCTTAAAATGGGTGCTAATTCAGCTTGTACATTCTTACTTGAACTTTATCCTCTACCAGAGCCCAAGCCTTACAAACAAGTTAGAAGACTGTCTCAGGTTTGCCCCATTTCATTCAGAGAGAGAGAGGGGGGGGGGGATTATTTATTCATTCATTCATTCATTCATTCATTCATTCATTCATTCATTATTTTTTGCCACCCATCTTACCTCAAGATAACTCTGGGCAGATTTTGTTGGGATGCCAAACTTCACAGGGCCTACTAGAATGTCATCTTAACGTTATTTTCTTTACAAGCCAGTTCTGGCACCAGGACCATATGGTAAAGGAAGAGTGCATTTGCCAATTTATTTAAAAAGCACTTTACTTCTTCTAATCTTTGGGAAAATTCTTTTGCAAACTACCAAAAAAAATGTACAAATATCGCTGTGTTATTTACAGTAATAAATTGCTGGCTTTAATAAAACCCCGAGTTCATAATATAAAAGATACATTATGGATATTTTATCTGAGGTCAGTGTGATTTCTGTTTCAAGCAGAAATAAGAATTCTCTATTCCGTTTACCCTTTGGATATCATCGTTTAAGGAGGGGACAGGTATCCATATGCTTGCATAACAAAATATTGAAATGGCCATGGCTGGCTTGAGGGAGGAACTTTTCCAATAAATGCAAGATTCAGATAGGAAGGCTGTTTGGAAAAGAATATAGTCTTCTATAGTTGGGGAAAAGTCACTCCTAGGAGTCATTCTGTTAAATTGGATAATAATGACAACATCAGATTGCATTTTTTTGGTCTTACTCTGTTTTGGAAATATATAAGTTGTATGAATGAATACACAAGAAGCAATTTCATTACTTTATCTCATATAAGAGGTTGAAAATCACGAAGAGGAAATACAGGTTTTTTTTTTCTAAACTATTTCAATCCTATTCCAGAAATACAATTTTAGAGCCATGTGGAGATTTTGTTTTAATAAAGAAAAACTGGAAATTATGGTTCAGGAGCGAAATGAATCACTGGATTTGACAGATCCATATAACTTCAACATAAATATTACTGCCGTTCCTCTTAGAATCAATTCAGTCTGTTTAGATTGTGGCTTGATGAGAAACGACCACAGAATCTATAGATTATGACATTTTCTTTAATGCAAAACACTAGGATACAAAACTCTGCCATTATCCAACATGCGTATGTGTTTGTTGGCTAATGGCAGGCACGCACACACACACACACACACACACACACACACACACACAGCATGCTATCCTTAGCTCCACTGATTTTACATTTCTTGCCTGAAAGGGCTAATGCACATGTACATTTTCTGTTATGAACAGCTTAAAGAGAAACCAAAATTATAGCCTTTGGAACATTACATTTTTTTCCTCCCCCACACCCAGTTTTATATACCTATAAAAGAAAACATCAATGGTCTATTTAATTCCAGCCATCCCTGTTTCACTTTGAAACCTTCAGAGTTAACGTTGGACAGATAACTAAAGTGAAATGCTTGCTTTTTCCCTGACAAGAATGTTAGGAGAAATGTGTTAAGTTGTCTGATGTAAAAATTCAATCT
This sequence comes from Pantherophis guttatus, assembly GCF_059756535.1. Taxonomy (NCBI): domain Eukaryota; kingdom Metazoa; phylum Chordata; class Lepidosauria; order Squamata; family Colubridae; genus Pantherophis; species Pantherophis guttatus. The sequence goes on along the minus strand of NC_142063.1, from coordinate 233,972,455 downwards.
CTGAAAAGATTTGTGCTTGAGTTCTTGTTTGCTTTGGTTTTCTGTAGTCCTGATGTCAGAGAAAGCAAGGTAACTCTGGCAGAACACCAGCAGAATGTGTTTGTGTTTCATGCGTTTGCTTATTTTGTCACAAACATGGAAGGTTAATTCTGTAGAATCACCTTTTTCTGGCTGAGAAGTTTACCAGTTTAATAAATATGACTGGAGATTTTCTGTACTATTACAAATTGTATTCACTGTAAGCAGAAATTTCATAACTAAATGTTATTTGATAAAATACATCACAGACACAGAATTAGAAAAAGGAAATGAAGCAACAACTGGAAAGAGTAGAGATATTTTGTGGTGATGTTTGGGAGCATAGATTCAAAAGTAGGGCTTTAAAAATGTTCTTAATAAACTGTTCCGTTTGGACACCTGCTTTTTCTTTCTCTTTCATTTGTTGCATGTTGTAATGGAAAGTGAGAAAGCTCTTGAGAGACAGGGCAAAAAATGCTGCCTAGGGAAGGATCAGATAGGATCTGATAGGATCCTATCTGATCCTATCCTATCAGATCCTATCCTATCAGATAGGATCACATAGGATCAGAAGGATCTGGGCCAAAACTATTTAATTTGATTTTAATTCTGCTTTTTAAATTTTGTATGTATGTATTTTATTGTTGGCTGTGCACCGCCCTGAGTCCTTCGGGAGTAGGGTGGTATAGAAATCAAATAAAAGAAAGAAAAGGTAAAAGATAAGAGATGGCGTAGCCCATAGATCCACAAAGGATGGAGAAGGAGGCACAGAAAGGACCTCTCTAGCTTCTCAGGTTGTAAAAGAGATGGTGGGGGATTTGTACTTTCAGATACGCAAGATTCTGTTAATGTAGCTTTACAATAAATTAGAATTAGCTCATCTGGTCATATTTCTTATCTGGTCTACCTGGGCAGGCCGATACCTGGACTTTACTTTCAAAACCCTATCTCCATGATAGCAAACCTATGGCATGCGTGCCGGAAGTGGCACACAGAGCCATCTCTCTGGGCATACCAGCTGTTGCCCGTTGCTCTTCCAGATTCTGGCATGCACATGCCATCTGGTCTTTGTGCATGCGGGACTGCTGGAAACTGGAAGAGTAGCTCCCTGGCATGCATATGCGCCGGGAAGCTGAGCTTCCGGTTTCTGGTACACACATGCCTGTCGGCCAGCTGGTCTTCGCGCGCGCATGCATGCCAGAAGACTAGGTGACTGGCACACATGCACACACCGGAAACTGGAAGCTCAGGTTCCCGGCATGCGCACCAGGGAGCTGCTTTTCTGGTTTCCGATGCTCCCCCCCCGTGCGCCTGTGTGCTCCCGTTTTGGCACTCGGTGCTGAAAAGGTTCACCAACACTGCTCTACCTGGTATTATATCACCATTCGCTTTATATCCAACAGGGAAACTCACTAAATTCTTATTAACAAACCAGGAAAGGAGAATTCTGAATGCAAGTTCAAATCTTAACACCAAACCAAGAAACAGGAAGGAAAAGAGTGTATCCTGGGCCACACATTTTTATCAGCAAACACTATTCTTTTGGAAAGTCTTATTTTATATATATATTGCCCTTGAATGTTCCCAGGGAGGCCAAACTGGATACCAGCACAAGTCCTATAACAGAGAGGAGCTGGAATATAATCTCTTGAGGGCAGGCCCTTTATTCCGAGGAAGAGATTCCACAGCCAAATCTCAGGATGTTTCTTTTTCAACATGTATCAGCTTGTCAGTTTCAAGAGAAATAGTCTGAAATTTGTTAGAAGGCAGTCTACCTAGTCCTTCCTGTCAGCAGAACTCATGACACTGATTCTCAGTTGAATGCAGGAGAAGCAGCAAGGTTTCCCTATACGTAGCTTTCTTCTCTGTTGTCTCTTGATGCAAATGACTTGAAATCATGAGCAAAGTGTTAACATACGGAACTTATTCAGTTAATGTAATGTTCTGGTTTATAAAGTAGCTCCAGCCGTAACTTCTGTAAAATCTCACCATTTCTCATTGTAAAATGGATATCCTCATTAAAAAAAATATCTGTGAATGTTTCAACTCCCCCATCAAAAAAGAATAGGATGGGGTTTTGGAGGCCAGTGCACCTGATGTTCCTTTATCAAGCGTAAAAAACAAAAAACCTACCTCATACCAATAAATACCTCTAAGGTTTTACTGGAGTGTTGTTTTTATAAATGAGCAAATGTGTTTAAAGATTCTTGAGATTTTAAAGGATATGGCCCTCTTCCCCCACCCATTTCCATTTTTTGTAAAGAGACAAAACTGTTTTTCTGAAACCTCATCCCATATAGGATGAGTTCAAGAGATGATCTGGTTTCTGAAAAGCCAAGTGACACATAGTTGATGGGTTTGTTTTTTTTCCCCTGAAAGAAAATGTGCAATATTACTGAGACTGGAAACACACTCCAAGCTACGGTTGTAAAACCAAAAAGCAATTTGGATGTGATGAAGGGTACTGGGCTGGAGAAGAGATGTTATTAGACATGTCTTGTATTTGTTGTAGTACAAGAAATGCCCGGGCGTATTACATCCTTTCTTTGGGTGCTTCAGAACATTGTCTCTGTAACTTGTCTGTTCTCAATGAAATCAAAGAAATTACATGCTGTACAATATTTATTTAAACATTAGTATAATAGAACTATGAAGCAAATTTAACAGATAGCTATGAAATTTTAAATCATTCAGAACAAAAATACTGCTAGACTTCATTAACAATCGGGACCTGCAACTTGGTTGTTAAGCGAGGTTATTAAGTAAAACTGCAACTGTGCTGATCTTACTTCAGCTTTCCTTTCCTTCACAGATCTGCAGAAATTGTTAAATGTGAGGATTGATTGCAAAGTTTTTCATTATCCATCTTAACTATGAATGATCGCTAAATGAGGATTACGGTAGTCCCCGCTTCCTGACTATTTGTTCAGTAACTATTCAAAGTTATGATGGTGCTGAAAAAATAACATTACAGGCCCTTTACATCAATTTACAACTTTTGCTGCATCCCTTAGTCATGGGATCACCACTTCAGTCAACACACGCCCTGTGTCTGATCTAAGTTTTTTTCTTTTTCTTCCTTGCAGAACAGAGATATTGGAGAGAAGAATTGCAAGACACTAAGCTGTTGCCTTTCTACACATTGAAAGCAGTGTGATTGTGCTAACAGCCTGAGACTAGGAGCAATGGACATGCTAGGCAAAAACGTACAGTACTCTCTTGAAATCTCTTTCTCTCCAATCTCTCTGCTCTGAGAGATGGGTAGGAAGAAAAAGCAAGTACTTTCTGTAGGCAATCTGTCCTTTGCCTTCCTTTTTTTCCATTGCCAGCATGACCACATTGCTTCCATTGTGTAGAAGAACAAACAGTTTATCCTCTTGAAATCTATTCCTCTCAAATGGCTTCGCTCTGGAGATTCTCCACAACCTTTTGCAAACAACCTTTTGCTAAAGCCCTCTTTCGCTTATGGTTTCTAGCTTAACTCTCCTGAGATTAGTCTTACTCTGAACATTGTCTCTGTGGCAACTAGGGTGCAAATGTTTCTCTTACTTAATTTGTATAAAAGTTCTGAAACGTCTTTTGGGAGAAAAGTGTTCCAATGTTCTTGCTTCACCTAATGGGCAGATTCTGATCCCATGACAATAATTTGTAGAGTTAAATCTGACCTGAGACTAAAGTCCAAAGTAAGATTAAGGTTAGTTTTATGATTAGGGTTAGGGTTATATTTGACCCAACATTTGCAAACCCTCCCCCCAAAAAACAGATGTGTTGATTTTCCTCTGCAAATGCTTACACCTAACATTTTGATACTGCAAGATAAAGCCAACAGGACTACATCAACTCAGGTGTGGGAGAGAGATGCATTCTCTCTCCCACACCTGCTTAACACATTGTAAGCCGCCCTGAGTCTCCGGAGAAGGGCGGCATATAAATCAAATTTAAAAAAAAAATCTTGTTCTGTTTTTCTTTAATGAGGATTTGTTTGGGATTTTTTGGTGCCTTCAAGTCAGTGTTGACTCCTAGGGACTGCCTGAACTAGTCCCTCAGTTTTCTTAGCAATATTTTGGAAGCGGTTTGCTTCTCTCTTCATTGAGGGCTGAGAGTGACTGGCCCAAGGCCACCCTGTTGGCTTTGTGCCTAACGTGGGACTAGAAGTCATAATCTCCCAGTTTCTAGCCTGGTTCTTTAACCACTCATATGAAAATGATGCACCTGTCAGCGTTCCAGAAAAACCCCAACTCCAAGTAAAGACAGCACCGTTATCAAAAGATGGGGACTGATATCGCACTGTTTTGTCTTAACTTATGACCTGAATATTCTTTTAGGATATTCTCTGTGAATATCGTACAAACTGATATATTATGCAGCAGTTAGAAAAAATTATATAACTTTCTTTGGTGTTACTTTATCAAGAAGGCTCTTTTTAATACAATACATATTTATCACTGCCCTTGCAAAATAAAGTTACAGCATTTGGATTAACTTTCTGAAATTCTTAAATAGATTTGTTTTTTTTCTTTTAACATCCCTCTATCTGTCACTGTCATTTCAATATTTCCTCTCAAGAGAAGAGAAAATGTGAGGAATGCTACGTGAATGAGGTTTGAAAACTTGGATAAGGCTTTCTGGTAAACTGCCTGTAATGAATCCTCTGTTTCTAGTTGCATTTCTCTCTGCCACAGTTAATAAAAGTACTTTCAGCTGTATTTTTTCCTCAAAGTACGAAGTAGTAAAGTCTGCAGTAAAGCTTAAATTTTAGTTCCTTCAGGGTGTCTTGAGGATATATTCCATCAGGAGATATTCTCATTAAAAAAAACCCCTATAGTTAAGATTGCCTCTAAAATTATCCATTTTGTAAGCATTTCCACACTCTTGGCACTAGATAATTCACATTGTACCTATCAAGATTTAACTGTTTTTAAATTCTAAAATAAGTACTGACTTGGACCTGATGCATAGACAGGAGAGATTCTTCTCGGGGGATGTTATCAGGTTTTAATATTTGTTTGTTTAATTTATGTCCTCCCCCCCACCCCCAGCCTTACTAAATAGTGTCCAGGCAGAAAAGTTGGTTTCTTGCTGATTATCCTTCTGTCAATAGGCAAATGTATGTTTATTCAGGTAGACTTTTACCTGGGTTTGCTGATGGGTAGCTTTTATACTTTTAATTTGTATTTCTTTTTATAATTTCAAATGTCCACTTTTGGAAATAAGACGGGACTTAATTTTTAATGGTTTTGAAGAATTAAAATTATATCAAGCAAACATTGGCATTTTTGTAAAAGAGATAATAAAAGGGGGGAAATTTGGAAAGAACCATAAATATATTTGAAATCTTTTTTTTTTTTTTTTTTTTAATTAGATTTATATGCTGCCCTTCTCCGGAGACTCAGGGCGGCTTACAATGCGTTAAGCAATAGCCTTCATTCTTTTGTATATTTTTATACAAAGTCAGCTTATTGCCCCCACAAACTGGGTCCTCATTTCACCTACCTTAGAAAGGATGGAAGGCTGAGTCAACCTTGAGCCTTGGAGAGATTCGAACCAGCAGAAATTGCAGGCAGCTGTGTTAATGACAGGGTGCACTAAGCCACTGTACTATCAAATCTTAAGAGCAGATACATACTTTTCAAAATACATACTCATTATTTCTGCCTGAAATATATTTCTAAATTTTAGATAACGTATTAGGGATTCTTTTGTTGATAAGCTTCAACAGAAAATAATGGCAGCTCTTAAGTATTGATATTTACTGTATTTAATAACAATATAAATTGTCAACTGGGAACCTATATTTTTAAGTCTACATGTGGGAATCTAGTTTTATGCAACTGTTCCATGTTTACAGTGATTTATGAGAGTAAATCTTTAAAATTATTCATGCCAAGTCTACACCATCAATTTCAAAAAGAATATGCCTGTAAACTTTTTTTTTTATTTCTTCCATTCCTTAGTTTTAGGATCCCAGTAGAAGTAGATAATAGCATAGACATTACTATTGATAAACTGTTAATGAAAACATTAAATGGGAGCACACCGACTTTAAAGGAGGAGTAAGTAGTTTTGGATGGTATTTTTTTGAAAGAAACAAAAATGAAAATTGGTAACTTTACTAAATTATTAAAGTTAATTCTTTTTCATTATTCGTTTCTGAATGTAAATATATGGTGTTCATTTGACATCTTCAGTCTCCTATGCTAAAGAATGCAATGTTTATACAGGTAGTCTTTGTTTAATGTTCACTCATTCAGCGAAGTTATGACACTGACAATTATGTTAGATAGACAGTTATGAGAGATACTTACAACTAAATAGTTGTAACCATGCAGCTTCCTGTGGTCACATTAGTGATATGGATTGGCTGGCAAGTATGACATTGCAGCATCCCATAGTCATGTCTTTGCCATTTGCGAGTTTACTGCAAATGAAACTTTCACAAGCAAAGTCAATGGGGAAGTCAACAAATGGCAACAATGTGACTGTGACTATGTGGGATTCACCTAATGATGGCAACTGGAACTGCCGGAATTGCTGTTATAAATCACTGCATTCACATAATGTCAACTTTATGACCATGTCACTTAGTAACAGACTTCCTGGTCCCAATTACCATTGGCAGGTAAGAACTACTTGTAGGTCAGTTCTGATTGTGCAGCATTTGCTGTGGTTCTATAGTGTATGCATAATGGATTTAAAGAAAAAGTGTTAGTTACACTAAACAAATATTGTTAGAAGCTCTCTTGTATATTTCATTAATGCTTTATGCTTCTAGCAATGAACTAATTTAAATTTACTCCTGCTGCTAAAGGTCTAGGCATTGTCCCTCCTGCTTACACAAGTTTTATTAAAAACGTACATCAGTTAAAACAAATGCAGCAGAAATTCGGCATTTAAAATTACTGCTAACATACACCACGTCTGTTGTTTCTAGGTGTCAGTAGAGAATAGTTGAATGGTAAGCTCCTGAAAGCATTTCAATCAAACATAGGTTACCAGTTATTTCCTGCCTATAATTTTGTTAAGTAAATTGTATACCCAGCTTTTCCTCAAATGGTTTTTATCATTTTAAATTTAAACAACTTCCTGCTGATAATTCCCTTTCTGAAATTTTCTACCCATCAACCATAATGAAGGGAGAAAATTAGGGAATTTCAAAGGTGCAGAAAGTCATTAAGCTTTCTTACACAGTGAAATTAATGGATCTGCATCTCTTACAGAGCCACAAGACAAGACGTTCTGAAATTAATTGGCCCTTCCCTCCTTTTTTTATTTTTCTATTAGCTTTTTCTTTTAAAAAGCTGCCAGTAATAGTCCTGCAGTAGTATATTTTGAAAGCTGCTACATCCTATTTTAGAAAGTAGAGTTGTTCCTAGGGATATGATACACATTTGAAAGCAGTTGTTTTTCACATTCATAAAAATAAATTATTCTGTCATCATAACAACAATTTTGTCATCTATTATTGTCAGCTTTTCAAGGTAGACCAGAACAGAAACCAACAATGTGAATGCTAAAATTGCTTTTATTATAAGTCACAGTAATAGAATCTTAGCAGATCTTAATATCTCCCTCCTTTTATTTTTGTGAGAAGTAGGGAATGGAGGGTCTTATCCAAGAAAAATTCTCAAATTACATTTCTGCCCCCAACTCAGATTTCTTTTATCTGACTGTTGCCTTGGTTGTGACTCTTCCTTCTGTTCCTCAAGGTTATTCCTTCTGTCTGTTACATAGAGATAGGGGAGACTTAGAAAAAGAGCTCCAAGGTTGCTTGATTTAGATATTTCTAACGGCATGAGTATCAATTAATCTCTGCTTGCAAGTACATCACCTCTTTACATCTGTACTTGTCTCTTGATATGCATTGAGTTATTAAATCTAAGTAATCTCTAAAAGGATTCTTTTTCAAGACTGCACTCAAAAGTACTTTCAAGTTTAGATGTAAGAGGCACAAAAATAGTTGAGCATATTTATATGCCAGGAGGTCTCAAAATGAGTGGGGACCCCCTGAAGGGTCACATAGAAATTTACGGATCACAGATTTTTAAAAAAGTTATTTATCCTTGCACAGGCAAACTGGGAGCATTATCAACACTTGCGTCAGGCTTTGTTGTGCCTGTACATGCCCCCTACTGGTTCACAAATTTGGAAAGTTGTTAGGATATATAAATTACATTTTAATTTTAATATATTAATTTCTCGCCCACAGCTAGCTCCAGTAAAGTTATTATTGTATTCATAAGGGGAGGGCCATACACATTACTAATATTAGTTTTTTCAAAGTTTAAGACCCCTAGTTATAAAAGATAAACATGAAGATGTATGTTTTCTGGGGTGAAAAATAGATCACTCTTGCAGAATTATTACTTTGGTCCTGACATGCCCTGATCAAAGCACTATTCAGATGAAACTGTGTTGTCCAGCTTTCTCCTACCTTTCCCTTTTCCCCCCTAAAAAGCCAATTTGTTAATATATCCCAGTAATGAAAATGCCATAGTATTTTCACTGGCTCATGTATAAATGGTGATTAGCAGCAAAGGAAAACATTTTTCTGGAATTGGTCAGCAGCACAACGACATGAAAATCATTCAGGTCAATATCAATCAGCTATATCTCATTAGCGGATTCCTATCCACACAGGAACAATTAAGGTAAGAAGAAACACTGACAATACAGAAGGTAGAGAGGTCCTTGGTGCTCTCTGAGCTTGCTTGTTTTCTTGCAGACGTTTCATTACCCTAAATAGGTAACATTATCAGTGCTAGTAAGGAGTGCTGTTTGTTGTCAGTTTATATTCTAGTGATTTGCCTGTCTGGGTGGTTGGGGGCGGTCTTAGAGATTCTTTGGTTGAGCTGTTTACTGATGGCTCTTTGGCACTTTCTTGATTGGGGTTATTGTTTGCTTGATTGTTGGTCTGAAGTTAAGCTTGGAGTTAATCTATGCTGATCTGGGTGCTAATTACTGGTGGAGAGGTGCTGGGGTCTTTTTGTTCTCCTTTGGGCTGGTTTATTGTCTCTTTTGCATAGTCTAGTGATGGTTAATCTTTTTGTCCTTGTGTGCTGAAAGCACGCACGTGTGCCCACACCCATAATACAATGCACGCACAACAACCCCCCTGCGCATGCTCGTGCCACCCCCCCATGCATGCGCGTGTGACCCCCTCCCCCGTGCCCCGTTTTTGGCCTAGCACGCCTCCCTGAAACCTCCCGGGACCAAAAAAGGGGCATGGGAGGGTGTGCAGCACACACACACCCCGGGCTCCCCCCTGTGCATGCCTACGCTGTTACAGGTGTTATGTCTGCCTTGTATGTAGCTTTATTCCTCTCTAGCATTCATCTCCATTATTCAATGATGCATTTCCTGCCTCTCTAGGATTTACCTCTATCTGCTTCTGTGAGGCATTTCCTGTTCCTGTTGGATTTATATAGTTATATTCTCGATGGCTTGTAGAGTGTTTTAACTGCATTTTGATTAAACAACAGCGCTGCAGAGACCCGAAAATCAGGTGGCCGGCGGGAGGCGCGTGTGCAGAGCTCAGCTGGGGCAAGGGCTCACATGCCACCATAGGTTTGCCATCATGGGCATAGTCCAGGGGTGAGCAACTGTGGCCCTTTTACAACCTGTGGACTTCAACTCCCAGAATTCCTGAGACAGCCAAGTTGAAGTCCACAGGTTGTAAAAGGGCCACAGTTGCCCACCCCGGCATAGTCTATAGATGTTGTTAATGTCTATGTGTCTAGTGATGGCTGATTTGTCAGAGTGCCAGACTTTTAGAAATTCCCTGGCATTTTTGGACTTGGCCTGGTCTAGGATTGTCACATTTTCCCGATTGAAACTATCTGTCTATATGTTGTGAAATTAAAGAATTCCCATCATGTCTTCTGACTGCCAGTTGGTGTTCATGGATGCGTTTTGCCAGTCTGCCAGTACAGAAGGTAGACATTGAGACAGATATTTATTTTCCAGCATGTCCCTTAAGATATTTAGTATCTTAAAGCATATGTATTAGGCAGTCATAGGTATACCCTGCTATTGAAACTGTTCTAGTGTTCTAAATCTTTCTGATTGCCTAAATTTGTACTACAGATACAGATATTCATCTTGTTTCAAAACATATTGATGGTATGCAAACATGATAAAATAATCCAAGTCTAACTGTATAAAACTGTTTACATATCCCTGAATTGTTGCTATAAAGTTTTTGGAGACTTAATTCATGCACATCAGAACTGATGACCCAATTCAGCAAAAATGTTGGACTTCCATCATACATACAGCCACCATGACATCAGTGGACAAAACTTCAGGCAGACCCCATCTCCTCCTCCAAACTAGACACAGAATTCCATTCCTTCATGCAGATGGAAGATGGAAAGAAATTTCTCCCTATCTCTTTTTGCAAGAAAAAAAACGTCATCTTTCTGATCTGGGATAATATAAATTAAGCATGAAAGCAGCAGACTCAATACAATAAAGATGAGTTGCATATAATGAACATCCCCTTCTTAAATCCTACACTGATATACTTGAGAATTAAGGGAGCGTTTGGGCATAATTTAGATACTTACTTTTTCCGAGGGCTTATAAATGTAATGCCAGCATCAGATTCTAATTATGTCCTCCATTCCTCAAATAGCTAAATCCTGTTTAAAAAAATAATATTGCTACCAAGCGCAAGTTCCATGGGCTTCAATGAATTCCACATTTTAGCTTCTTTTAGAATGTCTGTGGAGCTTCTCAATCATCCAGGTCATGGTTGTCCTAAAGGTGCTTTTTTTTTTTTTTTTTCCAAGAAGCAACTGGACTTTATTTGTTTTTCCTTGAAGACATTTCACTTCTCATCCAAGAAGCTTCTTCAGTTCTGACTGCATGGTGGGGAATCTGGTTGTTAGCCCTCTTTCTGAGAGTCATTGAGGCCACTTGGAGGTTTGTTTGTGCCAGAGAACATCCTTTTAGAACGTCTATTGATTAGACTTAAAATAGCAGAAGTTTAATGGTTTCTTAAAAGAGAAAAGACTCGATGTTAGCAATATTCGTGATTTTATGCTATCCTGTTCAGGGCTTAGCAAATAAATGTTGCAACAGGATTGTTAAGAAATATCAAACAAAATTAATATTTCTGTGTTGAGCCCCTCTTTACATCTTACTGCCTTCTAAGGCTTGAAAGGTGTAGTCGGGTGCCCATTCTCTCTTTTAAATCATCTGGAACTGAACTTTTATTTTCTACTTTGCTATTAGCCAAGGTAGGCCAAGGTAGAAAGAAAGGTAGAAGTTTGGAATGGTACTTTATTGATACATGCTATAAATAAATATATAATCTTGAAAGCATGACCATTTTCCAGGCTGTGTTTCTTTCTAAAGGTTTCCCTTATTACTTGAGCCTAAAGCATGTTTTTGTTTTTATAACTATTTCTGCATAGTTACTACAAGGTCATCTCAATGGCTTTTTAACTCACTTTTCCCCCACCTTCCCCGTTTTATACCAATTTAAATTTCCTTTTCTACTAATGGAGTTCATAAATAATCTCTACATTTTTACCTATTTTTCCCATTTCACGGTGTTTTCTAGTAATGTTATTTGTTTAAAGCAGTTATGTGCCACTTTACCCTGGAGTAAAGTCAAATAACAAGATATATATATATAACAATGTTAAACTATCTTTACAATAGAAGGTACAGTCATAATCACTGGCATCCTTTGGAAGCCCCAATGATGCCATTATGAATATTCATCAGTCATGTCATAATACTAATGATATACAGAATGCAAGATACATCATCTACATAATGAAACATGACATACATGATGACACTCTCCTCCCCATGGATACCCACTGTCATATTTTAAAAGTCAAGAAGTAACAGATATAAAGTGGTTTTAAATTCTGATATTACTTATTGTTCTTATTGTTTATAAGAAGAACTCCAAAATGTGAAGATTACTAGAATTCTGCAGCCAAACTTTTGAATGACCAAATAAACAGAGCAGCCTAAACAAAGGGTGCCAGAAAAATTAAAGATAGCAGAATTAATTTTCTCACACATTAACAAGCTCTGAGGCACACTCTTCTGTTTGTTTACTGTCATTTGGATAATTTAACATAGGAACTTCAGTAGCTGCGACTTGTAGATCTTTGCAGTAATTAACATATGCAATATGACTAGGAAACTAGAGTTAAGAAAGTCCTTTGGGGACCTTTTTTAAGTTTTTAGTTCAAATCATGTTAATGTTAATCAAGATTAGAAAATGTTAATTAGTATGGAACCCTAGTGTTAGTAAAATAGGCAGCTTAAATCAAAGTTGCGCAGCTTGTGAACTTGAAAAGAGTATTATTCTTGAATTTGTTGAAAAGGTGCTCTATAAGACTGATTGGAACACCCAAGGAGAAAATTTCATAGGTACAATTTCTTGCCATGTTCCTAAAGCAATTATGTGAAATTCGTTTGGAGTTTCTAAGCCCAATACTTTACCAAGGGACCAATTAATCAGAGTTCTAAAGAATATGAGTTGGGAAGTTTCTGATTTAGATGTCAGTTTATTGGATACTATGACCAAGCTGGAAATTCAGCTGGAGATTTACGATGTAATTCTAATAGGGTATTTTGTTCCCATTATATCAGAAAATGCAAACATGGGAAGTTGCAACTGGGAGCAGAAAGTATTGTCAGGGCAGATCTGGTTTGGATTAAAAATTAAAAAGCTGTTCACATTAAGTTCATTTGGTTGTGGATGTCCAAGGCTGCCTTTTAAGTGAAAGGAAACCCTCAGGAGATGGTTGCATATATTTACCTTTTCTCTTAGCCAAAGCACAAGAAAACACATAATATTTGGCAGAACTAAGAGGGCACAAAATTCAAAGATACTTCAGAAGACAGGTTTTATTTGTAATCTTTCAATATTTTGTAGGAGAACTCTGTTGAGTTCTCACTTGGAAAAGTGGGAAATGAAAAGTATAATGATAAAGCTTCGGACCCCATATAGCCATGATGGCGAACCTATGGCACGTGTGCCACAGGTGGCACGTGTAGCCATATCAGTGGGCACGCGAGCTCAGCTTCAGCCCACCAGACGTAGGGAAAAAGGCTGTTTCCTGCCTCCGGAGGGCCTGGGGAGATTGGGGAAGGCCCGTTTTTCTTTCTCACCTGGCTTCAGGGCCTCTCTAGGAGTCTGGGGAGGGTGAAAACAGCCTCCCCCCCCCACGGAGGTCCTCCGGAGGCCAAAAATGCCCTGTTTGACAACTTCCGTTTTCGCCCTCCCCAGACTCTTAGAGAGCCCTTGGAGCCAGGTGAGAAAGAAAAATGGGCCTACCGGGCCATCATGTGCCAGGAGTGGGGGGAGGGGGGTCACATGAACCTGTGCAACACCCCCCTCCCCCGCTCTCCTGGCACGCGATGGCAAAAGGGTTAGCCATCACTCATATGTATGTATGTATGTATGTATGTATGTATGTAGGTAGGTCTTTGGTTATTCGGGTTTTCTCCCGTGTAAAATTGCAAGTGTCTTGGCGACGTTTCGACGAAGTCTCATTCGTCATCTTCAGGCTGGTGTTTTCGGCTTCGTGCTTCTAGGAGCAATGGGTTCGCATTCCTGGTCGTGCCACATCTTCATGGCAAACGAAGCCAAACAACAGCAACACAGCTCACCAGCTCAAATCCCTCTGCAACTCAGACTAACCTGAGCACAACCAAGCCCCCACCCAAACAGAACACACCCCCAGCCAATCAGAGCACAGTCAACCCGCCATCCACTCAGAGCACAGCGAAGCACCCAACCAATCAGAACACTCCTCCACCCAATCAGAACACAGCCAAGCTCCCACCCAATCATTCACACCCCAACTAGTAGTTAAAAGGAAGAAACAGCTGCGATCACACATTGCTCCTAGAAGCACGAAGCCGAAAACACCAGCCTGATGATGACGAATGAGACTTCGTCGAAACGTCGCCAAGACACTTCCAATTTTACGTGGGAGAAAACCCGAATAACCAAAGACCTACATACAAACACCCACGAAAACCTCAGAAAACATATACGTACGTACATACATACATACATACATACATGCATACATACATGCATATATACATGCAAAGGGTCTGCTGGCTGACAGAAGAAAAAAAAAAAAAAAAGCCCAGAAACTAATGAATTGTGATTTCACTGAACTAGGGCTGCATAATATCTTGGTTTACGTAGATAGAACCTGGCTAAAGAGAAATACACATAAAACCTACGAAAAAGAAAGAAAAACAAATATTGTACCTTTACAGGGAGGATACATGAGATGAGGGTGTGGCTAACTGATGAGGCCTTATAAGGCTGAAATAGATCTATCTTAGTCTCCCAATGGGCAGCAAAGGCTCTGCTGGCTGCCAGAAAAAGAAAAAAAAAGCCCAGAAACTAGTGAATTGTGATTTCACTGAACTAGGGCTGCATAATATCTTGGTTTACGTAGGTAGAACCTGGCTAAAGAGAAAACCTACGAAAAGGAAAGAAAAACAAATATTGTACCTTTACAGGGAGGATACATGAGATGAGGGTGTGGCTAACTGATGAGGCCTTATGAGGCGTGCCAGAGGTGGCACACAGCACCCTCTCTGTGGGCACGCAAGCCGCCACCCCAGTTCAGCTCCATTGCGCATGCGTGCATGCCTCCCGTCAGCCAGGTGGTCTTTGGGTCTCTGCTGCGCAAGTGCAGGGGGCAGGTCGCGTGCGTGCGGGGCGTATACACATGGGGGCGGGGCATGTTGGGGGGCCGTGTGTGCATGCGCAGAGGGTGGGCTGTGTGCGGGTAGTGTGCACATGCATGGGGCTGGAGTGCATGCATGGGGCCACACACACATTGCATTTGGGGGGTTTGGGCACGCACACGCGCATTCGCACATGTGTGCATGCGCTTTGGGCACTCTGTCTGGAAAAGGTTAGCCATCACTGAGCTATAGCATCTGCCAAAGGACCTGTGGTGGCAGAGTGGTTAGAATGCAGTATTGCAAGCTAACTCACTGTCCGCTGCCAGGAGTTCAATCCTGACCGGTAATATGCTGACTCAGTAAACTGCTTAGAGAGGGCTTTAAAGCACTATGAAGTAGTATATAAGTCTAAGTGCTATTGCTATTACATGGTGAAAGTTGCCATTACAGTTGAAAGTAGGTTTCTTCCTAAGCATTTTAAAAATGCTGGTTAATAATGATTTCTAATCTGATTGCTAATATGAAGATTCCATATATTGTTAGCTGAGAAAAGTAACCTTCCCTTGATAAAACAATATGAAACAGGTCTTGCTTGATAACTAACATTCTGAGTTTGGAAATAAAAAATATAGGTTAGGTATGGTATCATAATTCAGGGAAATATCAGCAAAGATCTTCTGTGAGCTGTAATACAGGAAGCAAATGTGCAGCTAATTCAAGCAAATAGCTGGTCTAGATAGTAGCATGGAGCAGTGAACAAAAACCGAATGCAAAGACATTTAGAATTCTGGAAAAAAATCATATAGCAGAAGGATTCATGTTCAGTGGTGTAGCAAAAGCATTGCATATTTAAAAATCTTGGGCATTTTCTTGGATTAAAAACAGCTTCAAACGCCTTCACTGTGTTTGAATTTTGGGGAACCTGCTTGTATTTCACAGAAAAAAAAACAGGGATATCATTTGCATGTCTATTGATAAGTAAGCTCATTAAAAAAAGAAAATCTTTGCTCAATTTTAGGCATCTTCAGATAGGGCAGAGAAAGACCATTATCTTCAGTTTTTCAGCTAGCTGCATGTAACTGCATGCTGAGATAGATGGAGCAGTGGGTCAGATCAGAATAAAACACTTCCCTTATTACTGAAATCTGTAGCTACTTGGATTTTTTGCCTTTCATTTTCACTGTGAGCAAAGGATGCCTTCAGTTAGCTTCCTTCTTTGCTATTTTCCATGATATGTGGAATCTCTTAATAAGAACCAAGATAACATGAAATTTTCTAACATGGCAAATAAAATAATATTGATATCAGAGCCACAGGGAAGCACAGTGTCCTTAATTATCTTCAGAAGCAAAACATCACTGTTCCAAAAAAATCACAAATAGGGAGGGGAAGATCGGGCTCCATGTTACAAGGCTCTTCCTGCTACCTTCACGTAGTCCCAGATCTATTTTTCTTGGGGAAAGGAGGGGGTTTCGTTCAGTTTTCCCTAATCTCTTAATGATGCATAAAATTATTTCACCTTTGCTTTGACATTTATTTATACAGATTTCTACTGCCTGCCCTATTTGAAAGATTTTCAGCTAGTACTGAAGCAGAACATGCAGATGAAATATAAGAAGCATCCTATCAAAAATGACTCTTGTGCATATTGAAACCTATCTTGCAAAGCGAGCCAAACAAAAATGTTTTTGCACTGCTTATGAAAAGTGCCATTGGAACCAGTACACTACACTGACATGCAATCACTAAGCTACCCTCTTTTACTGATTTTATTTTTGTATTCATCCTATGATTTTTATCTTCGTGATTCAAATGTCTTTGAATTATTGCAAAGGAATGTTTAGATTTATTTCATAAATTGAGGTAACTCATCTTAGGAATTGTATTAATTTACTAAATGGGTGAACATGGAATTAAATGCCTAGATTCTATCAGTGAGATCCTTCAGGGCACGTTAAGTTTTGGAAGCAATTTGACTATCTCAGCACAGAGCATTTTTTGAGTCTTTGTTGTGTAAAGTGAAAATTTCTATATGTGCTCGATGTTAGTAGTAGATGTCACATTATATCCAGCGCAATTTATGATTTCAATCTATACTAAGAAGTCAGAAGAGATAAAAAAGTCAAAATGCCATTTCTTCAGAGTGCATTCCCCTTTGTAAGTCATTGGAACATTTGTCTGCACTGTTTATCTGACCATAACGTATTGAGAATGGTTCTGTTCATTTGTGGGTGGGTGTCTTGTATAAGTGTGTATGTGTTGAAGCTTAACTGTGCAGATGCTAATTTGAGGGCTATATTTTATTTTCCTGCAGGTTGCATTTCTGAAAATGTAGCATGACCTGTAAAGAAAAAAAAAAATCCTTCGTCTGTCAAGAATTGTGGAATATTAGACCTCAAGTGAAGATTATCTTTCTCAAAATGGTACCAACGATCCTGAATCAAAAGCTGGATATTTCAGCTCTTTGTTGACTTTGGAGTCTTCTGATGTTCAGAAAATTTGACAGAGGCAAGTTGTTCAAGCATAGTTGTAAAACCAGAGTTCAGAGAGTGAATTAATTTGAAATGTCAGGAGTCTGAGATCACGGTAACTAACATCCTACTAATTCCCCAAAGAGAAGTCAATTATCTTCTGAAACAGCATCAGCTTTACAAAGAAGGCTTGACAAGTAGTTCATTGCCTTTTTTTTTTTTTTTTTGAGGAATTAGGAACTGGCTGCCAGGACTAGACATTGGATATTTCAATGTTCAAATGGAAAAGTAAACTGCAACCCTTTTTGGTAAGCTGTGTTTTAGCTATAATTATTTTGAGAGGCCCCGCAAAGCAAATGGGTTAAAACGGGAGTTCTCAGAGTGTGAATTGGGGTTCTCCCAGTACCTCTACCACCTTCCATTGGAGAGTCTCAAGCAATCTGGGCTGTCACAATTTTGTAAAAAAAATAATAAATGTAATGGGACTTGTGCGGAAAACATGAGACCACTATCAAAACCCATCTTTGAGCTTTGCTGTTCATTTGTTTGAGTGAGCCCAGAGGGAATAGTTGCTGTACCCTAATCTTTAAAAATTCCTGTGATGTATGAAGTAAAATTTAATTATTAAAAGTGACAGATTTATTCTCTGCGCATTCTTAACACTGATGAAATCAATACTTTGATTTGATGGGAATACTCCACACACAAATTGGAGGGTGACAGAGTTGAAGAGCCATAAGAGTAAAGGTTGCTTTCCATATGCATGCGTGATTTCTCAGTGATCCGTGAGTAATGCAGTTATAAAGAGCTGTGTATGAATGATAGTAAATAGATGGAACTGGAATATGATGTGATGGGTATACTCCAATGTGCCCAATTAGAAAGAATGAAATTTGTCCAAGAATGATGGAGATGAAGAAGATTTTGTGGAGAATGTTTCGTCCTTAGAACTAGACATGTTATAAAAGGGAATGGAATCAGGGATGAAATGCTCCCAGTTCGGACCAGATCACCTGATCCGGTAGCGATGGCAGCGGGTGGTTCAGAGAACCAGTAGCAAAAATCCCTGCGCCCGCCCCCCCTGCCCATCTGAGCCACGCGATCATTAGAGGCTGGTTTTTTTACTTTTAAAAGCATTTTTTCTACAACCTCTTTGGCCGAAGAGGCTGTAGAAAAAAAATGTCTTTAAAAGCCTCCGGAGATCCCAGCTGAATTGCCTGATCGTCAGAGGCTTCTAAAAGCATTTTTCCCTGCAACCTCTTCAGCCGAAGAGGTTGTAGAAAAAATGTTTTTAAAAGTAAAAAAATAAAAAGTTGGCCACGCCCACCCAGTTACATTACCACCACCACCAAGCCACGCCCACAGAACCGGTAGTAACAAATTTTAGATTTCACCCCTGAATGGGATGTCTCAGAACCATGCAAGCTGTGTGATAGATTTCTGAACATCATGTTACTATGCTTTTAAGAGTCTTCAAAGTGCACTATGTGGCAGCATCTAGTCAAGGTTGATATTGTTGTTACTTGGATGGAAGACTATCAGAAAAACCTTTGGCTAGATCGAACACTGAAAATAAACAAACAAAGCAAACTAGAAAAAGGCAGTACCGAACCATTTCCTACATTGATACCATGAAAACTACATGAATTGGATCATGAAAAATCCAGGAGTTGTATTTAAAAAAAGAAGAAGCAGGAGTTGAAACTGACCTTTTAAAATGCCTTTGTTTCCCCATACCTAATACCAAAAATTAAGGCTTTCCACCCTTTTTTTTGTACAACAGGAAATATGAATCCATGTACTGTATGATTGTGTGATATATTGGGTTTTTAAATCACTTAAAATATATTGCTGATCAAGGAGCACCAACTTGTGGGGCTTGAATTCTTAGGCTTAGTTGCACAGAGGTGCCAATGCATTTTCAGATGAAACAATGAAATGCCTTATTGAATTTTCATGAAAGTGGAGTAGAATTGATCCTTGTAAACATGCAATGATTTCAAGAAATAAAAACTTTAAAAGTACTTAATAATACCATCTTTCATTTTTATTATTATTTTATTATTACTTTCATTTTATTTTACTATTTTATTATTTTATTTTATTATTACTTTTATTATTTTTATTATTTTATTATTACTTTCATTCCATTATATAAAGGTATGCATATACAAATGTTTCCCCCTTCTCTTATTTCTACCTAACTTCTAATCATGCCGCCATTCTAAAAAAGAAGGGAAAGAAAGAGAAAAAGAAAAGCAAATCAAGACATCAAAAAAAGAGAGAAACCCTTTCCTTTCTATCCATCGTTTCTTGCCCGCTTCAGTATTTTAGTTGCTATGCTTTTTTTGACTTGCCTCCCATATTCCTCTCTTGGATCTTTATGTCTGTCTGCATCTACTTCTTAGACATGCAAAGAATTTCTAATTCTTTCTAAGATGCACAATTGGGCATATTAGAATATAATATGAAATAAAATGAGAAAAAAAAATGTACCACAGTCCTTAATAAATTTGCTTAATTGGCTTTCTTTTTAACTCTTTATAAACCGTTAAAGACAGTTGCTATATATATCATTAAATTAAGATGAATGGAATGGAGTGGAGTGGAGTGGAGTGGAGTGGAGTGGAGTGGAATGGAATAGAATAGAATAGAATAGAATAGAATAGAATAGAATAGAATAGAATAGAATAGAATAGAATAGAATAGAATAGAATAGAATAGAATAGCTTTATTTAGCCAAGTGTGATTAGTCACACAAAGGATTTCTAATTCTTTCTAACATGCACAGTTGTGCATATTAGAATATGTGCATTTCTAATATGTATAGTTGTGTCCTGGCCCTTGGATTTTTTTTAAAAAAAATTCCTTTACTTCAGCCAGCACAACAGTGACCATAACAACATTTCCCTGTTGCATTGACTTGTTTTTTTTTTTCACGTTACCAAGCTTGGCCTTTAATAGACTTTGATTTATGTGATCCTAATAAAAGCAGAATAGGCAAAGGCCTTTATTGGAGCGTTGAAAAGAAAGTAGATATAGGACAATTTACAGTGTGCTTAGCTGCAAAATGGTATTTTGCAAATAGCTGAGGAAATATACCTCAGGCACTTTATTAAGAGAGCTTTAAAAAATAAATAGCATTTTAAAGGAGAAACTTGAGCTGTTATTATAGTTCATTCTTACTTTCTGTTAAAATCTTGGTTTCAGGCTGTGGCTTATAATTTGACTTTTACCCAATCTGCTCCTCAATTTATGAAGTAATATTTCCTTTCCTATTTACAAATGGATTTGTAGCAATCCAGACATCTTGGCAGTTCTCCATTTATTCGCCAAACAAGAACTAGGAAACCCCAGTAATTCGCTATCAGCCACAAAGCAAGAGGAAAAGTGTCAAATTGACTGCTTCTCATGAAGGAAACAAATCAACTGATTTTCAGAAGAAATGTTTTAAGATCATCCAGGAATCACTGCAAACTAATGTGTTCTTTGCAAAGCTAACATTGGGAATTGAGTTTTCAATAGAAGATAATATCTATAGCTCAGAGTTGAACCATGGCCTCCTCAGTGCATGCTGAGCTTGGTTGTTTGCTTCCCGATATTTCATTACCCAACTAGGTAACACCACCAGTATGAGTGAGTGTGATCTTTGCATCCTGTTTATATATAATAGCTTGGAGTTTTCCTTGCTAAATGCACTTTTTCTTGCTAAGCATACATGTTTTTGTGTGTTTATCAAATGCAGTGCTGTAAAGCAGCAGTCCCCAATCTCTCTGGCTCCAGGGCAGGGTGAAATCTACTTACCTTCCCTACCGGTTCGGAAGTGTACGCGCTGCATGCGTGTGGACCCTCTGCACATGTGCAGAGGGTAAAAACAGGTTACTTCCTGGTTAAAACCAGGAAGTAACGACTGGGCGGGTGGGCAGAGCCTTGCACCACCATCACTACCGGTTCTCTGAACCACCCACCACTATTACTACCAGTTCAACCAAACCGGTAGCATTTCACCCCTGCTCCAGGGACTGGTTTCGGAAGAAAAAAATGTCTTCCATGGACTGGGGGTGGAGTGTATGG
Organism: Pantherophis guttatus; assembly: GCF_059756535.1. NCBI lineage: Eukaryota > Metazoa > Chordata > Lepidosauria > Squamata > Colubridae > Pantherophis > Pantherophis guttatus. The sequence continues at coordinate 233,951,207 of NC_142063.1, read as the reverse complement.
CACACAACCGAGATCCCGCGCATATGCAGATGAAGCTTTGCTCACTCACCCACTGGATATCAGTCCACGGCCTGGGGCTGGGGACCCTTGCTGTAAAAGTACCATCATTTGAGAGTGTTTTTGTTAATTCTCTGTACTGTTATTTAATTTTGTGGGAGAAAAATCCAGAAGTATGGTGATAAATATTGTAAATGTCAGCCTCTATGATACTTGCTTGCTATCGGCTGCCATACTATGGGGCGTGGGGGGTGGGGGAAACATAGGTATTTGGGTGGGGAAGCAAGCTGGTGGAGATGTCTCGCTGTGTGACCGAAAAGGGAGGAAAAGGGAGGTTTGCTCTCATCATCTACTACACAGCTGAATGGAATTGTTTATAGCCAGTCAAGGTCAAATGTTCTGGTATACCAGAGGGATGGAACCACCTGAAGATGTACCCCACATGACACCATGGAGGGCTGGGGATTGGACATTCAGCCAGGGTCCTTTGGGGGGGGAAGGATTTGGGAATACTTTCAATCCGGGGTGAAATGCTCCCGGTTCGATGGCGGCGGGTGGTTCAGAGAACCGGTAGCAAAAATTCCTGCCCCCACCCCATGCCCAGCTGAGCTGCGCGATCATCAGAGCCTTTTTTTTTAACTTTTAAAAGCATTTTTTCTACAACTCTTCGGCCGAAAAAATGCTGTTAAAAGTAAAAAAAAAAGCCTCTGATGATCATGCGGCTTAGCTGGGATCGTCAGAGGCTTTTAAAAGCATTTTTTCTACAACCTCTTAAAGAGCTCTTAAAAGTTGTAGAAAAAATGCTTTTAAAAGTAAAAAAAATAGTTGGCCATGCCCACCCAGTCACATTACCCACCATCACCAAGCCACTCCCACAAAACTGGTAGTAACAAATTGTACATTTCACCACTGCTTTCAATATGTAATTTTCGCGCTTTTAGCCTCAGATCTTGCTTTTTCTTTCGTTGCTATCAGTTCAAACTCCGTAAAAGTACCTTTCTCTACAAACATGGAGTTGGGGTTTTTTCTTTCTTGGGTTTTGAACGGAGGCATGCCTGACAGTAAAGCTGTCCTACAAATTTTATGAGTGTAGATATTTTCAGGCTGGCCAGTTCCTGGCTGCAAATATATTCCAGTTAATAAAATGTATTTAGCCCAGACTTTGGCACATTGTCCTGTCTTCCATTGAGAAATGGTACAGAAACACGGTTTCTCTCTGGGGTGCCTTTAATTTATGTTATAACAATTAGAAATCTGAAAAGTTTGCCATCTGGAATGGGAGAGGGGGCAGATCAGTGAAGTCTTCCCTTTTTCCTCTTCCCTGTCAACTAACACCCAGTGGATCACAGTTAAAAAAAAAAAAAGATTTCCAGATAACCACTTGAGTCAGTTGAAGCATCCACAGACACATTTTCTTATTTTCGTTACTGTAGCTACTACCATGGTTTCTTAATCCTGTTTAAAATCACTTAAGGTCAGCTTTTTGGTAATTTGTCAGCCTGTATCATTTGTCAGACTTAAGATGGCACAGCAACTAGTTTGAAAAAGATTTATCATGTGAATTGGTTGCTGAAATTCTGTTCCCTTGACTTTTTTCTGGTAACCCTTCAGGAGAGTAGCAGCATGTGGGAGAGTGGCCTTTTTGATAGCCATTCCCTGCCCAATGACTGTTATTTTTTCTGTGGATTGAAAGCATTTTCTATTGTCCCCATCTTTTAAAAATGGGAGTCGGGAGGGGCTTAAATGTGTATGTGCATGCACATGATAAATGTATATATGTATATACACACCCATGCATATACATACATACATACATACATACATACATACATACATACATACAGACTTTTTTATTTAATTTTTATTGTTTAAATACAAATAATACAAACATAATACATATACAGGCTGGTCTGGCCTAACTCTCCCTTTTAAATTGGGTTTTAAACGTTTTACATAAATTGGATGTTTTTAAATTTGTTTTTGAGCCCAAATTATTTAATCTATTTTTAATAGCTTTTAACTTTTGTATGTTATTTGTATTTTTATCTTGGTTGTTCACCGCCCTGAGTCCCCTGGGAGTAGGGCGGTATATAAATATGATAATAAAATAAAATAAATAAATATACATCTAAATACAAAAAAATAAGGAAAAAGGAAAAAAACCCCAAATATTACAGTGCACCCTCACCCCCCGGAGACCATTCCTCCCCCTTATTTTTCTTCATCTATAACAATTAAAATATATACAATATTATTTATTTATTTATTTATTTATTTGTCCAATTTATATGCCGCCCTTCTCCGTAGACTCAGGGTGGCTTACAATGCATTATAACAATAGCCTGCATACTTTTTTGTATATACCTACTTATTAGGGCTTTCGGGCCCCCCTAAGCGGTATATTCCAATTGTGCCCTTATCCCCTCCAAAACAACATATATTCTTGAGTAGGTTTATTCCCTTTGACTTCCACCAACACTGATTTTTAAAAATTCTCCATATTTCATTATAATTGTTTGCTTTTATCATCCCTTTTTTAAATTTAATTTCTGTTGTTAATTTATCATTTGTTGCCATACTCCAAATTTCATTATGCCACTAATTTCTTTGACTATTCCAATTTCGTCCCCAATATTTAGCCATCACTAATCTAGCTGCCATTATCAGATTTACAATCAATTCCTTTTTTGTTTCATTTATATCCCGTTTTTCCACCAGCAACAATAATGCAATTCTCGGTGACATGTCTAAATGTACATACATTTAAAGAGAGAGAGAGAGAGAGAGGGAAAAGCTTTGTATGACAATAGCAACAGTAAAACCAAATATTAAAATTTACATTTATTAAAAAATGTGTGCCTTACTGAAGACCTAATAAATGGAAAAAGGCTATTAGGAGAGTTCCAGATACACTTCCCAGTTAACAATTTTTGTTTCTACCTGACCTTATCTTACCTTATGTTACCTTACCTCACCACATCTCACCTCACCTTATCTTACCTTAAATTTCAACATTTATTTTGATATTAGGAAATGAGCAGAGTCAGAGGAGGTGATCCCTCACATGCTATTTATTCTGAAATGGGTGGCGATGTATTTAATGTAAGAGTAGGAAATATTCTCACTTTTAAATTCTGTTTAATGTGTATCAAAAGAACCAAACTATAGACACTGCTATAGAAAATTAGAAAATTAGATTGTTGTGTCTTAAAGGATTAATATCTGGAATATATTTAGAATCTGACAGAACAATCATTCACTGCCCTGACAATTACTTAACTGCAATGTAGTTATAACTTTGTGTAATGTCCTATATACCTAGCTATAATTTCTGGCTTCTTTGCAGTGATGATTGCCCAAACAATTCATTCTTAACTTATAAGTTTTAATAATATAGAAAGAAGTTTTTGAAAAACCCTATGATTATAAGATTCATGATATGCTACTTGATGGCAGTAATAGAAGTAAGTAGTCCAGAAGGAGAAGTCTGTGCTGATGATTGTCTTTACTCGGTTTGACAGGTGTCACTGATTTTCATCCCTTGTCACTGCATGTTTATATATAGGAGGTTTAATTACTGCTTTGGTTTCTCTGCTTGCCTGAAACCTAGGAAATGAGGAATATTTAATTAATGTGCTAGCATCACTTCTAGGACTTGACTCAAGCTGTACTGATGATGCAGAAGCAACTGGCACAGTGGAGAACAATGAAGGCCATGCCAGCTCTTGGTATCTTAGTGTAATTCTCAGGGACCTCAGGAGATACCCACAGCACTATATTGATCTTCTTACAGCAAATATGACTGGAATGGCAAATGACCATTTAAATTTCCCATGATGCTGCTGCTTTCATGTTGGAAGCACCAAGGCACTTCTGGGTTGAAAGGATTAGCTGGTGACATCACTTGCCTGGGGGATACCTTGTTGGGGACTCCTTTTATGTCACCATTAATGTGCCATCAAAGTGGGACCCATTATCTACTCATGGTTGCCCGCTTTCAGGTTGCTAGGTGGGCAGGAGCTGGAGCGAATGATGGCAGCTCACCTCATCATACAATAGCACTGGGTCTCGAACATGAGCTTGCTCATTGTCAACCGCGCGTTCTAAACACGTGAGCCACCATGCTCCTCATATTTCCCATGATGTCTCTGCAACTGTATGAGAAAATACTTATTTCTGCCACCTAGGAAGAACTGTTGTTTTGTTGTTGCCAAACATGCCCAAAGGGTCCCATCAGCATAAAATGTCCCCTCAAACATGGATATTCTTCTATTCAACACAAATTATGTGGGAATTGGGAACAAAGGGACACTGTATACTATGAGGACAAATCGCAGTGTCAAAGTCTGCTGATAGAAACATCACTTTCATCAGGCTTGCAAAAAGCTCATGGCTAAACTTTTGAGCCAGAGCCAGAAGTACCACTTAAAGGTTTCTTTTTGTGCTTGAATGTGTCTGTGTTGCTTTCATTGCATCAAAAGGCTTTAGGCTATCTATATCTATTCCAAAGAAAGTGACATTTCTGCAAGAGAACAATTGCAGAATACACATACACAAGGCACAAGTTTTAGGAACACATGGAATTACATTGAAGCGTGACTATTATTTGTTTTGTTGGTTGAATGAAATCTGTTGAGTGGAAAGAATATAGGTTTAGTACTGTCACACAGATGTTTATTGGACTTTATACAATATTCAAAAAATAAATCTCCTCAAAGTTGGGAAATTCAGATGCAATGTAAAGCTTGTGAGATTAAAATCTGGCTTCAGACTTGAGATGTAATCAGAAATGGTCAGGAAAATTTGGAAGCCTTCCCACACATGAGCCAACCTTAGATTTTTGTCAGAAGTTTGACTGAGTCCCTCTCACTCATTCTCTTAATAAGAAGGTTGATATGTTGGTAGATGCACCACCCAGGACAAGCTTTCTTAGCAGCAGTTATGGGTTATTTTAGGATCTTATTCTCACAGCAGAGTTTGTTCCATATGTAACACATACACCCATTTTTATTTAGAAAACTCAAGAGTTTATTTGGCCATTCTTTTGATATATTTCAATCTTTTTGGTAACTGGTTTTAGTTATGTTCCTTTCTACTATTTAATTACTCAATGTTTTGTATGATGTCTGCTCTCATTGCTGCCCTGTGGCCCCAGGGCCAAAGGTTGGGAGATAAAGTGCAAGTGTAGTGTAGCCCAAGTCCAAGAGGTGGAATCCATTAAGTTTTTACATGCTTGTATTTCATTGTCAACAGCCTCTAATCTCAGTTCAGCCACAGTTAATTTGTTTTATTTTAGACTTTACTTGGCTTATATCAGGGATTTTTTTTTACTCTTATCTTCAGGTATAGTATTTTTTGCTTTTAAACCATCCCATGCATTTGGCTCTAAAATATTTGGAATGGATAGGAAGAAGCATATTGGCTGTAATCTGATGATAACCAAGAGTTACTCCACAGATGGGAGCCAAATAAGAGACTCCTGGCAGATACTCTACTTTCTAAAAGTCAAAATCCTTTTTTAGACTTGTTCAGATAGGCTGCTAACCATCCCAGATTGCTGCAGTAACTCAGTATTTAATTGGTTTCCCTTTTCAACATTTTCATTGCTTGTAAAATTCACCAGAAAAGGGAAGCCTTTGACCTAATAAGATCTGACATATACAGAAATTCTGCAATGTTGATATTATCCAGTAAAGAAACACACATATACAACGCAGTGATCATTAACAGGTTGAGTGTTTTTTCTTTCTTTCTGTAATAATAAAGAAATGCAAGCATAGAGTGAAGCATTGGGGTGGTTTATTATAAAAATGAGAGCCATTTGTCTTGACTAGTTGCTCATTTTTCTTTTTTATGAAAGATTTTTATTTAAGGAAAAAGATTCTGCAGAATTAGCATACTTGATTATCCTATTTATTAGAAACTCTGTGTCCAAATGAACAAGTTGAAACAGCTTGGCAAGAAACTGGCAGATAGGAGGGCTGCAATGAAAAATGATCCCTCTGAAGAAAAAATTGATTTGGCTTCATTAAATTTAGGCAAGGTTGTTCATGTTGCGCAACCGGCCAGACAAATTTCCACATTCAAGTGTGCCCATTATATTCGAGGAGCTGTTACCTGCCAAAAACATCCTGGAGTTGCATCTGGGAACACTTATTCCTTGTCAAATTAAATCCAATCCAAGGGTACTGTACTACCAATTTCAGTGCTTTTTTCAGTCCAGTGTCTCCTTGTATCAGAAATCTCTCCTTCAACCATAAATAACTTTACATTTTTTTTCCTTCAGTAATCAGGGTTGCTTGATTTTAAGTTGCTCAAACATACACATGAATATATATATTTTGTAGGTTTATATTGTACCTGTACTGCAGTTCAGCTATTATAGCAATAGCACTTACACTTATATACCGCTTTGTGGTGCCTTACAGCAGTGTCTAAGCAATGTACAGAGTCAGCCTGTTGCCCGCAGCTATCTTGATTATCCCGGATTCTCATTTTACAGACCTCAGAAGGATGAAAAGCTGAGTTAACCTTGAGCCGGTCAGGATCGAATGCCAGGCTGTGGGCAGTACTTGTTAGTGATTTTTGTTTACTTTCTCCAACTTTATATCTGTTTTCCTTTACAAATAGACAGCGAAATTATTCATATGACTGGAAGGGCAGGCATGCTGTTCCCCATTTACCACTATGAAGATAATGTGAGATTTGAAATCTTAGTACTGTATCATGGTAACCAATAATGTTACTTTTACATATGATGTTAACATTTGAGGAAGCATCAGAGGTGGGTTTCAGCAGGTTCTGACCAGTTCTGGAGAACCGATAGCGGAAATTTTGAGTAGTTCAGAGAACCGGTAGTAAAAATTCTGACTGGCGCCGCCCTCATCTATTCTCTGCTTCCTGAGTCCCAGCTGATCAGGAGGAAATGGGGGTTTTGCTGTAACCTTCCCCTGGAGTGGGGAGGGAATGGAGATTTTATAGTATCCTTGCCCAGGAGTGGGGTGAGAATGGAGATTTTACAATATCCTTCCCCTGCCACGCCCACCAAGCCGCGCCCACCAAGCCATGCCATGCCACGTCCACCAAGCCACACCCACAGAACTGGTAGTAATTTTTTGGGAAACCCACCACTGGGAAGCACCCAGTGACATTAGGATTAACAAGCCTTTTTAGATGGAATGATGCAAGATTTAAGTAGATATATATATAGTAGCTGTCTTAAAAGAGCCTTGGTGGCACAGCAGACTAAAGTGCTGTTAAGTAACACCAGCTGCCTGCAATTACTGCAAGTTCAAATCTCACCAGGCTCAAGGTTGACTCAGCCTTCCATCCTTTCGAGGTAGGTAAAATGAGGACCCGGATTGTGGGAGTAATAAGCTGATTTTGTATAAAAAAGAACACTGCTTTGGGGGGGAGCGAAATCCCTACTAAGCAGGTATATACAAAAATATGAAGGCTATTGCTTAACACATTGTAAGCCGCCCTGAGTCTCCAGAGAAAGGCGGCATATAAATCGAACAAACAAACAAACAAACAAACAAACAAACAAATAAATAAATATCTTACTTTCAGTCTTAATCAATGGTCCTTCATGAAACTATTAATAATTTGAATGAAAAAGCAGAAATAATGCTTATGTTAACTGTACCTGGCAAAAAAAATGTGTGAGATGACATCTTTCAAAGCAGAAACAAAATTCAGAATGATCTTAATAGATTGGAGATTATAATTTGATTATGGGCCATGAAGTCGGATTTGACTTCTTCATTGGTGAGAAGTACTCAAACACGTAAGTATACAATGTGGGTATAATTGGCTTGGTAACAGTAGATAAGAAAATGATCTTTGTAGTTGATTAGAACCAGTAAGTCAGTAATTTGACCACAGTTGTTAAGAACACAAACATTATCTAGGCTCCTTCAGCAGAAGTATAGTAATATACAAAAAGTATTACAAAAAGTAATATACTGTGCATTAATACAATATCACCTCAAATAATTTTTTAAACCAATTCTTGACAGTATAAAAGTGGAATAGACAGGAAGGATGAATGGACAACTGGGCACTAAGATAGAGAGAAACTGTGTATGCTTAGCCTTCATAATATATGTCTAAGGAGAAATAGGATCTCACAGTCCAAATGAGCTTTTTCCTGAAACACCTGGAAACTTCCAAACTTATTTCTCATCAAACTGAAACTGAAAACAAGCCAGAAAAAAACCCCTCTGGAAATGTTCTTTAAATTGCAGCTGGTGGCGTAGCTATGGATATTAGGGACATCCCAAAGTCTTACCTTTGATTACAGATTCAGCAGGTTTGCATGTGAATTTCAGCTGGGCCTACAGTGCTTGAGTGACATCACACCCTATTAGCTACATGTCTTCAAATTTCAGGTGCTGAAACTAAAAAGGAAGTATAGTGCTAATTCCCGTGAGTCAATGATCCCATTATTAAAACTTTGTTTATTAAAAGTACATTTAACTTTTAATTTGATTTAAATTTTAATTAGAGTCTCATCCAGACAAATAGCAACACAGGATCTGTTCTGACTGCTAACAAGTAAGATCCCTTAGATCAGGGGTGTCAAAATTGTGGCCTGTGGGCCGGATGCGTCACACCCTGGCCACGTTCACCCCCGTTTTAGCGAAAGGAAAAAAAGTTGCGATACATCATGTGACGACAACGTGTTGTCACGAATTTGACACCCTGGTTTAGATTGCTAGGAAAGAGACTGGACCTTGTCATTTGGGAACTTCATGCCACACGAAATATACCTCTGACTAATGGCTTTCAAACAAAATTTCAACATCTGGTATTTTGCTTTTGGGTTTTTTTAAAAAAAACTTGCTCAAGAATAATGATCTTGCTGCTGTGTTATACTACGCCTGAATATTTTAATATTTCTAGTTTATTTCTGAAAATATCCTTGAGGTGGATTTCTGCATAGAAAGATGGTAAATACATGCATTACATAAACTGATACTGGCAGTATCTTAGACTTTCTGATAACAAACTTTCTTTATTTGACTTTGCAATTATAATTTTTCAGATTTTAAAAAGCCCGGGGAGCTAGCACGTACCTCTTTCCAACAGTCTGTAGATGGAGATGAAATTTTTATCAGATAGGCATAGCTAATAATTATGAACAATAGGCCAGTGTTCCCCTGCATGTAAGTTTTTAAAAGCAAAAAATTTAAATCGAAGGGGATCTTCTTTGCATTAAATTAATTATTTTGGTGGTCCTCTTTCTTCGTCCCAACCCTAACATGTATATTGACCTTTGAGAAATCAATAACACATCTCTTAAGGATCACAGGGAACTATTTATTTATATATGGATGAAGAATGGGTACGTCTGAGTCTCTTTTAAAAATGTATTTAAACATATTATTAAGAAAATTAAAAATTCTTAATTGATCAGGTTTTTAATAAGAGTAACAACATAAGTGATTGGTTTACCTATTGCTTAGTTTATCAGTTTCTCTCTTGGACCACTGTGCTCCTTCTGCTATTTGCATTTTTAGAAGAGATTATAGCAGCATACGAAACTGAATTATTCAAGCATTTGCACATAGCTGTAGGGGGTGTCTTTTTAAAATTAAGAAATGCAGCTTGCAATAATCTCATGTAAGTACCAGTGGGCCTCATTTAGCTGCAGAGTCATTATCTTCTGCAGAGGGAATCCTGTATGTAGACTCTAAAATCACTGAATGCAATGCTGGATTCCCTCTGTAATTATTTCACAATTTAGTTTGACAGTTTTTCTTTTGGAAAAATATTTTCATGGAGAAATACTTGAAAGAATAAGGTAAAATCACATATATGAAAATAGTCGAGAATAGCTCCCTAATTTCTCAGAGAATGTAGAACTACCCAGAAGAATTAATTTGGGCCAGAGATGGTCCCACTGGACTTGGCTGTCTTGCTTCTAAAAGCTTACGTGCAGTGTGCAAAGGAACACTGACCTATTGTTCATAACATATATGGAAATAAAAAGAGAAAATGCAAGGATAGATTACAAGCTTGGAAAAGACAAAACCGCTTTCTCTTTCACTGCTCTTAAAATGGCCAGAAAGAATACCTCCATCTGGTCATCTGGCAACACAGGGTAGAAGAGATTGTGTCATTCCTTGTGCATGAAGTTCAAACTTGATGAACAGTATGAACTTTGTTGATTAATTCAGATGCTCAGGATCTGTGCTTTGCCAAACAAGGTCATTGTTATTGCGATGCCCCAGTTGTATAAAATCTGCTTCCAAAAGATTTCTGATTTCATCTTGTTACTGCCTGGTAACAACTTGGCATTTGAGAGAATTACTGAGGCATCCGTGGTTCATTTGTAATGACTGGATGGCTGTTTTTTTTTACCATTACAGTCATTCGTTTCAACATCGCTTTTTAAATTGTGATTATGTTAATCTGCATTGCGTCTGTAATTTTTAATTTACTGTTTTGATATTAAAAAGCATGGTTTTGTTAGCACAACTGTGTTCAAAGGTGCTGTTAAAATTTAAGTCCAACAATACCTAGAGATTTAAAATTAAAAATCACTGGTAGAGTAGAATTTCTTTGTTTTGTTTTGTTTTGCAATGATTAAACTGCAATTCCCAAATACAATTATTGTTTATACAGATAATCCTCGAGTTATAACAGTTCATTTAGTGACAAGTTCAATGTTACAATGGTACTGAAAAAGGTGACTTACTATCTTGCAGCATCCTCATAGTCACATGATGAAAATTCAAGTGCTTGGCAACGGGTTCATATTTGCGACGGTTGCAGTGTCCTGCGGTATTGTGATCAGCTTCTGCATTCTTCTGACAAGCAAAGTCAATGGGGAATCTAGATTCACTTAACAATCATGTTGCTAACTTAAGAAAGGCAATGATTCACTCAACAATTGTGGCAAGAGCAGTCATAAAATGGGGCAGAACTCACTTAACAAATGTTTCACTTAGCAACATAAATGTTTGGCTCAATTGTGATTGTAATTCGAGGACTAGCTGTATTTCTGTATTCCTTTATCAACTTTAAATCTGCTAGAAAATTATGGATAATTCATAAAATGGGACTGTTAATTGTAACTGTGGAGCATTTTGAGATATACATACACACATACGCATTACATGCATACACACATACACACTGATGAACAGACATAAGAATTCAAAATTACCTTTCTTACTGCCATTTTTTTAATGCTCTATACATGTGTTGCTTCAAGAAAACATTTAATGATCTATTTCTTTGGCAAATGCTATGTTCTAATACAGTCGCTTAAAACAGAACTTTCAAGTTGGTATATATCTCTAAGCATGAAGAAAGTAAAAATTGTGGTTGAGTCAGGTCCTGCAAGAGAATTGGTAGATAGGGCTACACATTAGCATTGCTGGATCCAAGTGATGGAACATGCTCCTGGAGAATCAGTAAACAGAACTTTTGGCAACACAGAGCTTTCTTAAAGAGAGGTCCCAATTATGAGGCTGCACAGTCCCAAACTGGATAGGATGGGGGGGAAAGGTTGGGGGTAGCCATACCCTAGAACCGTGATGGCGAACCTATGGCATGGGTGCCAGACGTGGCACACAGAGCCCTCTCTGTGGCCACGCGCGCCATTGCTAGCTGCTCTTCTGGTTTCCGGCATGCACATACGTGCCGGCCAGCTCGTCTTCGTGGGCACTGGAGCGCCTGAAAACGGCCAAAAAACATGCACACACGTTCCAGTTTGGGCACTCGGTGCTGAACAGGTTCGCCATCACTGCCCTAGAATCTCTCGGGCTACATGTAGTAGCTTAGAAGGTTATAGCTTTAGTTTGGCAAGATTCTGTCCCTTAGGTATAAGCAAATAAGGATTGGATTCAATCGAATTTTACTGTGTCGTCTTTGGATTTGGACCTGACAATCCAAGCCAATGAAATTTAAATCCTTTTCTAGTTGATGGAATATCTGATAAATATACATGCTTCTGTGAATTTTTACTCATTATAAATCTTCAACTACTGAAATCACTCTTCCATATACGTATTTCTCATTTTTAATATAACAACTACAGTTAGTTATTCAACACTGATAAAAGTATAGAACATTATTGTATAGAGGCATTATTATGGTATTCAGACAGGTAGCCAGAGTAGCCAGCTAAAACAAGCAGCTTTCTGTATTTAAGTTTGAAATAGGAATGCTTTTCAGAAATTTTGGGACACATTTTTTCTCAGGGAAACAGAAAGCCAGATTGAAGTTTCAAACAATTGATTTTGAGATTCAGATTAATTTACAACTAATTAATTTCTGATATTAAATTGGATTAGTCTTCAGAGGATTCTCAGCTGTTTTTCAGTTTTTTCTTGGAAATCAGGTTAAAAGCTGCTATGATACATTTCTGAGTTTCATTTTTTATTATGTGTTAAAAAACAGAAAAATCAGTACACAAAAATGTATATAATAGTTCTAATGAAAAGAAGGTTTATAACTATTGAAATAAATTAATGTAGGTCTAGATGGTGGTATGAGGTCACATATTTATTAGATTATTAAAACACCAAGGGGGAAATCTTCTGTTTCTATATTGTCCTTTAATTAAGCCCCTCAAAATAAATAAAGGTTTGTACACCTGTAAAAATGGTGAATTGTTTATTTTTGTAAATCTGTTTTGTCAGTGCCTTTTTTGTTTATATATTTAATAAAAGGTCCTGAGACTCTCATTTAATTACTGTATCTTTTTTTCTCTCTGTGTAATTAATATTATGACAGTTTCAAGAATGATTACTGGCAGATTTGACATATATACTGAATCTGCATAAAAAGGCCACATAGCAGTTTTAATTCAATAAATTTTAGTGTGCAATGGTACAGAGTTGCTACAAAAGTTATTCTGACCTTCAAATCCTATCTTTATGGGCTTGCCTTTAGTGGTTTAATATTATAAAGTGTTGTTTTGAATGCTGAGGATTCAATATATCTTCTTGTTTTCATGGATTTCCATAAGCTGGAAATTCATGACTCAGCTCTTACTCGTATTGTGCCTAACACTTTCCTCTCAATTACAATTTCTCATATAAGTTGCAATTTATGTTGTTTATCACAAAACTCCAAAACAGATATTTTGCTGCATTTCTCTCTTGATGGATTCCAGTAATATTTGTAATTCGATAAAACACAGGTTACCTACGGGCATAAATCTGCTATCAGAAAAAAATAATGTTCTCAGACCAGTAGAGAGTTCGGTTCCTCTGATATATTAATTCTTCTTCCTCATCTGAAGAGTGGCAGAGAGATTGAAATTCATTAGGTGAAGCAGACAAGCTGAAATTCTCTAAAAGATTTAATACCATGCTCACGGATTAAACATACATCAGAATTTACCACATTTCATTGTTTGCTAGTCATTCAGTGCAAAAATGTGCCACACCAGAAGGGGGAAAAAAAAGCTTTAGTGAATTCCAGGGCAGGTCTACACTTTCACTTTCTCCATTTTCCCCTGTGGAGCTAAAACCCTTTGGAGCTGTGGTGCATGTACCTTCCATTCGTGGGAACTCTTGTTCCTATGGCCTTCTCAACTCCTACGATTTTTTGCCTTACTCTGGTAGCTCTGGCACTGGATCGCATCTGGCCATTGTCCTTCCAGATTGTTTCAAGCAAGCTTTGCTGCTCTTTTCCAATAGAAGTGGCTAATTATCTTCTCCTTAATGCCTCTTCTTTTTTTGCCTTGCAAAGCCAATCTGGCCAGGGAAGAACTGTGTCCATCTGGAGGAAGTGCTGTCTATGGGAATCTTCTCTTATTGGATGGCAGGGAAAAGCTAAGAGATATAGGCGATAAGAGAGAGAGAGTAAGGAATGAGGACCCATAGAAAGATGGAAGGCTCTCACCCTGTAATAATTTCCTCCTTTTTTCCCCATTCCCAAAGTTCCTTCAGTATCTCTAGATTTGAGTCCAATTATATTACAGATAGCAATAGCACTTAGACTTATATAACACTTCACAGTGCTTTACAGCCCTCTTTACAGAGGGCTGCATATTTACAGAGTCAGCATATTGTTCCCAACAATCTGGCTCCTCATTTTACCCACCTCGGAAGGATGGAAGGCTGAGTCAACCTTGAGCCAGTGAGAATCGAACTGCTGGCAGTCGGTAGTCAGCCTCCACTCCCTGGCTAATTGGAATGCTCACCCAGCATTCCATGCTGGGATAATGAGCAAGAATGGAAGTAATGTTCGCATTTACATTCATTGGAGAGGAAGGGATTACAACAGAGTAAGCAGGCACAACAGGAAATGTAATAAAAGCAGTGCTTTGGTACAAGCAGAAGAACACTGCAAGTGTACTGCACAAACAACCTGGTATATTATTTACTCTTTTGTAATCCCTTGCTCTCAATCTCTCTGCTCTGGAATAGGGGGAAGAATAGGTCAGGGTACAAGAAAAATTGCTTACTGAAATTGTTTGTGATCCCCCCCCCCCGTATTTTCTCCCACTATTGCAGACCAGAAACTAGAGAGGAAGGGATTACAAGAGAGTAAGCTGGCACAAAATGAGGAATATACTAGGCTGTTTTTGTAAAACACTCATGTCAGCACCAGGATATTGCCTTCGAAGTGTAATCCCAATTGTGTGTTTGCTTACTTTGGTAATTCTTCCTCTCCATCTCTCTGCTGTACAAGGAAGTGGGGGTGAAATGGTCAGGCCCAGAACGATGTGTACAGACTGTAATGTTGATCTGACGGATGATGCCAAGGTTGTAACTGCAGGCATTAGTGTTAAAGTTATTTTTTCAGTACGTCATAACTTTGAATGGTCGTTGAACAAGGCAGTCAGTAAGCAAGGGCTACCTGTGCTTCATGCAAACCTTCAGGGAAGAATAGAAATTCCTGATTTTCAGTGGTAGTGTTACAAGCAGGTATCAATCATCTATGGTAGCTGATTCTCTGATGGGTTGTTCTCTTATCAGCAGGAACAGCTACTGTCTCTCCACATATGTGAGACCTTCCTTCAAAATATCTCAAATGCTTATATGCTTTCTGGAACATTTCAAGTTTAGACATGGTACAGCCAGAGTTGCAAGTGAATCACAGATACCTTAAATCAAAATTGTAAAGTTACACATTTTGATTTTGTTCACAGCCTGTGTGTTTTTGTGTGAGTGGTTATATTGTCTTGTATTTAGCACTTAGTTCAATGGTATACATATAAATTTAATAAATAAATAAATTTGTCCCCTCGAAAAAGAAATACAAAAATCATACTAATGATAAGATTGGTTGGCAAACTCAAGGACTGATGGCACAGATTATTTTAAACATCTAAGCTAGTAGCCAAACATCACGTTACATCACATTTTTACTCAAGGTTAGTAGGATGGCAGCCTGAAATTCATAATTTTAATGAATACTCCCCAGAATATGTTCCTTTATCCATAGCTGCAAGTATTCTGTCATGTCAGAGCTGTTCCTACAAGAACCAGGACATTATTCCGAAGCTGAACTCATTATCCATAGATGTGAGATCCTTTTATTGACCTGTCCTGTTTCTACAGCTAATAGAACTGTCACTTCTGCTGTCATTCTCACATCATCTGTTCCAGAAACCTATTAGAAACTTTGAAGGAAGCACAAGAAATGGCCCTATCGAGGACACAGTACTTTCCCAAACATAATATGGATTTCTACCCGAACTGTGCATTGTGAAGTGGTTTCTGTAATTAAAAGTTTTTAAAGAAGATCTAAATTGAAAATGTCAAAATAATTTTAAAATAGTAATGTTATCTAATCTTATTTCATTGTTACACTGTCTTGGAAATTCTGCTACAAACATCTCAGCCCATTTCAAATTATTAACTTTATAAGGCCAATAGTGTTTATCGTGACTTTGGGCAATATAAAACATTAACACAATTTAAAACAAAACAAGTATATCTCCCTCTCTCCCTCTCCCTCTCCCTCTCCCCTCCCTCCCTCCCCCTCCCTCCCTCTCTCTCTCTCTCCTTCCATGCATGCCTCCATCCATCCATCTACAGAGATCTGGAGCCATCTGTTTAACAATTATTAATGTCCAGAGTAATTAATTTTCTACTTCAGTTGATAGAATTTAGCTGATGTTGTCTAGGCTCAAGCGCCAAGCAGGTTTGGGTCTGGTTAATATTTGGGCAGGCAATTACCAGAGAATCCTAGAGCTAAAAGCTAGACTGAAAAAGAAAAAAACTTTTTTAAAAAAGTAAATTTATTTATATATGAGAAGGCAGGCAGAGTTGGTGTGTGTGTGTGTGTGTGTGTGTGTGTATGTGTGTGTGTGTAATCTTCAGCAACCCTTACATTGCCACAAACAATCCAAGTCTAAGCCCTCTTGAATTATGGTGACCTTTATCTGGTGCCAATTTATTACTGAACTTTAGTTGACTAGATTCTTGTGTACTGTTTAGGCTTGAATAAATCGTCTGTGATGTAACTTAATATATGGTCCTGATCCTTTGCATCTGATAATTCATTTTTTAATTTACCAACTTTCAAGGCTGCTCGACTTCTTAATAAGTACTGGACAGCTTACAAATAAAAAGGCGATGCATACAGAAAAGGACACAACCATAAATAGAACATACCTATATTCCGGTCTCGCCCTGTTGGCTACTGCTTTACAGCTCCTTTTGTGCATGGGACAAAAATACATCGGAAAGGTTTAGTAAATCAAATAATCATTTGTTTTACAAGGGTAATCAGAATAGCTGATTCAAACAAGCGTTTACATGACTGCTAATCGGACAATGTAGCTAAGGCTTTTTTAGTGTTCATTTCTGCAAGTATTCCCTAGTGAGCTTTGGCTGGAAATATGCCATATCATGAATTTACAAATGTACAGGGAGCTGCTTATTTCTCTCCCTAGCAAGAACAGTGCCTTACTTTTTTTTCCCCTCACAATTTCATGTTTTTCAATCAGATCCAAAGTCATCCAATGATCTATCATCTCGCAGCTATTATGTGTATTCGGGATCCTTTGGTGAGCAGCTAACAACTTTTAAAAATGCAGATATGCACCAGTGGAGGGTTCCTCCCGGTCTGGCCCAGTTCGGCCGAGTCGGTAGTGGTGATATGACATCACCGAACCGGTTCTCTTTGTTCAAGAGCTGGCCCCCCTGCCCCCCGCCCCCCACCCCTCCGCATTATTCTTACCTTTTATTTGGCCCCACCCCCAATCTATTGCTGCCTCCCGAGTCCCAGTTGATCGGCTAGAAGGAAAAAACCTGTTTAAATTCTTGCTGCGGGGCTTCAAAGGGCCGCCCTACAGCTGATCAGTGTTAAGAGGCAGTGTGGTGGTAGACCGGTGCCTCCAAAAACGAATGAGTAGACCGGTGCCTCCAAAAACGAATGAGTAGACCCGGTGCCTCCAAAAACGAATGAGTAAACCGGTGCCTCCAAAAACAAATGGGTAGACTGGTGCCTCCAAAAACAGATGAGTAGATCAGTACAGCTCTGCAAGCAGTTAAAAGCCTGGTAGATGAGTACCTCTGCTAAATCCTAAAAAATTGTCACATTACCATCAAGCCATGCCCACAAAATAGGCCACGCCCACAGAACCAGTAGTAAAAAAATTTAGAACCCACTCCTGATATGCACATATACTTCTGAGAATTTCCCTTTCTATTTTTTTGAAGCCCACCCCTGCCCTTCTTCCACTGAGTTTAATAGTACAGGTATTCAATCATTCATTTATCGACTCTTTCTAGTTACAATGGCGCTGATAAAAGTGACTTACAACCTGTCCTCACTGTTATTACTGTCTCAGCATCCCTTTGGTCATATGATCAGAATTTGGGTGCTTGGCAATCAACATCTATTTACAATGCATTCCAGGGTCACATGATCACCATTGCTGCATTCGAGGATCACATGATCGCCATTGGTAACCTTTCTAATTGGCTTCTGACAAGTAAAGTTAATGGGGGAAGCCAGATTTACTTAACAATCACATGATTCACTTTTGCTTAGCAAAAAAAGGTTATAAAATTGGATGAAGCTCACTTAGCAACCACCTTATTTAAAAATTCTGGTCCCCATTGTGTTGAGGACTACCATTAATAAAGCCAATGGGTTAAGCATTATTTTATGGCAACAATTGTTGAAACACGATACCCTAATTGTTGTGAAGATACTATGTGGAAGATGAATGTGGAGATGGAGGAAAGGCGCTTGATAGTTATCTTGCTGTGAAGAAAACCACAGGGATACATTTTGGATGGACTGCATGACTTGAAGAAATAAGAGAACAATTTAGTTATGCAAGCAAAATTGTTATCAGTCTGCTCTATCCAGGTTTAAAATAATTTGTTGTTGTTGTTAGTCGTGAAGTCGTGTCCGACCCATCGCGACCCCATGGACAACGTTTCTCCAGGCCTTTCTGTCCTCTACCACCCGCTGGAGTCTATTTTAGCTCACACTTACTGCTTCAGTGACTCCATCCAGCCACCTCGCTCTCTGTTGTCCCCTTCTTTTGTCCTTAATCTTTCCCAGCATTAGGCTCTTCTCCAGTGTGTTCTTCCTTCTCATTAAGTGGCCAAAATATTTGAGTTTCATCTTCAGGATCTGGCCTTCTAAAGAGCAGTCAGGGTTGATCTCTCTAGGACTGACTGGTTTGATTGCCTTGCAGTCCAAGGGTTTAAAATAATAGAGGCGAGTTATTAAGAGATTTAAGCAAATCACTGTTAAAGGAAAGCCATAAAGCTTTCCATACCTTTGTATTAAAAGCTTGGCTTGCCCCCATTTTGGATATCTCTTCTGGGCAGCTGCTCAACATTGTTTATAATTCAGTTGCAAGATGATCAATATGTATCCAACAACAGGTACCGTAACATTTCTATGCAACAAAATGGTTTTGATAAAAATGCTGGAGAAACGTCCCTTAAAGGACATCTTGAAATAGTGCACACCCACTTCCGTCCTCCAGGTGCTTAACTGAGATGGCTGTGCTGACAGGAGTGACACTTGCTTAACCGTTACTGGATGTGAAATATCCTTGGTTAGACTTTGTGTGATGATGCTTCTATCAGCTTTATTATCTTTTAGACATGTCGTGGTCTGATTTTCTATTTTTCCAGCACAAACTCATCCTAATAGAGATTCTGAAACCTTGAAAGCTCAAACTTCTTCAAGTGACTTTAATCTGCCAAAACATCCTTTGCACTTGAAATGCCATTCAGTGGGATAAGGATACTGAGCAGAGGCATTATTGCCAAATCTTTCTCTCCTCCCCTGAGGAGACCTGAAAAGATCAGTTTTCATACCTTACTGCTCTTCTTCATTAGGGAAGCTCTGGATAGTTTATCACTCTGCTTATAAGTAGTCCTCGCTAAATGACCAGAATGGAAACCACCCACTCCAACACTAATCAATATGGTTGCTAAGTGAAACGTGACCCCATGCTGGACTTACAACCATTTCCCATGCATTTGTTAAATGAGTCATTGCAGGTCGTTAAGTGACACATTGTATGACTATGATTTGCAATTTACCGCCGGCTTCTCCATTGACTTGGTTTGTTTGGAATCTGACTATCCAGAGCTTTCCCTCATGAGGGAAAGCAGCACTGTTGTAACTTTGAATGATCGCTAAACAAGATAGTTGTTAAGCAAGGACTTCTTGGCTGTTCAAGTATTCAGCAGAAGGACTGTTTCAGCCTTCTCCTCTAAGTATGCCCTATTTGAGCTAATTGGGATGGCAGCTACTGTTCTCCATTTTTTCTTGCCCTCTAGTGGTCATCTGGAGTTTTGTACTTCAGCTCTTCTTTTTGTGCCATATCCTTCATCGGATGTTTGCGATCATATTGGCGATCCTATTTTTATCGATAGCTGCACAAAAAAGTGCTGTTGAGTTTTGTCCAAACCAGTCCCTTAGATTTTGAAGCCATGATGTTCTTCTTCTGCCAGGACCTCGTTTGCCTTCAATCTTTCTTTGGAGGATGAAGTGAAGTATGCCGTATTTTTCTGGTTGTCGCATCACATGTCCAAAATATTCTAACTTTCCCTTTTTTATGGTTTTGATGATTTCCCTTGGCTTTCCCAGGCAGCTTATCACCTCATCATTTCTGATTTTGTCAACCCAACTTATACGTAACAGCCGCCTGTAAATCCACATTTCAAATGCTTCTAGTCTCTTCAAGTGGCTTTCTGTCAGAGACCAACTGTCCACTCCGTAGAGCAGGATAGAAAAGATGTAGCATCTGACAAGCCTGATTTTCAATCTTAGGCTTATGTCGTGACTGGAGAAAGCCTTTTTCATTTTGAAGAATGCTGTTCAGCTCTAGCAGTCCTATTCTTTTTACAGTGCAGTATTGTTGTTTTTTCTGTTTTAAGAACAATATTTAAATAAGATTTGGAATGGACAGATTTTCACATGGAAGGCTATCCTCTCATAGCTCTTCAGATAGAAGAAAGATTTATTTAAAAGTCACCTTAAACAAAACAGATACCTAGCTAAATTGCTTTGAAGAGGACAGTCCTTCAGATATAGTGTCTTGTAGTTTTCAAATTAAAAGGCCTTGGGTGTTAAAGAAAGTAAATAAAAAAGCATAAAGTTATACCAACAGTTTTAGCCCACTTAGGTTCATAAGTGACTCAGATTTGTTAGTTTATTGGTTTCAAATTATGCAAGTTCAAATATTACCCCCGATTTTTATTTTACATTATCCTGGAAAGCATGGTAGTAACACAATAAGATTGTGGTGAGGTGCTCTCATGCCTGAGAGCAAATTCTGTACGTCAGATTCTACTCCAAAAGCAACACAAAGCAACAGGTCTAAATTCCAAGCAATGGATAAAACACAAAGAATTATCTCTTTTCCATTTCCATGCTAACATGGTTCGGAAGCTTTTGGCTGGCCCCAATTAGCCACGTGCCACCATGGAAGATAGCTCCTCGCTAGGGACACCAGACACCTGGCAAAAGAGGACATCTGGTCTCATACCATTGACACCTCGAAGTGCTGGGACCTGATGCTAATTTGATTGCACAGTAGTTAATGAGGGATTTGGGAGCTGCATAGAAATGATTTCTGGGACAGCAAGTGAATCTGGACACTCAGATAGGGCATCAGTCATATAATATTATCAGTATTATCTATGAAGCTTGGTATGCTTTTTAGTCCATTAAAATAGAAAAAGATTGCCCAGATACAAACCAAACAAATCAAATCAAACACTAACAAAGGAAATTGTCCTAAGTATTTTATTACAACAAAACATCTTCTGGGATGACCTAATAATGTCAGTAGATAAGACACAAGCAATGCCATTCTGCGGGATGATA
Organism: Pantherophis guttatus; assembly: GCF_059756535.1. Classification (NCBI taxonomy): domain Eukaryota; kingdom Metazoa; phylum Chordata; class Lepidosauria; order Squamata; family Colubridae; genus Pantherophis; species Pantherophis guttatus. Next base: position 233,929,925 of record NC_142063.1, on the reverse strand, counting down.
ATGATATTATCCATTCAGTCATGTCCAACTCTTGGTAATTCTATGAGCAAATTCTCTCCACATCTTCTGATCTTGCACTACTTCTTTGAGTTTTTCTATGCTCTGGCCGGTGTCAGCTTTGATAGTTTCCGGCAGTCGTGTTCTTTGGTGGCCTGGATTCCTTTTACCACTCAGTCTTCCAAACACAATTGCTTTCTGCAGTGAATTCCCCCGCATGGCATGGCCAAAAGAAGTGAGACACAATTTTGTGATTTTTCCTTCCAATGATATAGTTGATGTTATATGCTCCAGTACTTGCTTGTTGATCACCTTGGCTGTCCAAGCAATACGCAGCAGGAGCATATTCTTCAGCACCACAGCTCAAAGAAATTTATTTTCTTCCTGTCTTGCTTTTTTAAGGTTCAACGTTCACAACCCTAGGTAGCTACGGGGAACACAACAGAGCACTTCTGGGTAGGAGTTAGCTATTACTTTAATATGTAGGAGAAAGTCCTGGACTTTGTCTTTTGATACCCATGCAGCTGTGCCCTTTCTCTGGTTTTTATTGCTCATGGCTCAGGTGCATGTGATGGAGAAACAAGAAGCATTAAAGTAAAATTACTTGCTTCATTATGGCGCTTTACAGAAATTTAAAACTGTGTGTCAGTATTTGATTGAGATCGGAGGCCTTTGTGGGCTGATAATCATGTTATTGGATTGGGATCTGGGCCAGATAACTGAATGGCTGCCTATTAGAGCCAATTACATTTTTCATTTCAAATTTCCTCACATTTGTTCTGCATGAAAGATTGTTGAAAGCAACCTTGGTTACGTCTAATTAATTTTAATTTCACCACTTTCGGAAGCCACAGATGTTAAATGCTCACAGAGGCATTCACATTTTCTGCCGTTCCCACCAAATGTTTGGGATGATTTTAAGGTCCATTTTGTAGGATGAAGGCTTACATAAGGTCAATTCCACTAAGATTTGTTGTAGAGCAATGTTGTGCATTGATTCATTCAAGACATGTTTACATACATTACTTACATTCAATTTTCCAATGATGGCTTGCCTTCAAAGTTATGACATAACATCATAACATCAGAGGTTATGATGTAATTGGAAAAAAGATTGGAGAGTTGAATTTGTCTTGGACGTAAACTGTTTCAACTCCTACCCTCAAAACGATGCTGTAGAGCAGTGCACACCAGAACAACTAGACACAAGAATGTTTTTTTCCCGAATGCCATCACTCTGCTAAACAAATAATTCCCTCAACACTGTCAAATTATTTACTAGGTCTGAACTACTATTAATCTTCTCATCGTTCCCACCACCCATCTCCTTCCACTTATGACTGTATGACTTTAATTTTGTTGCTTGTATCCTTACAATTTATATTGATATTGTTTCCTGATTGCTTATTTGTACCCTATGACTATCATTAAGTGTTGTACCTTATGATTCTTGACGAATGTATCTTTTCTTTTTATGTATACTGACAGCATATGTACCAAGACAAATTCCTTCTGTGTCCAATCACACTTGGCCAATAAAAAATTCTATTCTATTCTATTCTATTCTATTCTATTCTATTCTATTCTATTCTATTCTATTCTATTCTATTCTATTCTATTCTATTCTATTCTACTCTACTCTACTCTACTCTACTCTACTCTACTCTACTCTACTCTACTCTACTCTATTCTATTCTATTCTTTCACTCAGAGCCAAAAAGGCTACTCCAGTTTCCTCTGGACATGAATTGATCCTTTTTTCATTAGAAAGTAACAATAGGTGACCTAAAATGCAAGTAATTCTTGTTTAGTGAGAGACCCATATAGCAACTGTTCACTAGTTAAAAAGTAACTTTACAACCAATCCTCACATTTATGACTTTTGCAGATCTGTAAAGCAGAGGAAAGCTGAAGTAAGGTCATAAGCACATTTGTAGTTTTATTTAGCAATTGCTTCACTAAAGGACAGAGTTGCTGATTCTAATGGTGGTCACTCAATGAGGACTATTTGTAACTGAAAACAGTCCAAATGTATATTTTGAGTGTGAGTGTGTGTGTGTAAAACTAAAATGTTTCAGTGATGTTTCTAATACAGGACAACTTTACAATGTTTTCCTGCATAATGTAAGTTTTTTTCTGTACAATGAATTTCTATTTGATTGAAATCTAATGATGTCTCTCTAAGTACTCTAATGGTTTTTAAATATATGTTTCTCTAGGATGATTTCATTAAACATGTATGGGCAATTATGTTATCTTCCCTTCAGGAAGAAGAGTGTAAACTATGAATGAAATCCTCTAAATGCCTTTTGGATTTTATTATCTGTGAAATTTGGCAACAATTCAGAAATGTGTAAACTCAGCTTATGCTACCCACTAAGAACATTGGACTATATTTAGCCTTCTGACGTTTCTATGGATATTTTGCCTTTATAGATTTCAAAATCAACTTTAAAAGTTTGTTTCGGCTGAGGTTAATTGATGGCTGTAACTAAGATGCCCAGAGATGTAAATATTTTTTCCATGATATCAGGTTAATGACAAATTATGAACTGACGTGTATTTGCCAAGGACTGTGTTGAAGTAGGTAATTATAAAATAACATTGCAATAGCCTAGTTATCCATGTCAATAAATAATGAATGCCATCAATAATAATAAAAAAAATATGTAAGCTGCAAAAATTATTGTGTTTGGTATTCCTCTTTCTTTCTTTATCTCTCATAGCATAATTTTCAGTTTTTTTGGAGTGTTCTTTGGAATGTCACCTATCTAAAAATCAAGTATGAAAATATGATGAATGAGTATATAGATGCTTCTTTCACTTTACATCTGATTAGAACAATAATTTGGCTATGGTTTTCCCAGTTGCAATGTATGGCTGTGAAAGTTAGCACCATAAGAAAGGCTGAGTGCCAAAGAATTACGGCCTTTGAACTACGGCTGGAGAAGACTCCTGCGAGTCCCTTGGACTGCAAGGCGATCAAACTGGTCAGGCCTAGAGGAGATCAACCCTGACTGCTCTTTAGAAGGCCAGATCTTGAAGATGAAACTCAAATACTTTGGCCACCTAATGAGAAGGAAGGACTCACTGGAGAAGAGCCTAATGCTTGGAAAGATTGAGGGCAGAAGAAGAAGGGGATGACAGAAAATGAGGTGGCTGGATGGAGTCACTGAAGCAGTAGGCGTGAGCTTAAATGGACTCCAGAGGATGGTAGAGGACAGGAAGGCCTGGAGGAACGTTGTCCATGGAGTCGCGATGGGTCGGACATGACTTCGCACCTAACAGCAATTCTCTTTGATTAATTCCCATTGCTTATTGTCAAGCCCTAGACTGCTAGCAAACCAAGGAACCAAAGCTGCATTGGTTTGAGGAAGGCCTCTTTAACGTCCAAGCCAAGCATTACAGTAGTCCTCGACAGATGACTGCAATGGAGCCTAATAGTCGTATATCATGATGGTCGTAAATCAAGTTGGTCATGTGACCAACCCAATTTTACAACCTTCTTTGTGGTAGTTGTTAAGCAAACCCATAGAAGAGAAAAGCTGGAGCCTCATTTTCATCCTTACAGAAACAACAACACCGTTAGGCCTATAAAGATCACTTCCCAAGTTGTCAGCAGGATGTGACACCAAGATGGCAGCCATGACAACACATTAAAAATGGGCTTTGATCATGCTGTCATAATGTACATTGTCATCGCTGCCATTTTGATTTGACAATACCCCTTTGACACTCCTGATCATTTCAATTCCTTTAAGAAATAGAAATTCAACAAGTGATAATAACACTGTAACAATATGGTCAACATTAGAATGTTTTTGTGTGTATGTGTACAAGAAAAAATTGGGACAAGAGGATGCAGAACAATGTGGTAGAGGAAAAGAATGAGAGCAGGCTCATTAGAAATAATAATTGTGAGTTGTTGTACTAGTCCACTTTGCATTAAGCAATGTTATAAAAGTTAATTGGATTATCCATGGATTTCCTTACCAGTAAGTTTATTATTTTCTAGGGAAAAAAAATGTAAAGCTATATTTATCAATATTGCTTATTGCACAGTTGAAGATGCAGATAACGGAAATTAGTTGTGAATTTGCTAATTTCTTGTAGAATAAGATGATTTTTATTAGGCGATGACAAATAAGAAAGCATTTAAGAATATTAATAAAAAGGAATTATCCATTTGTAGTGTCATGTTCTAGTCATGCAGTAGGCTTACCTGTCTCCAGAGACCTTGATTTACAGTAATCAACCAGGAATGGAAAAAATTCCTTGTATCTTTATGACCACATTTTAGACGAATTATCACTGCTCATTTAATATAATTATATTGTATATAGTATATATATATATATATATTGTATAATTATATAGTATATAGATAGAGAAGCTATCATAATACTCCTAACATCTGTTTCATTAAAACATTAAAATATGGATCAGTAATTAATTTCTGAATATTAAAATGTTTCCTAATATTCATCATGCACCAGCTTTTTCCTTTTAACTCCAAATCATGCTAATTGACTTCAGGGATTAATCTGAACACACACATGTGCGCACACAGTAAATCTGAGTCATTGGACAGCCCAATTAAATATCCAGACAGTGATAAATTTAACTCATTATTCCTATGCCATAGTCCCAATGAAAATGATCCCATCGATGGTATTTTCATTGCTGAAAATACCATCAATGTACCATTCATTGGTACAAAGGAGAATTTTTATCCCCATGCAAATAGCAGCTTTTCTGTAGGATTGTCATGAGGGTTGCAGGAAAGAAATAAAGAAAAGGCTCATAGGTATGGTTCTTAATCCATACCACTTGATGGCTCCTTCCTAAAGAAGACCAACTAGAAATACTTAATATGCAGTTTGGTTTCTACTAAATATTCATAAAATATTTAGTATAGACCCAAAAATAAATAAATTTGTTCTGGATCGAGAGAACGGAGTAGGGAAACTGAGGCAATGGCTGAAAGAAATCTCTTTTATTGAGACAACAACCGACAGGCAAACTAGAACAAGATAGAACGGCAACAACAACAACTTTCAGTCACAGCTGCTATTTATATAGCAGCTGTCAAAAGGAACAGCCAATGGCGCCTGCTTATTTCTCCCGCCGGCTGAGCTGTCACGTCTCAGCCAATGGGAGGTGCTTCCTTGTTGCCGGGTAGCAGCGCGTCTGCAACAAAATTCCAGAGTGATGATGAGAATGTGCAATCGAATCGTCTTTGACTCTTGTTGATGAATAGATTTCTTCATGAAGATCCATCCCTTGCCTGGTTCTTCAGCTCTTCCAATGGTCCAGTCATCACCACTGTAACTGAGTCCGTCTACTTTGCTGCAGGACATCCTGTTTTATTCTTTCTTCCCACCTTCTTACATCACAGCCTTCTCCAGAGAGCTAAGTCTTTGTATAAAGTGTCTGAAGGTGGATAATTTGAGTCTGGCCATTTGCTGATTAATTTGATGGTCTATTTGATATTTTTCTTGGCTGTCCACAGTATTCTCATACAACAAAGTTCAAACGTTTCAATAACTCTTCCGATCTTCCTTCTTCAGAGTTCAACTTCCTCTTCCTTAGAGCGATCCAGTTCATACCATGGTTTGCATGATTTTGATTCTTGTAAATATAGACATATCACAGCATTTTAATAACTTTTCAAGGCCTTCATGGCTACTTTATTAGCCCATGGTGTATTTCTTGACTGCTTGTTCTCTAACTGTTGATAGTTGATCCTATCCATCATTTCCATATCTTCATTGTTAGCTGTAAGGCTGGTGGTTCTACTTTTTGCCATTAGTTTGGTCCTCTTTATATTAGATCCATTGTGCTCCTCGACTTTCATTACTAGATCTTACAGATCCTTTGCATTTTCACTTACTAGGGTAATGGTATCGACATTAACTGGTTATTGATAGTTCTTTCTCCAGTTTTAAAGTCACACTCATCTTCTTCCAGTCTAGATTTTCTCAATATACTGTATATTCAGCATAGGTGGAGCAGATTAGTTCCCTAATGCTTGGACTCCAGTTCAAGGTTATTTATCTGAATCTCCAGTAGTTTAAAAGGTGGAAATACAATACTCCCATTATAAATAAACAAATTTCCCTAAAATATCATGGTGTGAAAATAAGCAATGTTCCTGTGCTTCTCTGCCTTCAAATCAGAGTGATCTTGCCCATTTTGACAGGCAATTGAGTGATAGTCCTCAACCCACAACCTTTTGTTTAGTGATCATTCGAAGTTATAAGACAGTCCTTATTCATATCAGTGATCCTTGCACTTACAATCAGCACACGTGGACACATGATCACAAATCAAGCACTTGGCAACTGACCTGCATTTATGACTGGTTGCAGCGTTCTGTGTCACATGATTGATTGCAATTTGTGACTTTTTTTGCTGATTTCTGAAGAATGGATTCATACTTACAACCAATTGAAAATTTAGGTGCATTTATACACCGAATGTAGCCCCGCCACTCACTGGCCCCCACTCTTTGGCCTCTGCCTCGCAGCAGTTACCTCCTTGCAAGCAATCAGCAAGAAAAAACAGCTCCTTTCAGCTTCAGCACAGCCTGATTAGCACAAGTTGATTGGATTGACCTCCCGACTCTCAGCTGATTTGCTCTCAGCTGTTTTGCGCAGGGCTCTGCTGCTAGCTGCAAAGAGGTAAATTGCTGGAGCAGATTTTTTTCCCCCTTGTGCTAATTAAGCTATGCTGAAAACGAAAATGAAAGTAAAGCAGGCTGTTTGCTGTTTGCTGCAACGAGGCAAAATTGCTCAGAGGCAGAGGGAGATTACTTTTTCTTCTTTTTCCTCACCAAAAAAGGTAGGTGCGTCTTATACTCCAGTGTGTCTTATACTCCGAAAAATACAGAAACTACCATCATAAAAATGGTCATGGAATTGGACCTGACTCAACTTATGACCTCAATGACTTACAAAAGACATTCCGCTCCCAATTGTGGTTGTAAATCAAGGATTATTTATTATTCAGTGGCTGGTTGATCTGAGTTAGCAACCAGCTGATATTTTTTGAAAAGACAAATGAATTTGGCCCATTTATTTTCTCTAATTCTCTGAACAATCAGTTGCTTTGTATTTCAGAAAGACCATGACTATTCTTCTTGAACAAGGCTTCCCTTTGCACAAAACCTTATCTGAAATTTGGTATAAAAGATGATTGGTGCCAGAGAATCTACTATTGCTGCAATTTGCATCCCATTCCATCCATCCCTGGACATTCCTGGAGCAATACATCAAATCCCTGAAGTCAATCCAAAGCTTTCTAGAAATCTCTACTATTTTAAAAGCCCCCACCTATCATTTTACTCATAATAAAATTCCACAGACAGCAACACAATTAAGAATACACAAATTCTCAATTTGTGCTGATGACATCTATATTTACTTGAAACTTTTAAAGGTTAGCGTAATGTTCTAATTTGTGCTAAATCCAATATCTTTTGGGGATGCAGGTCATTCCATAGGAACAATGTTCTGGAGATGGCTTGGCCTGTTTGGATGAAATGTTTAATTTTAGCTTCACTTTATAGATCTACTCTTTTCCCTTGGGCTAGACAAATCTATCCAAAAAAGGCAACATGGATTTAGAGGCAAGTTCAAAGAACTAAACTTCATCATAGCAAACTGAACATTCAATTAAATGTTTCTTAGGATATTCAGATTGACAGCTAAATAAAGTGAGATTTAGCCACCACTTATACAAAGACATGGCTAATAAAAAAAAACCTCGCCAAGCTCTTTCATCTTATCAGGAACACATATCATTTACACCAGGGGTGAAATCCAGCTGGTTCTGACAGGTTCTGGAGAACCAGTAGCGGAAATTTTGTGTAGTTCAGAGAACCGGCAAATACCACCTCTCGCTGGCCCCAGAGTGGGGTGGGAATGGAGATTTTGCAGTATCCTTCCCCTGCCACGTCCACCAAGCCACACCTACTAAACCACGCCACACCCACCAAGCCACGTCCACAGAACCGGTAGTAAAAAAATTGGATTTCACCACTGATTTACACATTTGTAAATACAGAACAACACACACACACACACACACACACACACACACACACACACACACACACACAAGCAAATCCTGCCCTTTCACAGGAATTTACCCAGGAATTTAATTCTAATGCCTGAATCCCAAATGAACGGCCTTCCATTTTGTGGTTAATGCAGACATTGTGAACACAACGTAAGTTTCAAAGAGAAACTACATGAAGTAGTTGGGATGGCTATCAAATCATTAGTAAAAATAGCTTGCTCACCTATGGGTGGCCGTAAGGAGGAGCTCGAAAAAGTCAATATGGCAGAACCAACCATGAAATAGAAGCCCTGCCCTTTTTAATATGGATATTATGGCACATGTAAAAAAGGACTGGGACTTTGATCATATAGTTTATTTATTTATTTATTTATTATTCAAATTTCTATACTGCCCTTCTCCTTTCGGACTCAGGGCGGTGAACAGCCAAAATAAAACATTTATACATAAAGTACAATTAAAAATAAATTTAAAATAATTAAATTTGGCCCATAGTTTAAAATTTGTCAATTTAAAATCCATATCAAAATTTAAAATCAACCATAAAATCATAAGATCAAGAGAGACCGGCTAACTGAAAGAGATGAGTTTTTAGGGCCCGACGAAAAGTCCGGAGGTCGGAGATCACTCGTATCTCTGGGGGTAGATTGTTCCAAAGGGTAGGTGCCACCACAGAGAAGGCTCTCCTCCTGGGGGTCGCCAGCCGGCATTGTCTAGCCGACGGCACCCTGAGGAGGCCCTCTCTGTGGGAGTGAACTGGCCGGTGGGAGGCTATTGGTGGCAGAAGGCGGTCCCGTAAGTACCCTGGCCTAAGTTGTGGTCACTATCTGGACTTTTAGACACTCTTCTAAAAGGTGGAGGTCTGTATGCCTTTATCTTATTCTTTCTTTCTTTTACTGTCATTTATTGTCATTTCCAACAAAGGCCAGTCTTTCTATTTCTGAATAGTGGGATGGTTTTTTATTCCCCCTGAATTATTCTTTTATTCTTACTGGATCCAAATAACCTCACTCTTTGCATTCTGCCAATGCCCTCAAAATGTATTGCAAGCTCCAGCTTTTAAGGAAATTTCTGTCTTATTTTCCTTCATTCATAAGCTGTCCCGAGACCAGCTGTCTCTTCTTTTCCCTTGGCACTAGCTAAGATGTTGTTACTATTATTTGGAAACTATGTCCCTTTGTGAGGGATTTTTTTTTTTTTAATGAGGTGTCTGGTGAGAGCTTTTCAACTCTCTTGCACATGAAGGTCCTGATCTAGAGTAAACAAAAAAGAGAAGGGAAGCTACTCTGTAGCTTATCCCTCAGTTTTATGTTTCATGGAGTGGATCTTATATATACGTGGAATCAAGTCTCATTAAAGATAATGGGCTGATTTTGGTATTCTAAGTTTACATTATTCTCACTTTATCTATATAAATCTCAGAATGTGCATGTTTCAAGGGTCTACGTAAATCCTCCCTCCGATGGTGGGTTTCACTTACGTTTGCTACTGGTTTGCTCGCGTGCATGCGATTCCTTTGCGCATGCCACTTCTGTGCATGTGCAGAAGCTTCTGCACACGCGCAGAGCATATTTGATGACATCCGGGCTGGTGGGCGGAGCCTCCAGACGTCACTGCTACCGGTTTGCCCGAACCGGGGCGAACCGGTATCAACCCACCACTGCCTCCCTCCCTTTACATTTCTGTTTTCTTCAGAGTTGCTTCAACATGGTTATCAAACTTTTGAATGGACCTCACAATAGGACCTCATGCCCCCATCCCTATATGGTTGGATTATTGCAGTGCATTCTACATGGGGATGCTCTTGAAATGTCAATTAGCCTTGTTTATTCGCTGGTCCTTGACGCTTTGAACATATAGGTAGTCCTTGACTTACAACAGTTCATTTAGTGACTGTTCAAAGTTACAGCATCACTGAAAAAAAGTGACTTATGGCCATTTTTCACACTTACAACTGTTGTAGCATCCCCAGGGTCACGTGATTTACATTCAGATGCTTGACAACTGACTCACATTTATGACAGTTGTAGTGTTCAGAGTAATCTAATCACCTCTTGTGACCTTCTGACAAGCAAAGTCAATAGGGAAACCAGATTCACTTAGCAACCATGTTATTAATTTAACTACTGCAATGATTCACTTAACCAAATGTGGCAAGAAAAGTCGTAAAATGGGGTAAAACTCACTTAACAAATTTCTCCCTGAACATAAATTTTCGGCTCAATTGTGGTCTTAAGTTGAGGACTATCTGTATTGCACCTGTACTCTGAGCCTACAGTGGTTCCCTGTTTACATTTGAGTGCAATTGATGGTGTACATTATCTAGAAAGCAGTAGTAGGTTTCAAAACCCGGTGCTACCGGTCGCTATTGGTAGCGCGTGGGCACACAAGTTCACTTTGCAAGCACATGGTGCTTCTGCACAGATAATTTTTTATGACGTCTGGGCAGGTGGGCGGAGCCTCCTGCCGCCGCTACTACCGGTTTGCCCAAACCGGGAGCAACCCACCACTGCTAGAAAGTCCTTTGGCACTGAAGGGTCTTTAGGATTGGCTTCTCTACTTCCGCATCTGATTTGAAACTTGACATCTCTAGAGGGCTTGCCTACTTCAGCCATGCTGAGAGAGAAGGAAAATGCAAGCAAGATAAACCAGCAATGTTATGATTGATACAACAACAACAACCCTGGAAGCCATGCTAAGAATGATTAGCCATTGAGTGAAGATCAGCTACAATTCAGAACAACTTTCCACAGGACTGCCATAAATTGATGTCTTCATGGCAACTAACAATGTCAGATGGAGATTTTGGGAGTGCTGCTCTTCTGTAGAAGCAACTATGCTTTCAAATGGTCTCCCATTTGACATGATGTTGGCTCTGGAGATTTTCAGTTTCTGGAGGCTTTTGGAAATATAAAACCTGTGGTGATTCATGCTATCTGGGAGGGCTTTATGATTTTTCAATTATATAATTTTATTTTATTTTTTCAATGGATCTTTTATTTTACTTGCTTGATCAATTTGGCGAATAATTCAATATTGTTGTTCCTTATACCCTCCAGCTGATATAGGTTACAAATCTCATATATAGGATATATATATATGTCTTTTTCTTTTTTCGTAGGCTTTTATGTGCATATTCTTTCTAGCCAGGTTCCACCTACATAAGCTAAGTTGTTCTTCAGCCCTAGTTCTGTGAAATCTCATTCACAAGTTTCTGGGCTTGTGGGGTGTGAGGGTGTGGCTCACTGATGATGCCTTATAAGGCAGAAATAGCTATTTGAGTCTCCCAAATTGCAGCACAGAGTTGTTGCTTTTCAGCAGGATACAAAAATCCCAGAAACTGTGCACCTGGCACTCGAGTCAGTCAATGAGGCTGGAGAAGATGTGGTGCCAGAGGCGGGGATTCAGCCAGGGCCTTCAGAACCTCCAGAAACTCCCTTAAGTGAAGAGGACAAAGAGGAAGAGCCTCTTCTCAATGCACGGGCGCTCAGAGCTGCCAGAAGGCAGAAGTGGCTCCTCAGGAGGAGGTCTCCTTGAGAGTAAGGCTTGGGGCTAATTGGCCATTCCCTTAGCCTATTTAAGGAGGAACGCCGGCTGAAGCAATTTGCAGAGAACAAACGTTCACTCTCCTTTGTGCCTTGATCTTAGTTATCTGCAAATTGCTTCTGGGCTTTCTGCCAACCATAGTAAGATTAAGATTATTTATTCTTTGGATTCTTGTAGGCTGTTAAGAAAATTCATTAACAGCCTTTGTTTGTAAAACAAACAAACAAACTGATTTTATTTTAGTAAACTAAGGTTTGTACAGACTTTGTGTGTGCTGCATTCTTTGGGGTCCGTAGCTGGGGCAGAACAATATATGAGATATAGGTTACAAGCTGGTTGCATCTGGTGAGAATTGAAACCCAAAACTTCTTGAGACATTAGCTTGCCTAACCTTGATTTGCTCAGGTCTCAAGCATGGTTGTTACTCTTTCTCAAATCTTTAGCTAAATTGTTAGCTAAAGTACATGAAATGGCCTACAGACAAATTCTATCCACAGTCATAAATTATAGATCCAATTACTCCAGTGTATCAAAAAATCATGGAAAAAGTTTAGTTTTGAAGCTACATTCTAATTTTGCCCCCCCCCCCCCAACTTTTAAAGCACCTTTGGTTTCAGAATCCTTAACTACTTTCTACTGGAATAAATAAATTATAGATGTAGTAATCTCCATCCTAAAAACATTTCCTTAAAATATCATCAAACAATTTTAAATGAATGCTTTTCTTTCATTCAACTGGGAACTAGCAGAGGAAAGAGGTAGATCTTTATGTTACTTTTCATATATCATTTGTGAGTTGTAAATGTGAGGAGATTTTTAGTTCATTATTGGAAAATAACCAGTTACAATAGAAATGAGGAAATGCACCTCCAGTGTAAAATTAATGGAATTTCAGGTGAGGAGGGAAAGATTTAGGAAAAGAGTTGGAGTTAATAGGAAAATTGTACATTATTTTTCATCTGAAGGCAATAGGGAAACATTGCTACTAACATTAGTTGAAATTATTAATGAAGTGCATTCTTGTAAGTAAACAAAACCATTTCAATTTATTATACCTACACTAGAAATAATAAATCTTTTTTTTTTTAAGAGAACTTAAATTATCATGGACTGCATTTGATTTTGTAATTTAATAGTAGGATTAATGTGTCAGGATCAGTGGTGAAATGTAAAATTTGTTACTACTGGTTCTGTGGGCATAGCTTGGTGGGGGGTAATGTGACTGGGTGGGTGTGGCCAACTTTTTTTTTTTAACTTTTAAAAGCCTTTTTTCTACAACCTCTTGGTTCGGCCAAGCCGGTAGTGGTGATGATATGACGTCACCGAACCGGTTCCCTTTGTTCAGGAGCTGGGCCCTCCCACCCCCCGCCCCCCGCCCCCCACCCCACATTATTCTTACCTTTTATTTGGCCCCACCCCTAATCAATTGCTGCCTCCCGAGTCCCAGCTGATTGGCTAGAAGGAAAAAAACTGTTTAAACTCTTGCCGCGGGGCTTCAAAGGGCTGCCCTACAGCTGTTCAGTGTTAAAAGGCAGTGTGGTGGTAGACCGGTGCCTCCAAAAATAAATGAGTAGACCAGTGCCTCCAAAAACAAATGAGTAGACCGGTGCCTCCAAAAACAAATGGGTAGATCGGTGCCTCCAAAAACAAATGAGTAGACCAGTACAGCTCTGCAAGCAGTTAAAAGCCTGGTAGACCAGTACCTCTGCTAAATCCTAAAGAATTGTCACATGACCATCAAGCCATGCCCACAAAATAAGCCACACCCACAGAATCGGTAGTAAAAATTTTTAGAACCCACCCCTGCTCCAAACCACCCACTGCCATTGTTATCGGATCGGGCAATCCGGTCCGAACCGGGAGCATTTCACCCCTGGTCAGGATTCTATGTTATATAAGTGCCTTAACTTTACATATTTCAGAAAAATATATACAGTGCACTCTTATTTTATCAAGATTTAAAACCACTGATAAATGGAAAAGTGCCTTTAAAGCTAAAGAGGAATGAACACAATTTTCTTTAAAAAGTTTATTTTTCAAATAAAAATACACCTTAAGTATACTGTAAGAAGGAAACATGAGTATTTTTATTCCCACTTTTGTATAACCAATATTTAACAGCAACAGAGTTGGAAGGGACCTTGGAGGTCATCTAGTCCAACCTACTGTTCACGCAGGAGACTTGTATTAGGGATTCGAACCGCCGAACTGCCGATCTTTCTGAGCGACAAGCTCAGTGTCTTAGTCACTGAGCCACCTAGTCAGGCAATATATATTTGGGTTGGTACACAACTGATAAGGATTAGATAAGCATGCTCACACTTAAATAAAATACAGGTAGATTGCATATGCCATCTCTCTACCAAGAATTTTCATTTCCACCTAACAACTGGCCTGAGATTGGAAGCTAAAAGACAACTTGAAGATTGTATTCTAACTCCCTACCTCCCAGAAAGAAGAACATGGCAAGGGTAGAGGGAAAATGGAGAAATGTAATTTTGCTAACTTGAGTTCTTGGTGGAAGGCAAAAATAATTTTAATTTTAAAATGGAATAGTCTTTAGAACTTTTTCAGTTGGGTTAATCTTGAAGTCCAAACATGCATTCTTAATTTGGATAAGGCTGGAAGGTTGTGCTTTGATGAAACAGTAAATCTATAACTTGTCTGCTGAAGATGAATGTATTATATTCTGCCTTTGATCCAGACCTCATCATAGATAAAAACACGACTTCTATTTGAGTAAATCTCTTATTTGTTTTTTTGCAGGTGAGACAAATAAACAGAAGTATTCTGGGCAACTGAGAGTGCTTTGAGTAGGCATGCATGATAGGTTTAAATAATGATTTATAATTCTGTAGGTCTCTAAACTTTGCCAGTTCTTTAAATTACTAATTGAGCTCAATGGTATCTGATTCACTAAGTACTTTTGGAATTTGGCTTTTACCAGCAAAATGCAATATCAGATATATTATGAGCTGTTCAGGTTTTTTTCCAAATCGTAAACAATGTCCAAACAATTAATTTGTTATCTTGGATGACTCACAGTGCATGTAAGGGAATAAAAAATCAAGGCTGCAGTGATTAAAATAAACAGAACTTATTTTTATTTTTTTATTTTATTTTATTTCCAATTTATATACCGCCCTTCTCCCTGAGGACTCAGGGCGGTGTACAGCCAGAATTAAAAACATAAAATACAAATATTAAAAACAATTAATATATATATAAATTTGGCCCAAAAATTTAAAAAATTATTGATACTTTGTTGACTTCTATATAATCCTGTGTAAAGCAAGGGATTCTTTATAAATTCTTTTCAGTTGCTGGAAAGAAATGGAATCTGGAAATCACGAGACAAATTTGATTGCAGTTCAGCATAAAAAAAGCAGAAAGCATAATTTTAAACCAAATCCATAATTTGACAAAGGCTAAAAGGAGAAAATAAACAGCGGAGGTATTGATTTGAATATCAATAACTTTTATTCAATCCAACTTCAAAAGAGTAGTGGTACTTTGGCTCAGGAACAACTCCACCAAATAAATGGAAGTAGCAGGTAGGCCGGTAGGTAGGTAGGCCGATTCTTTTGGCAGGTAGGCCGATTCTTTTGGGCTCAGTATGTCAAAAATTAGGAAAATGCCCAACTTGACTCCGCTGATGTGTCACATACACATAGAACAAAAGAGAAATAATTTCACTTTCTTTCCCTCAGTCTAGGCCACCTTGAACAGTGGCATTCAACACTGTGGTGGTCACCTTTCACATGTATGTCATACGTTCATATCACTGAGGTAAAATCTGAAATAATTTTGATTATTCTATTGAATAATATCCTATATCCTATATCCGTGATGGTGAACCTATGGCATGCGTGCCAGAGATGGCACGCAGCACCCTCTCTGATGGCACGCAAGCCGTTGCCCCAGTTCAGCTCTGTCGCGCATGCACGCATGTCTCCCGCCGTTCAAGTTGCTGCCGTGCATGTGTGGGGGGTGGGGTGCATGGGGAGGCCGCATGTGCATGTGCGTGAGGCAGGGCATGCGGGGGTCATGCGTGCATGCAGGTGGGGCAAGTTACATGTGGGGGGTTCATGCGTGCATGCGTAGAGGACGGGGTGTGTCCGGGGAGGTCGCATGTGCATGCAGGGGGCGGGGTGTGCGGTGGGGACACGCACACATGTGAGGGGGTGGGGCACATGCGGTGGGGGCACGCATTGCATTTTGGGGATTCAGGTGTACACGCTTTGGGCACTTGGTCCGGAAAAGGTTAGCCATCACTGTCCTATATACACTATAGGCATATTTGTATCTAATGCAGGCAGCCAAATAACATGCATCTCAGTAATGGTTTTTGCCGTCTCTTTTCATCTCCGTGTTAATGTTTCTGTTGACGCTCTTCTTCGGCTACTATTTTGTGCTCTGCATGAGTGGAACAGCAAGTGAAATGATTCTGATAAGAAAGCAGATTTCCCCCCTCTTTCCTGCTAGTCATTTTTAGACTACCAGTCCACTCTTTCCTTCCTCTGTGTTCCCACTATTACAAATATCAAAGCAATTTACAGCTAAAGTAAGAAATAAAAACAATAGAAATAAGCCAGTATCGATCAGTATACAAAAAGGACATAATTTAAAATGAAAGAACAGGAGACTCAAAATGAAACATACACACACACACACATGTTTGATTCTGAGTCTTTTCTTCAATTTTACATAAGGAAGGCCTTGATGAAGACTTATTTACTGGCTCTTAATAGCTGCAGTTAAATGGACAATGTAGTACAGAGATCAAGGATTGGGGCTGAGCAGCAGGGAGATACAGATTTCTAATCCATCCTCAGCCATGAAAGCTTATTGAGCATATTGGAGCCACCTATTCTCTCTCAACCCCACCTACCCAATAAGGTAGGTTGGGTATAAATAAGAAGAGGGCAAGTGGCAAAATCCTCAGGATCTGAAGAAGGTTATCTTCAAAGATGGGCAACCTACTATCTCCTTTAATTCCAACAGTATCTGTCCAGCATGCAAAGGTGCATTCTCCATCAGGGGTGAAATTCAGCCGGTTCTATCCAGCTCGGGCGAATCAGTAGCTGCTGCTGTGGGAGGCTCTGCCTACCTGTGCGGATGTCATGATGTCACTTTTTTGTGACATTTTAAGCCTCTGTGCATGTGCAGATGATGGTATGCATGAGCGAAGCGAGAGTGCATGTAGTGCACCCACATTTGCGAAACGGTAGAGAAGGTAAGTGAATTTCACCCCTGCTCTCCATCCTCTGAACCAACTGGTTAGCAACCATCTCCTTTCATAGCCCAAATAAGCATACCTGTGGTAGGGCCAATACTCTATTTTAGCGTACCCAGTTGTCTCCTCCTCCTCCTCCAATAAAGACTGCTCTTGGTAGAATTTGAAACAAGAGCTCAAGCCTAGCAGGGGTAGACCTGCTGTTAGACCAGGCTAAGCATCTGCATACAATAATAGATGCTGGAGGATCTGAGGGCCAGGCAGTATTCTTTATACATCTGCTGTCTTCAGGTATAATGGAAGGTGACCGGTAGACAGTCATGATTCCACTCTTGGTCTGGTTTGCTTTTTATATTTTATATTAAATAGGAAACATTTAATACCTCCTCTCTATGGGAGCATACTGGCTGGTGGGAGGCTATTGGTGGTAGCAGGCGGTCCCGTAAATAACCAGGTCCTAAGCCATGGAGCGCTTTAAAGGTGATAACCAGAACCTTGAAGCGCACTCGGAAGACCACCGGGAGCCAGTGCAGCTCGCGCAGGAGAGGTGTTACATGGGAACTCCACGTCGCTCCCATAACCACCCGCGCGGCCGCATTCTGCGCCAGTTGGAGCCTCCGAGTGCACCTCAAGGGAAGCCTCATGTAGAGAGCATTACAATAGTCCAGACAAGAGGTGACAAGGGCATGAGTAACTGTGTGTAGAGAGTCCCGATCTAGAAAGGGCCGCAACTGGCGGATCAGGCGAACCTGATGAAAAAAGCAACTGGATTTTCTGGTTTTTCTTAGATGAGAAGTGAAAGTTTTCAAAGAAAAACCAGAAAGTCCAGTTGCCTCTTGAAAAAGCATCTTTGGGATATTTATCTGTCAATTATCTGGGGCAGCTGCTGAAGCTTAATGCTCAGAAGATTATCCAGAAGCTGAATTTCAGATGCCCCTATTTAAAGATAAGGCCTGACTGAGGCAGTGATACAATAATGAAAAGGTCAGGACTGGGCAGTGATGTTGTTCCGACTTCCTGAGAGATGCCATCGGTTCTCTTCTGTAGTGAGCATTACAGCCATTGACTCTCTCTCTCTCTCCCACTGAAAGAAATGGGGTATCATTCAAAGTCATTCAAAGTCTTTATTGTGGTCGTAGACCAGCATAGAACGGGGTATAAAAAGTAACTTTTTTCTTGGAGGGAGATACAGTCATGTCAATTGCAGCAAAACTGAAGTTGAAGTTATTAGCACCGAATAAAAATATTCGGTACTAATTCAAGACAATGTGATGGAGAATCACATACGGTTTGTTCAAAAGTTAAATCACAACAGGAGACCTGAATTTCTATTAAAAAAAATTATATTAGAATTACAGATTGGTTGCCCAAAATGCTTTAGGTCTCCATCTTAAATGCACAATTTTTATATTTGTAGAAAAATACATGGACTATGGTTGAAGCACACTCACATCCCTAATTTATCCATGACAAGTTGCAGCTGTCCCAATTTCTCAAAATTTCCCGAAGGCTAGCCTTTAGCTGCTTCTAGAATAACCCATGGCAAACCCTTTAAAAGCTTGACAGGCAGGTTATTTACACTATCTCCTATTATCGGAGATAAAAGCAATGCATTTAATGCTTCTTTAATATGTGTTCTCCAAGTTTTATTTGGATGTTATTTAACTTTCATTCTTTCTTTTTTTTTACAGACAAGCAAGAGAAGGCTTTCCTTGCATTTGCATTCACTAGGTTTTCAATCTGTTCTCATAATTCATTTCCTCTAGCAGTGTGGCATCTGCAGTTTTTCCCACAGCTGTATTAGTGTTCTTTCTGTAAATCATCAGTTTTTAGAGCTTGTTAAGTACTGGTTGGCTTTAGCAATCCGAAGTTAGCAGTTTGGTCTGCAGTTTAAGATCCACTGATATTTTTATTCTACTGTACGTTTTTTAAAAAATTGCTCCTAGACATGGAAACTTGTCAGAGAATCTACATTTTAGTTACAGCACTGTTAACAGCTGGGTAAAGCGATATGGAAGCAATTCATAAATTATGAGAAATTAAAATATTGGGGAGAAAGTCAGAAGAGGCTGCTAAATCAGACCAATAATTTATCTAATCAATCAGTCTATTTCCAGTAGTAATTAATTACACCATTTTGGAAAGTCCACAAGCAGCATATGAAAGCAAAAGATTTACCTTGTTGCCTTCGGCCCTAGCACCTAGCTACCATATTCTATTTCTGAATCTTGGGTCTGCATGTAATTATCTTGTCTTACAGATCCAGGTGGCCTTATCCTTTGCATTGTCCCTTCTAAAACTATATTAAGCTAATGACCATTCCCACATCTTGGAGCAATGAGATTCCATAACTTATTGTTCTGACCTAGGTTTCCTGAGATAGTAAAAAGCACACGATTAGTCCCCAAAACCCTCTTTTTATTTCAACGGCTGTGAATTCTGTTCATTCACAGCCCGTAATGAGTCACAAATAGTTTGTAAAGAATCCAACAGAAGTCTGCCACAATCCTTCGGGATAAGGCTGATAAGCACCCACCTTTATCTCCCTTGACACGCTGTCAAAGACCTAATTGGCAATTAGCTTTGTAAGGCCACATGGAGCACAGAGTCAAAACAGAGCTTCAGAATTTAAACCGACCAGAACAAATGAAGTTGCTTCCTGTAAAGGCTCACGTGTCTTTGCTCCTCCTTTATGTCTTATGGGAGGGGCCAATCATCTCCAAGCCCTACTCCTGAGTCGTCCCTTTTATCTTAACTGTTCTTGCCTTCTGGCAGCTCTGCGTATGCGCGCACTGGGAACAGGCTCCCCCTGTTCCTCTGCCTCGCTGATGTCCAACTCTGGAGGCTCCGGAGGCAGCACATAACTCCCAGATGGCCCTGGCTCCCTCTCTGCCTCCAATACAGAGTCCTCATCCGAGCCTTCCCCAGACTTCAGGACTGGCCCATGTTCCTCCGAAACCTCCTCACTGTCTGACTCTGCTGCCAACTCCGCAGGCCGCCAGTGGACCACAACAGTTATGCTTTCCTTTATGATTAAAGAGAACATACAAACAAGGGAACCTGTTGAAAGGTCTGAGTTTAAAATAAGCCCAACTACTGTAGTTAATTTGGTAGTTGCCAATGAGTGAGGTTTGGCTCCTGGGACAAATCTGTATTTTGGACAAAAGTTTCTACATTAAGCCCCCTGAAGTTTATTAAATACCCGATTTTCTTATTTTATAAATAAAACATTCATCCCTTTCCCCAGTGATTGTACCCACAATGTTTTAAAAGGCTATATAGGTTTTATCCTCATAGAGTACTCCAAGTGTGCTTGATTGTGTGGCTGTGATTATGAGTAACAATTTAGAAAGGATAAAGAATAATAAGCTGGGAAGGTTGCCCTAAAACTTCAAAGGGTGACTATATAGTCTATTCCTGTCAAACAGATTTATTCTTTGGCCATTAAATTACTAACAGAGGCAAAGTTTAAACATAGCATATTTCTTCCTTCATTTTTGAGTAGTTGCTCCTTTTCTGCTATAACTGGCATCGTACAAAGTCTTCAATAGGCAGATGAAGTCAAAAGCCTTAGTTTAATCAACAAAACAAAATTAGACATTAATTTGCAACTCTCATGCCTTTTCCATGTGATCTTAGCTCCCTCTGCCTCTTCTGAATCCAGCTTGGTGAAGTCTGGATTTGAAAACCTTGAGCATTATCCTACTAAAAGAACCTTCAAAAAAAGTTAGGTGAAGCAAAATATTCAGGGAACCTGAATATCGAAATGTTATCCTGAGTTAGAATAAGTATATATGTGCTAAAGAGCTGGAAGAAATAATCCCATCATTGTTGTGTGTCTAAATCTATGCACTCATTGTAGATCTGTCTTTCACGAGTGCTCAGAAACTTCAAAAAACTTCAAAAGTTGAAGAAGAAAACGATAGGCTGCTTCAGAGGTGGGTTTCAGCAGGTCCTGACCAGTTCTGGAGAACCGGTAGCGGAAATTTTGAGTAGTTCAGAGAATTGGTAGTAAAAATTCTGACTGGCCCCGCCCCCATCTATTCTCTGCCTCCCAAGTCCCAGCTGATTGGGAGGAAATGGGAATTTTGCAGTAACCTTCCCCTGGATTGGGGAGGGAATGGAGATTTTACAGTATCCTTCCCCTGCCACGCACACCAAGCCACACTACATCCACCAAGCCACGCCCACAGAACCAGTAGTAAAAAAATTTGAAACCCACCACTGGGCTGCTTCATGAGTGGATGTGCAAATGAGGGGGTCAATATTGCCCCCTCTTTAATATTCAATGAATGAATTGATATATTCCACAAATTGGTTTGTTTGGGTATATAATGTCTACTAATAATGACAATTATCTAACATGCTTAAAAAGGTAGCTTCTTTTCTTGTAAGATCATGATCGAACAAGAGACTCCATTTAATATTTGGACATGTATCTTTTCTTTATAATGTACCAACTTTTTAAATATGCCCCATAAACTGTGGGATCGGCCCCCCCTCCCACCCAAGATTTACCATAACCTAGGACTGTGTGTTTTATTTTAGCTGTGTTTCTACTGTTGGGGCTAAGGGTATTCGGAGTAAATCCCCTCCCTCCATTTCTTTTTAATTTGCCTTAATAGGATTGGCAGATTCATTATTCATCAATATGCTCTTCCTTTTAATCTTCCAAAGAAATTGGAGATTTAGCCAGAGGGACCCACACACCCCATTCACATTTTGGGAGATGCAATTAAGATAGGAAGAGTCAGTGGTACTTTCAATGAAAAGTTTCTACAGTGCTTTAAAACTTCTAGCAGGAAAACATTAGGTTGGTATTAGAATAAGGTGACCAGACGTCCCGCTTTTGGCGGGACAGTCCCGATTTTTAGCAATTTGTCCCGCGTCCCGCGTCGTTTCAAAAAAGTCCCGATTTTTCATTCTGCCTCTTGAGCCCCAGCTGATGGCTAGAAGAAAAAAAAACTGTTTAAACTCTTGCCCGGGGCTTCAAAGGGCCGCCCTACAGGCAATCAGTGTAAAGAGTTCCTGAAGGAGTTTTTTTCCCCCCTAGCTAAGCTTCAGAAACGAAACCGAAACCAGGGTCTTTGGTGCAACGTGACAAAATGAGGCAGAGAGAGATTTATTTTTATTTTTATTTTTCCTCCCCAAAAAAGGTAGGTGAAAAACTGCAAACAATGGGAAATTTAGGAGGAGAGTTCAAGATTTTAAAACACAAAGGAAAAAAAGCTGTATTTAACTAGGGAACTGTAATAATTGAGATACTATTAATTGTATATTGTGTTGAAAGCAGAAATGGTTAAGTTGTGGTACGGAGGAATATATGGGAGAAATTATTTGGTTTATTATTATTGGTAAATATAATTAATTGATTTGTAAGAAATTGGATTGCATGGAAATAATTGGAATATTCATGTTCATATTGATTAATATACAAAAAAGATAGTTTTATAACTAATTGATTTATATTAAAATGTTGAATTTGTATTAAACAACTGTATTACATAATTACATAATTAAACAATGTGAGGATGAATATAAAAATAGATGACGATGGTAAGGGGTATAATATAGAATAGAAGGGAAAAATTCAATTTGATTAAGATTAGAGATGAGGACGAAGGGTAATATTGGTTTTTTTAAAAAAATAGATGAGGAATAAATATGGCAAAAAGGAAATATAGAAATTGTAAATTTAATTGAAGTGACTAAACACTGTTTAAATTTGTGAACCGGCCAAATACTCTGTTCAAAGAAAATAAATTGTATGTATGTATGTGTGTTTCTAATTACTGCTATTTATTCATATTTGTTCTCTTTTATTCTTTAAAGTTTAACCATTCATTCTTTATCTTAATATCTTTATATTTGTTTGGGGTTGGCTTTCTTCCCTTTCATCTTTTTTATTGTACAGCAATCTTTCTCCTCAAACCTACCACCTCTCTCTTTTCTTTCCTTCTTACTTTCTCTTCCCCCCCTCTTCTTCTCCTCCCTACTTCCTCTTCCTTTCTCCTTCTCCTCCTCTCTTCCTCCCCCTCTTACCCTCCCTCCTACTCTAATTTCCCTTTCCTTCCTTCATCCCTCTCTTTTGCTGTATCCTTTTATGCATATGGACTACTCAGAGGGCTGAAAAAGTTATTTTTGACTGGTCCTCGCACTTTTGACCAGTCCTCGAACTTACGACTGTCTTCACATTTTACGTTTTTTGCCCTATCTTATCACCATGATGAAGAGAAGCAGTTGTGAAATGAGTGACATGGTTGTTAAGAATGCTGCACGGGCATAAATGTGAGGATGGTCATAAGTGTGAGGACCAGTCAAAAGTGCGAGGACCTGTCAGAAATGACTTTTTTCAGCCCTCTGGTTAGTCCTTTTGTGCATATGGCCTACTCAGAGGGCTGAAAAAGTTATTTTTGACTGGTCCTGACACTTTTGACCAGTCCTCAAACTTACGACTGTCCTCACATTTTACGTTTTTTGCCCTATCTTGTCACCATGGTGAAGAGAAGCAGTTGTGAAATGAGTGACATGGTTGTTAAGAATGCTGCACGGGCATAAATGTGAGGATGGTCATAAGTGTGAGGACCAGTCAAAAGTGCGAGGACCTGTCAGAAATGACTTTTTTCAGCCCTCTGGTTAGTCCTTTTGTGCATATGGACTACTCAGAGGGCTGAAAAAGTTATTTTTGACTGGTCCTCGCACTTTTGACCAGTCCTCGAACTTACGACTGTCCTCACATTTTACGTTTTTGCCCTATCTTGTCACCATGGTGAAGAGAAGCAGTTGTGAAATGAATGTTATGGTTGTTAAGAATGCTGCATGGGCATAAATGTGAGGATGGTCATAAGTGTGAGGACCAGTCAAAAGTGCGAGGACCTGTCAGAAATGACTTTTTTCAGCCCTCTGGTTAGTCCTTTTGTGCATATGGACTACTCGGAGGGCTGAAAAAGTTATTTTTGACTGGTCCTCGCACTTTTGACCAGTCCTCGAACTTACGACTGTCCTCACATTTTACGTTTTTGCCCTATCTTGTCACCATGGTGAAGAGAAGCAGTTGTGAAATGAGTGACATGGTTGTTAAGAATGCTGCACGGGCATAAATGTGAGGATGGTCATAAGTGTGAGGACCAGTCAAAAGTGTGAGGACCTGTCAGAAATGACTTTTCAGCCCTCTGAGTAGTCCCTATACACATAGCCATGGCCACCCGGTCACATGACCAGCTAGCCACGCCCACCCAGTCACATGGCCTCCAAGCCACACAAGCCACACAATAAGCCACGCCCACAATGGTGTCCTTCTTACCAATGTTAAAATCTGTTCACCTTACGC
This sequence comes from Pantherophis guttatus, assembly GCF_059756535.1. Lineage (NCBI taxonomy): Eukaryota > Metazoa > Chordata > Lepidosauria > Squamata > Colubridae > Pantherophis > Pantherophis guttatus. The sequence goes on along the minus strand of NC_142063.1, from coordinate 233,905,734 downwards.
TATACACATAGCCATGGCCACCCGGTCACATGACCAGTTAGCCACGCCCACCCAGTCACATGACCAGCTAGCCACGCCCACAAAATAAGCCACACCCACAATGTCCCTCTTTACCAATGTTAAAATCTGGTCACCTTATATTAGAAATAAGCGACAAGCATTCGTTCATTAGGAAACATGCTGGATTTCTTCCCAACAAAGTTTCCATGTTATCTCTGTCTTTGAAACATTCAGGGCCTTTTCAGAACTACCCTTGTGTCATTCTTCTCGCTGCAGAAGTCACCCTGTTTGCAATTCTCTTCTCTTTCTTTTTCGAAACAAAAATCCCAGTAGGAAAGTTGGCCTATTTACCACATCTTGCTTGGTAGTGCACATTTCTGGTTTTGTTTGTTATTGAAAATTGGTTAATAAATAAAGCCTCTATACTCTGATGTTAGCAAGGTGGCACAGTGGTTAGAGTGCAGTACTGCAGCTACTTCAGCTGACTGCTAGTTCAGCAGATCAGCGGATCAAATCTCACCGACTCAAGGTTGACTCAGCCTTCCATCCTTCCCAGGTGGGTAAAATGAGGACCCAGATTATTGGGGGCAATATGCTATTTAGTATACTGTCTTTGGTGTAAGCCGCCCAGAGTCCTCGGAGAGTGGGCGGCATAGAAATATGAGTAATAAATAAATAAATAGTGCATACTTTCATTTTCCCAGTTTATGTATCATAGCCACAATAGTAAAGATCCTATGCAGCAAAGGGGGTGTGCTTGTTTGCAACTGCTTTAATCATCGACTTTGCACACTTGCCTCAATTAGTTCTAAAGTATAACAATTTTTTTTTTAAATAAAAATATCAATAGACAATGTAGATATTCGACCAGCACCCTGGAGCATGTGTGTGTGTGGAGGGGGAGGGGGACAGGAGAATTGGGAGACTTATTTTGTCAGAACTGCCACCTCACACTTACGCTCTGCGATCACTTGATGCCAGTATGCCATGAACTCCAGGAGACTGGATGGAAGGGGAGGGGATTCAGGGGTAACGAAGAGTTCACTATATCTGTCTGAGAAGCAACTTCAAGATCAGGTGGCTGAGAACAGACCACAGCTGCATTCCAACCCACACATGACGCAACTGGTCCAAAAACATTCTCTTTGAATTTGATTGGACAATGGGGCCCTGCAGGGGGATGCCCCTAAGGGAGAGAAAGTTACATTTTGGGATTTTGGCATGCATGTTTCAGTTCTGGCTATGCTTTACTGAATTTCACTTGACCTTTAGTAAAACTATAACTTTCTCAACAAATGGAGTGAAGGATCGTTCTTGCTTCAGGGTTCAAGTTGAGGCAGGTCTGATAGGTTTCCTATAAATGATTAGTGCAACATCTTCTTTTCTATCATCTGTCTGTCTATCTGTCTGTCTATCATCTATCTATCTATCTATCTATCTATCTATCTATCTATCTATCTATCTATCATCTATCTATCTATCTATCTATCTATCTATCTATCTATCTATCTCTATCATCTATCTATCTGCCTGCCTACCTGTCTGTCATCTATCTGTCTATCTGTATCTATCTATCTGTCTGTCTGTCTGTCTGTCTGTCTGTCTGTCTATCTATCTATCTATCTATCTATCTATCTATCTATCTATCTATCTATCTTTCTGTCTGTCCATCCATTCATCAGTCTCTCTCTCTTCTTATCTTTCCATTCATCATCCATCTCTCTCCCTCTCCCTCTCCCTCTCCCTCTCTCCCTCTCTCTTATCTTCTTGCATACATATAATTTATATGCCACTCCCTTTCCAGATATTATAAATGGATTACAATATTAATATCAGAAGATTTTTTAGAAAATCAATTATCAGTCTGACCATCTCTTACTTTGGCTCACCATTTGGAGTAGCATGACCTTACTTATCTCCAAGTGCCTTCTGAAAAGTCTTGCATTTATGGTTATCCAAAAAATTGATGAGAAACCCAATAATACCCAGATGGGTACATTTCTGAGAGAATATCACTCCATCTCTGGTCTCAGTGATAGATGCCAGATTCGCCCTCTGTTCCAAGATTAAATTATAGACGAGAATAGGTTTATGACAAGCAGACCTGGCAAGCAGTAGCATCAAATAGAATTCACGGTACAATGTTCTCTCTCTAGGATAAGAAAAAAGAGCTGGGATCATTTTATAGAACCAATCTAGAAAAATGGACTGGAGGGAAGAGGAGGGTAAGGGAAGGAAGGAGGCCAAGAAAGAAGGGGATGACCAGAGGAACAAAACTGTTGTGCTAATCAACTGAAGACTAGTTAAAGTAGCCTTTTGCAACCTTGCTTTGAATCAAACTAGGCTCAAGAAAAAGAAGATTTGAATCGATACAAGGCTGAGGATAGGAAAGGAAGGCTTAATACACCTCATGTATTATTATTATTATTATTTTAAATTTGATTTATATGCCGCCCTTCTCCGGAGACTCAGGGCGGCTTACAATGTGCTCAGCAATAGCCTTCATCCTTTTTGTATATTTATACAAAGTCAGCTTATTGCCCCCACAACTGGGTCCTCAATTTACCTACCTTAGAAAGGCTGAGTCAACCTTGAGCCTTGGCGTGATTCGAACCTGCAGTAATTGCAGGCAGTTGGTCTTAATAACCAGCTTAATAACAGGGTGCCTTAGACCACTGTACTACCAAGGCTCTTAACCTTGGTAGTTATTAAACCTTCTTTTGAGGTAGGATCCATTCCATTGGGAGATATGCACAGGTACTTTGACGGAGGAGATGAAAGACTGATGAGAGCAAGCCAATTTTTCTTCCGATATCATGATTCTAATCTAACATGAGATCTTCCCACTCCACACAAGCTACATTTTTTTTAAAATAACAGGAGACCCAGTTTTTTTGGATTTCTTAACAGTTGTCTAGTTGATATTGGGTTTCTATAATTAGAAAAGAGATATGGTGAAAGTCTTCTCAGTAGTTAGAGAGAAAAGCCAAGAGCAAAGTGATATTGCCAAGTTAGAGTTATTGAGCCATTTATCTAGGGGATGAATGCATAACCTGACTGTGCCTCAATCTCTAAGGATAACAACAAAAAAGAAAGGGAGGGAATGAGGCAGTGGCAGTGACACTCCAAAGAGTTTTTGGCCTATTGTTTTCTTTTTCTGATTTTCAAGAAGAGACATTAATGGGGAAAGCAGTTTCAAGCAATGCAAGTAAGGGCAGCAGGGGTTCACTCTAATGCATTTTATGATGCCATAGAGCCAACTATTCCAACTATAAATAATTCCCAATATACTTTAAATCCAGCCACATTTTCCCCACTTTATCCTCAGCAGTTGTCCATCAAAAGCATGATATTGTCTATAAACTTGCAAGTCTGGAGCTTGCAGATAGCACCTTCAGCTTATCATTGCACAGCCCAAGATAGCCAAATAATTGAATATAAAATGCGAGCCCATCAGCGCTGGTTCAGCTTGAAACCTGCCAACTACGGAGTTCTCTGCCTGGCAGTTTAACAAGGAACCGTTTCTCTAGGCTTTATAAGAAGGAGGGAAAAAAAGTTTCTCATTTCCTTCACACCATGTAAGCATTCATTCATATGTATTTGTATGCATGCATTTAGCAGTCTGCAAAAGCACAGTTGTGTTGGTTACAAGGAAAGCTTAAATTGTTAAGCTTGTCAAATATAGAAGAACCTCAAGAGGCTTCCTTTCATTGTGGCACCAAAATAAGCTAGCCCCGAGAAGCCCCCAGACTCTTCCATGATGTCAGATCTGCAACCTCTGGGCAGAATGCTGAAAAATGTCAATTATGATTATGATATTGCAGATGACCAAAATGTTAATTTAATCCCCAGGCTGAACTGAGTGAATGAAACATGAGTTGGAATGGTTAGGCATGGTCTACAAGGAAGAAAAAAGGCACCTGTAAATGCAGGAGAAACCTGATGAATGTACTGTTCATCTCTTCCTAAAGCACTGAAAATATTTATTTTTTTTAAAAAAAAGCTTGTTTTCCAAGGCTGGTCAGGAGCCACTGCTTGAATTATGTTACTATGAGTTTCTGCTGGTGTTCTGCAATGGACTTTGGGCAGGGATGCCTCCAGAAGATGTCAATAGCTTCAGAATTGCTTGTTTTTACATGTATATACTGTAATGTGTACAACATATGCTAAAGGAGTGCAGGTTCACGCTTGCCACTTGTCTCTGGAAGCATGCAACTTGTCATTTATACACATGTATCAACTTTGAAAAATTATACATATTTGAGTGGCAGCGAAACACAATGGAATCACAGTGATATTTGGGGAAATATCAAATAATGGAAAATTAGCAAGTTGAGCAAATATTAAACATAGGACATAAAAATAGGTCAGCATCCATAAACACTGGGGAAGATTTAATTGACACACTGAAGCAAAGCAGAAAGGATAGGAAAATCACTATTACAGAGGAGAAAAATGGCTAGGTTAGCAAGTCCATCCCACCACAGAGTTCAAGGTATTGATTCTAATAAACACAATCTAAGGAACCAAAGTGATAGAAAAGGTAAATGGCCACAGAGTTAACAAGGAAAGCTTTACTGCTCTTTAAAATGAGGGAATCTATGACAAAAAATAAGGGTAGATATAGAATGGGGAAATCGAAGAAACACAACATGTAAAATTTAATTACCTCTGAACAATCAATCGAAAAAGTAAAGTAATTCATCTTCCTGGGCTCTAAAATTATCCAAAGTCGTAACTGTAGCACTGAGATCAGAAGGTGTATAGCACTTGAAAGAACTGCAATGTCAGTCATGAATAACATCTGGAAGAGTAAAGGCATCAGCTTCACAACCAAATGCAGATTAGGTAATGCAATAATTTTTCCAATTGTTACTTATGCAAAACTCGGATTCTGAAAAAGGCAGATAAGAGAAGGGTAGACACCTTTGAACTGTGATGCTGGAGGCAACTATTACATATCCCATAAATCGGTGGTCCCCAACCCCTGGTCTGCAAAAGCGGAAGCGTGCTTGAAGTCATATGAGATCACTGCCCCCAAAATATTTCACTCACGGATGTGAAAAGTATTTGAAGCTGACTAGATGCTGGAAGGGAAATCATCCTCCTCTCCTCTCCCTCAAAGGCAAAGAAACTGCGGCAGAGAGGAGACAGATCTTTGCAAGGTAAGTGAGTCAGGCGGGGCAGGATGGGAGGGGGGAAGGATGAAGTATCTAAGTGGGTCGGGGAGGCCTTGGGTGACTTGTTCCATCACTAGGCCCCTCTCTTGGCCTTCCTCATCCTGAGATACCTTGTGCATTTAACGACTTGTGCATTAGATTAGCGAATGTGTGGGTGAAAGCAAGGAGTGATCACATCCAAGTTATGTGATTCACTCCTATGAATCCTTGAGTTACGAATGTAATTGGCAGGCTCCAACTTTAAGGAGACTATTGATTATAAGGGATTCTAGAACCCCAGTTGGTTAAAAATACAGTAGCCCTTGTTTAGCGGCTGCCTTATTTAGTGACTGCTCACAGTTATGATGGTGATGAGAAAATAAATTTACAATCAATCCTCACACATTTATGACCTTCCCAGGTTGGTAAAGCAAAAGAAAATTTCTGCAATGAGATCATAAGCATAGTTATAGTTTCATTTAGCAATCATTTTGCTTAACAACTTAATTGCCAGCTCCAAAGGTGAGCTCCTTGTATCCAATAGTTTCAAGTTAGTCCAAGATTTTTGCAATATTTTGCTGATTGTGAGCAGGTATACACTCAGATACAGCAATTATGGATATCACTGCATTGAACATGCACCTGGGCTGTGGATTCAGTGGCTGCTTTCAGAGAGAAAAAAATCCATTGTAAATTGATTTCTCCTAATAACAAATCAACAGTCTAATTGCTGCTAGAATAAAAACATATACAGTAAAAATTAAGGAACTGTACATGAGGAACAAAATCAATCATAGGGTAATTTTTTTTAATCAAGAGATTAGATGGTGGTAGTGATGATAATCATATATACTCTAGAAATAAAACCTCCAGGTAACAGTTCTGATTGGAAAATGGATATGACTGGCTTAATGATTCAGAGCGATGGTCTAGATCAGCGGCTTCCAAACTTGGCAACTTTATCTGGACTCCAACTCCCAGAATTTCCCAGGCAGCATGGCTGTCTGAAGAATTCTGAGAGTTGAAGTTCTCAAGTCTTAAAATTGCCAAGTTTGGAGATCCCTAGTCTAGATTGTTAAAAGAAAAAGAACATCATGACGGTTGGATTAGAACTGTTTCTTCAGAGAAGAAAACTAGGACACTCCTCCCGGTTTAAATTCCAGAGGCAGAGGGACAGAAAAGAGAGCAATGTGGCTGAGGTGAGTAGAGCAGTATTTCTCAACCTTGGCAACTTTAAGATGTGTGAACTTCATATCCCAGAATTCCCCCAGCCTGGATTGGGGAGAAGAGTTTCTATTTACTGGTGGAAAACGGGTAGGTCTCTATTTCCTGCTTGCAAGCACTCCAGAAGCATCTGGTTGACCACTATGAGAAACTAAATATGAAGTATCAGTACCGCTTTACCGGTATATAAAGCCACACTTAGAATGCTGCATCCAGTTTTGGTCACCATATTATTAAAAATAAGTAGAGAGTCTGGAAAGAGTGTAGAAAAGAGCAACAAAGATGATTAGGGGGCTGGAGGCTAAAACATATGAAGAACGGTTGCAGGAATTGGATATGGCTAGTCTAGAGAAAAGAAGGACCAGAGGTGACATGATAGCAATATTCCATGTTTGAGGGGCTGCCACAAAGAAGAGGGGATCAACCTATTCTCCAAAGCACCAGAAGGCAAGACAAGAAACAATGGATGGAAACTAATCAAGGAGAGAAGCAAGCTTGAACTAAGGAGAAATTTCCTAACAGTGAGAACGGCTAACCAGTGGAACGGCTTGCCTTCAGGAGTGCTCCATCACCAGATGCTTTTAAGAGACTGGACAGCCACTTGTCTGGAATGGCATAGGGTCTCCTGCTTGAGCAGGGGTTGGACTAGAAGATCTCCAAGGTCCCTTTAAACTCTGTAATTCTGTTATATGTTGGATCAAGATGGGCTTTACCTTGATCTAGCAAGGCCAGGACTGCTCCTTATGGATGCCCACTCCTTAAAATGCCATCTTCACAGGAAAAGCTAGATGCATTTCAAATGGTAAATGTGTTAACAATGAGTCACATTGGATGTCTTAGGCTATGTTTTAGTCATAAACTAGCAGCCACCTAATCTTAACGCTACAGATTAATGCTAACACAAGCTAGAATGTTAGGATAGGTAGCTCAGTTCCACTCTGTGGATTCTAATATTACATACGTAATCTATAATTATGTCAGCCACCCAGTCTCCTCCACCATACCTATCCTTAACTCATTTATCATCTGCATAATAGCCTTTCCACTCCTGATAATGGTGCCTGCTGCCACGCAGCAGTACGAAATACACTTGATATTCTTCTTATATAGTAGGGCTAAAATTCCAATTGCAGCAGTTGTTGCACAGGAAGATTTTCATCCTGTATGTTGGTTTCTTCCACTGGTTGGTCAGTTTGTTCAGGTGTTGGAGCTGTTTCTTCAGCCTGTTCATCATTACTTGTTGTTTTCCTTCTAGCCAATGTTTCTAGATATTGCATTTCCACATCTGTGAAAACTTTATTATGGATGATGAAACGTCTCTGATCCATTAATCTTTGTTCAGTTATGTCATTTTCTGGGTGTTTTTCCTTCCACAGTTGCATCATTCTTTTTTGAAATCCCCTGGCTGTTGGTTCTGCCTGATGATTTGATGATTTCTCGATTTTCTTCGGTCGTCCAAGTTTTGCACTTTTGTCCCAGTCGCTTTACAGTTGCACACCCTGGTTCCCCAGCAGTAGCAACTGAGCCCTGTAGCCCATTTTCTGACAGATGTCCAGGAGCCATAGCATCTGATGCAGTCCTTGTTGACCTGGGCGACGACCAATTCGGTATGGAATTTTGTTGATTTCTTCTCATAATTAGTGATGGTAGGTGCCTGGGTTGGTTCTTGATGGCTAAGCCACTACCAATCTGAAGACGGGCAATCCCATAACCATATGACCGCACCCAATAGCCGTCCAGACCCAGCCACAGCTAATAACTATGTAACAGTGAAAACAAAACATGTAACAGTTATACCCATTGTCATCGGGGCATTTGGTACCGTGTCCAAGAATTTTACAAAACACATCAAGAAATTGCAGCTTCCTGCAATAACACCAGCAGAACTGCAAAAAACTGTGCTACTTGGAACATCATATATTTTAAGAAGATACTTGGTTGATACCTAGGATGCTGGCAGCAATCTGTATTAACCATTAGCACCAGTCAATGGTATTTGTGACACGTTTTTAAATGTTCAGTTTACTGAGTTTCATGTTTAATGAATAAAAGAGATCATCATCATCATCATCATCATCATCAGTAGTAATAGTAATAGAACAACTATGGCAAAGGCAAGCAAGGATAGTACCAATAGTAATAGGCATCTTGGGTGCAATTCCAAAACAACTGGAGCACCACTTGAACACCATAGGCATTGACAAATTTGTCATCAATTGCAGAAGGCGGCTTTACTTGGAACAGCTTCCATCCTGAGATGATATCTGTAACACCATCAAACATCCAGATCTGCCTATCCTAGGTCCTTGGTAAGGATTCGATAGGGAGACAAAAATGCCAAACCCGGTCTGAACATCTGGCTGACTGTGCGATGATGAATAATAATAATAATAATAATAATAATAATAATAATAATAATAATGAAAAAGAAATCGTGTGTTGTCCCGATTGTAATTGGAGCCTTTGGAGCAATACCCAAAGGGCTACCCCGCTATTTAGGAATTCTAAATTTGCCGGACTTGAACATTTTGACTCTACAAAAAACCACCTTACTCGGAACAGCTTACATCCTCCGACGATATCTTAACAGTTCCTAGGTCCTTGGTTAGGACTCGAGCTGCTGAGCTATTAACCAGCCTCAAAGGCTGTGAATCTCACTAAAGATTAACTAATAAATAATAATAATAATAATAATTTGAGTACAGCAAAAACCACTGGGAACATCAGGTTGAGAAAGTTTTAGAGAATGAGAAACTCAAGATCTTGTGGGACTTTAGGATTCAGACTGACAGGCACTTGGTCCACAACACACCTGACATAACAATAGTTGAAAAGAAAAGAAGTATGGTTCATTGACATTGCAATACCTGGCAATACCTGGTGATGCACAGATTGAAGATAAGCAGCAAGAAAAAATCACAAAGTACCGGGACTTTCAAATTGAAGTTGAGCGACTGTGGAAAAAGAAATTGTGTGTTGTCCCGATTGTAATTGGAGCCCTTGGAGCAATACCCAAAGGGCTACTCCGCTATTTAGAAATTCTAAATTTGCCGGACTTGAACATTTTGACTCTACAAAAAACCACCTTACTCGGAACAGCTTACATTCTCCGACGATACCTTAACAGTTCCTAGGTCCTTGGTTAGGACTCGAGCTGCTGAGCTATTAACCAGCCTCAAAGGCTGTGAATCTCACTAAAGATTAACCAATAATAATAATAACAATGATAATAATAATCAGGAATGTCACCTAAAGATGATCTAACTTTGCTGGAAGAGACAAAATAGTATCTACTATATTTGGAATGTTACTGGCCATGCAACGTCTTCAATCCTAAAACACATTGCAATATCAGCAGGCAGAATTTAGTATTTCCAGAAGAAATATGCTCCAGGCAACCTCTGATTTATAAGGCAATCTCAAAATCACATAATCACAAAGATACGAATCTAGTTGTTTTACATAAAGTCTGTTCCAACAGAATGAAACTGTTTTATGTGCAGATTAATAATATGGATGTATTCATCTGGTTCTAAAAGGTACACTCAATTCTATTGATGTGGAATTTGAACAAAGTGAAATTCTTGGAGATATTGAACCCATAAAACGTGGGGCCATATGTAACTTTAGACTTATTTCATTTTTCTGCAAAGCACATTCTAAAATACAAATTAATTCTATTGCTTGGAAAAAAGGCAAACTAAAAAAAGCACACATTTATAGGGGTTGTACTTGTTAACATTTATCTTCTGCTTTTCCTGGAATAGGAAGATGGCACGATATCTTATCATGGCTACTGGGACTGTACAGAGGTTTGGATACCATCTCCATCAAGTGCTTTGAAATACAGGCGAACAGGACATTTATCTTCAACACTTTAAGGGAACTGCATCTGTTCCTGGGTTCACTTCTGAAAAGGGATGGCTCCTTGAAAGTGTGTTTGTGCTTTTGTGTGCTCCAAAGTATTTGTGGAAATTGAAACCACAGCTTTCGATTGATTGTTGGTTTACATTTGTAATTATGTTCCAACAAGTCAGTATTGATTCTTAGTGATCACATAGATAGATTTTCTCCATGATGATCTCTCTCTGAACCGGTCTTTCAGGTCTTCCAATGGTCCACTCATTGCCGCTGTAATGGAGTCCATCTCCCTTGCTGCTGGTCATCGTCTTCTCTTTCCTTCCCCCTTCTTCAGCATTAGAGCCTTCTTCAGAGAACTAGGTCTTTGTATAATGTGTCCAAAGTAGGGTAAATTGAGCTTGGCCGTTTGTGCCTCAGATAAGAACTCTGGATCCATTTGTTTGTCTGCGTAGCTGTCCATAGTATTCTCAGAAATCTTCTCCAACACGAAAGTATCTATGACAGCTTCAGTTGATACTTTTGTGATGCCTCCTTCTTGAACATAACCTACTATTAAGGAACCCAATGAATAATGACCCTTATAGCAGGCTTATATTAATTCCTCTAGCAAACCTGTCCTACCAAATTGTATATATGGGTATTACAGTAGGTGAAATATAAAGCCTGTGAAGTATGAAATAGGAGATTTAGACAAAATTGAAATGCGTCATCTCCCTGGCTGCCCAACCACAGCACCAACTGGAGAAAGCAAGGAGTTGATTTTTCCCCCCGTTGATCATTATTTGGTGAGTCTGGAGGCTGTGTAGGGGAAGGGGCTTGCATGGCTATTTGAGATAGAACTGGTGGATATGATACTTAAATACCCACTGCCAATTCTCAAGTTGGCTCCATGTCAGGTTAATCCTTCCACTGAATCAGATATTCAAGCTTCTCCCTCCTGTGTCAAGAATCCAAAAAATACTCTCATATTCCTCTTCCCTGTCTATGAGAACTGCTGGAGGATGGGAAGGTGCTGCAAATAAAGGACAGGGAGGCTGATCTTCTACTAGACAAAAAGGGTGAAACACCGGAAATACTTTCATTGAAGTGGGCATTTGCAAATGAAAGGACATTGCGTTGATCTATCTCTGAGTAATGACTCTGACTCTATGAGTTTCTTGGATGGATAAAAGGAAAGTGAAAACTTAATGAAAAGTCATACCAAATTCCCCATAGCAGTCTTGGTGCCTTCTTGCTTTATGCACATCTGCTGTATGTCTGTACTCAACCTTGACTTAATGTAACTGTTCTTTGAAGAGCAATTGTGTCCCCTGTCTCTCTTGGAGAAAATCAAAGACCCGAGGATCCACAAGGCAGCAATTTGAAGAGAGAAAAGATGGGGATCATAGCCATAAACTACTTGAAAGGGAATTATGGTAACCGAGGAGCACAGAGAGTTGTAATATGCAAATTCTGCAAGTGACAAAAAAAATCAGGTCAACGGTCTTTTTAGGAAACTTAACACAAAAATCGTTCTAACATGCCATTAGCTTTCTCTGCTCATTTTATTCCATGTTGATGAGACATTGGCAAACGAATATAAATATTTGGCCAGTAGAAGAAACTTATGCAGAATCTGTAAATTGAAAGCCAGAATCTGAGATCACATGATTGACTAAGATCTCATATGAAAAATATAGTCTGGAAAAGAGTTGTGGAATCTCCAGAGCAAATGCTCTGCATAGAATAAAAGGAGCCATCTTGGTAAACAGGTGCACTACCACCAAAATGATCATGTAACTTTGCACTTCTGAAAAAAACAGTAATATAGTTCAGTGTTCCATAGATCTTCAGGAGAGGGGAGTAAATGGAACAAAGTGGCTGAATTAGCAATGATGGCCTTGGGCCAGCAACAGTCATGAAAGGATGATAGGTAGGCATTGATATTTTTTCTCACCCTTGACCACCAGAACTGTTTGAGCAATCGTTGCAACATTTTGAATATTCCCCCAGTATGCATAGTCCATGAGGAAGTTGCACTATGTCTTCCCTTAAAGGGGGAGGACAATATACAGTTAGTAGCCATTGCAAAGCAGTTGTCTTGTCAGTCTTTTTGCAGGTTACCCATATGAAATCTGATTTATGGATATTGTTGTTGCTGTAAACAAATCATTTTCAACAGATTTCCTGCCTGCTTCCCCTTGCCTAGATTCTCTGGAGTGTCCCTTCTAGGAGAATGTTAACTCTATCTTTGTCAGGGCTTCAATCAGTGATGGGATGCAACCGGTTTAATGACCGGTTTGGTGAGTGCACACTTGCGTGCAGCGTTCAAAGTACAGCAATTTGAAGCTCAGCTGCTTACCTTCTAAGGCAGCCTCAGTAAGCAGAACAGCGGAGGCACAGAAATTGGCTGTGTCGCAAGAATCAGCTGAGCCAGAAAGAAAGAAATATAGGGCAGGATATGGCAGGGATGGGGGGGCGGGGCCAGCTGATCATCAGAACTACTGGTTCACCTGAACTGGTCCGAACCGGCTGAATATCACCCCTGGCTTCAATCTTCTAGGCCAGACAAATTATACAGCTCATCCCTTGGAACACTGAAAACTATCAGAAGATGAATGAATCAGCCAAGTGCTCAGTTCTAAACCAGAGGTTGGTACTCAGAGGGGGCTTCCAAGAGGCAATTACAGCTGAAGAATGGGAATGTAGATCCTGAATTCAAACTGATACCAATATCAGGCTCAGTCAAAGAGGACAAAGCTGTTTAGAGAAGCCTTAATTTCCAGGCTTAAGATTTCCTGATGATTTCTCTTCCAAGTACTAACTAGGATCAATTGTGTTTTCTTTTTGACACCAGCCAAGGTTACCTAGATGCTGCCAACTAGCTGAGTCTTCAAGAAAAGTCTTAAGGAACGGCCAGTTCTGAGGCCCTGAACTATATAACTCTCTATCATGTCATTCAGTTCTAATAAATCTATGTTTACCTTCAGGCAGTTCGCATTATAAACACTCTATTAATTTTGCAAGAGCCAGGGAACCAAAGAATATCTCACAATTGATGTTTTCATGGACGCAGACCACAAGGAAATGAAATATGGATCCTTAGTCCTCCAAAGAAGATTAGAAAATTGCTGAATAAAAATATTACCTTGGATATAGCAAATGTTCATAACATAGAGGTTTGCAGGAAAAATAGTGCTCCCAGAATTCATGTTTCTCTCAATTTATTTCCTTGTTATGGGGATAACATCAGGGCTCAGGGGAAGAGCTCTGAGGCTGTAACAATACAAGCCTTATTGTATTTAGAGATTATATGGATGGAATGTGCTGGCAGAGCTGCCATATTCTGATGTAGCTTCTGCCATGCTTTTCCCAGATTATGAAATGAAGGATGGGAATTTGTATCTTTATCCTTCTTGCATGCATTAATAGAATGTGGTAATAAGAACACTGCCCTCAATTTTGATATTAGATTAGATTAGAATGTTCCAGCATTATGCCGCTAATACAGGTAATAATGAAGTTGCTTATTTTTTCTTCAAAAATGTAGTTGTTATTATCCAGGCTTGGCCAGGTTACATTTTCATTAGCATTTTAATGGGGTTATTTGATTTTTGCTTTTTAATTGATAACCTCCCTGAAGTAACTCTAGGCAATCTTTGGGCAGTTCTATATCTAATGTTCTCTTGTGATCACTGAACAGTTTATTCAGAAGGTTTCTCCCTCCTGATTGGAAATCACACAGCACCAATTTTATACACAGCTCCATGAAGTTAATTTTGCAGAATGGTTTCAGACCTTAAATGCATGTGTGAGGCTGATGTGGGCATACTGGTGGATATATGGAGGTTCTATCTGGAGTATTTTTCGTTATCTAGCATCTCTCTATCATAGCAAGCCAGTTTTCAATGAGAAAACTCCCTCATCATAATGCTTTTTAGAGTTTTACCCATATCGCTCTCACTACCCGTCTCACTTATATTCTATATCTTAAGATAAAAGGGGTTTCCTTGGCACCTCAGTCTTTGTTGTGTCTTTTTTCTCTTCCTCCTCAGCTGTTTAGTGGGTTAAAAGGAGGAAACTGAGCAAACCTTCTTCAATCATCAAACTATACAAACCTAATTTACCTGGAACTGTTCCAGGAGATAGGTCATAAATCTAGACTTCCTTGTCCAACGTTCTTCATGGTTCTTCAATAAAAGATATCAGAACAACATACTATGGGTGTTTGGGGCCAAGCTATTAAGGGACTAGACTATATGGCATAAATGGTCCAACAGAAGCCTTACCCCTTGCTTGGAATGAGAGAGTAGCTGGGGCCCTGGACTGGATTGTGCCCATGTGACCTCTCCCTCCCCATGGATTCCATTGCTCCTATAGTTTATGGAGGAACTGAAAGAAATAAAATGAGAAAAGAGACATCTGGAAATAGCCATGTGTGATCAAAGGAACCACAAACAATCCACTCTATGAAGGAGCTACCATTTGTCAGTAACATTACTGTCATGAATCAATGCCTTGCCTCTGATCCAGAGCTAGAGGCAGGGGGGCTGGACAAGCCAGCCCCCAAGGTCCACCCTAACCCAATAACCCCTCCTTACCTTAGCCACGCCCAGGGGGTACTTAAGGGTCAGCCATGCGGTCCTGCCTCAGTTCCAGACTTGTACCTGTAATGAGAAGATGCTTAATTAATAAACAATATCTGAATAAATGGATATCTGCTTATGGAGTTATTTGGCACGATCCTTGAACACATTTAACAATATGGTAGCAGAGGATGGTTTAACAGCCCAACTCTAATACTCCACAACATGCAAAGGACCACGACAGACAGGGTGAATACCAGGGCATTCACCAAGAAGATGGCAGAACGGCCTGCCCAACCCGAAGCCACGCACGGAGAGGCATCCGAGACGAGCGGCCTCCTCAACCACCCATGCACCCCGGCCAGCAACGACGAGGGGTGGAAGAAACACGAGACCTCAAAAAGAGAAAGACACAACCTAAAAGGAAAACTCCTGGAGCTGATAGATTCGTCACAAAGCAACACAGACCTCATTGCGGAACTCCGAAGCCTGGTCAAAGGCTGCGAAGCAGCGAGTGAGGAAGATGAAGACGAACCCGACTACAGCGACAAAGATGCGGTAAGGGAGGACTTCCCCCATCAGAAACCCACCAAAAAGGATGAAGGAGACTTCGTGCCCTTTTTGCGGTGGCCATCTTGGGAGGCGGCGTCATCAAAAATGGCCGACCACCCACCAATAGATTCCCGAGATTTAAATCTCATGGCGGGAATCGAGGCCTACTCAAAAGTAACTGCCCAAAACTACCGCAAAAAACAAGAAAACCCAAAGCCTAAACTTACAGGCCCGCCAACCGAGCCCGAGGTCAACAAAGCCATCGAATTAATCACCGCGGCCCTAGGGGACAAGATGAAGTTACCGAACACGCACCCTGGTGCTAGGCCAAAACGCAAAGGGGACCCTGACGCGAAGAGGGCTGATACCGGCACCCACCCTGGGGAACTGACCGCTACCGCATGGGCCCAGGGCCACCCAGACCTCCCAAGGAGCCTCCCGGTAAAAACGGGACACCGAAGGCGATGAGACTACTCACCGGACCGACGACCGGGACCAGATCCTTGGCCCACGGGGCCATCCGCAGGGAGGGGACGTCCATTGGCGGGCAGGGGACTCGGCCCGACACCCGGAGGCGACATCCACACAAGGCCGGGCCATCCGGGACCATTCGCGGCCCCAACGGGACTCCCGACCTCCATCGACGGTCACCGCCACTTCCCGAGGCTCCAGACGACGACCCGCGACGATCCCGAGCAAGCAAGGCAGACCAAGGAGGAACCGAAGGCCCATCCGGAAGATTGGGGCCTTCACCCGGGAGCTGCATGGACGAGCTCCTCACTCCACGGCGGCTGGGGAGAAATGAACCTCACGCATGCGCAGTACATCCCTGTAAGAGAAACGGAACAAGACATAGAGCTACACCGACGCAAGCACATAGAGACAAGTCAGTTCAGACTTGCCACAGTCGTTCCTCTGCCTTATTGTGAGTATCCTTACGTGAGGAACCATGGACAGCGACATAATGTAAGTAATTTAACTTACAATTCAGGGACTTTGCCAAGTGACTTTCCCAAACTAAGGCTAGATGGGGAGAATTTCCTGGACTGGAATCAACAGCTCCAAGGCACCCTGCTAAAGGAAGATCTATTATCCATAGTCACAGACCCCCCAGAAAAACCCTGGACTTTTGAATTAGATTGCATCCACCATAAAGCATACTGTATTGTCATTGCCAGCATCACCCCCAGTATTTACCCCAGCATTAGTCACCACCTGACTGCTCTGGAGGTAATACAGAGGATGCACAAACTATTCTACTGCCAAAGCGTTGCAAGCACCACCAGGTTATCCAGGGAATTCTATGCCACCAAACTTAAGGCAGGGACCCCAATGAGCGAGCATTTATTGTCACTAAATAACACCAGAGCTCAGCTGACACAAAGGGGGGAGGTCATAAGTGAGAGGACCATGATAAGTATCATCGTAAATTCCCTAGACCCCAGTTGGGACACCTTCATCATGCAGATAGACAACCTAGGGACAGGGAGACTCTCACTGGATTTACTAACAAGCAAACTAATAGCTGAAGATAGCATCAGAAAGGACCGCTCACTAAGCCGCAGGGAGTAGAGACCCAGCAGGAAGGTTGAGCCACAGGGTAGAAACCACAGCAACACAGAGTGCTACATATGCGGGTCAAGGAACCATTACAAAAGGGACTGCCCTAGAAATACAGGGGACAGGGACAGGGCACATAGAAGGGACAGACCAGAACAAAGGGCAAGACATACTAGCGGGCGCTCACCAGAGGATAGATACAGGCGCAGGGATTCCCCTAGCCCCAGGGACAGGAGGAACCACAGGGACAGC
Organism: Pantherophis guttatus; assembly: GCF_059756535.1. Classification (NCBI taxonomy): domain Eukaryota; kingdom Metazoa; phylum Chordata; class Lepidosauria; order Squamata; family Colubridae; genus Pantherophis; species Pantherophis guttatus. The sequence goes on along the minus strand of NC_142063.1, from coordinate 233,888,561 downwards.
TCCAGAGAGAGTCAAACTGGATCACTGTATGGCATAGGAGATCAAGAACAACACATAGGCCAGGACAGGGAGGAAGGCACATGGCTGCTGGACTCAGGGGCCACAAACCACACCACATATGACCGTAACTTGCTAACCTCCTTTACAGAAGAAAGCTTTATAATAAAAGTGGCTAACCAAAACAATGTGCAAGTAACAGATAAAGGTAACGCATACGTGCCAGGGATAGGAGTAATACAAGGAGTACTATTAGTGCCAAACATACCCTATAACATCCTTGCCACCCTAAAACTGAGCAAGGACAACAATGTCGAGGTGAACTTCAAAGAAGGAAGGGCACAGGTAACTAGAGGGGGCAAAAGAATAGGGAAAGTAATAATCAGTGGGGAACTGCCATTCTTCCACCCAGTCAGGGACAAGCAACCAGAGGTAAACAATCACCGAGGGGTTAGACCCAATAACCCAGACAACACAAGTGGGGAAGTAGAGGGGGTCAGGCACGCACACACCACTGATGACCGCAGTGAGCAGGGGGCACCCAGGGAGGGGAAACCAGCGATAGGAAAACTGATGCATGACAACTGTGCCCACCTGTTACACAGAAAACTAGGACACATTAGCTTCCCTGTGGTGCAGAAAATGTTGGAATGCTCTGAAGGTATAAAAATAAAGAATTGTGAGAACTATCTCAAGTGTTCTATTTGTAAGAGCTCCAAATTAAAAACCAAACCAAGACCCAAAAAGTCAGTACGCACAACTAATTCGATCTTCCAACTCGTACATATGGACCTAGTGGGACCACTAAGGCCCTCCATCAAATACAGGAAGAGGTACTTCCTGACCATAGTGGATGATTTCAGCCGCTATGGCTTCGTGTACACCCTAAAACACAAAAATGAGGTATTCCAAAAATTTAAGGAGTTCTATGCAAGGGTGGAGACACAGCATAATACCAAAATCAGGCAAATAATGACAGACCGGGGGTCTGAATTTTTATCAGGCGACTTCTCGCAGTGGCTGAAGACACGCGGGATGGTCCACTACACGACTTCTCCGTTTTCCGCCTTTCAGAATGGCGTGGTAGAACGGAAAAACGGAACACTACAGACCATGATGAGGTGCGCGCTAGAGGATGCCAGCCTAGGGCAACATTTCTGGTCCGAAGCACTCATTTATTCGAATTACACTTTAAACAGGCTATGGTCCAGCGTACTGAATAAAACTCCATACGAGTTGATGTACCAAAGGAAACCACAGGTGTCACACTTATACATATTCGGGGTCACAGCAGATGTGCACATTCCCAAACAACTAAGACATAAGGGAGACAGGGTATCCAGAAGGCTGAGGTTCATGGGATATGAACCAGGAACGAAGGGATACAGGTTCATAGACAGCAATAACAATTTCGTGATATCACGAACAGCTGTCTTTCACGAAAACACTAACTGGTCCAAGATACACCTCAACGAGGTGTCCCTTAGCAAGGACGGACCAGGGGATGATCAAAGGGGAATAAAGCACCAAGCAGGAAGGGGCACAGAGCAGGGAAAGAGCAAACCCAAAGGACAGGAAATACCAGTGAAGGGATGGAAGGAAAACCACCCATGCATCAAAGTGGACTCACTCACCGAGAGAGAAGCTAGGTACATGCATGACACAGAGACACCTCCTGACAGGCCAATCAGGGCAAACAGGGGCAAAAAACCAGAAAGGTTAGGGGACTACGTGCTATCCCTCCACACTAACCAACCAGCCCCCAACACATATGAGGACGTACTGAAGTTACTGGATGAGGAGAGAGAAAAATGGGAACAAGCCATGGAAAGGGAAATGGACAGCCTGAGGGAACTAAACGTATACACTCCCTCTAAAGTCCCAATAGGAAAGATGACCATAGGCACTAGGTGGGTCTACAAAGTTAAAACACTAGAGGGAAACAAAGCGCTCTACAAGGCTAGGCTGGTGGCACAGGGGTTCGCCCAAAAATACCCTGATGATTACATGGAAACGTACTCCCCCACAGTCAGGGCTGAGAGCGTGAAGTGTGCGCTGGTAATTGCATCACTACTAGGGTTAGAAGTACATCAATTCGACGTGCAAACCGCTTATCTGCACGCTGAGCTCGATAAAGAGATATACGTGAGAGTGCCACCTAGCCAAAACACCAGGAAGGGAGAAATCTGGATCCTAAACCGAAGCTTGTATGGACTCAAACAGTCAGGGAAACGTTGGTACGAGTGCCTATCCAAGACATTGAAGTCCATGGGATTCTCAGCCACCTCTGCCGACAACTGCTTCTTCACCAAGAGGTCAGACAGTTCCCTCGAGTATGTTTTGATATACGTAGATGATATATTGTATATCGGTGATCAATCTAGTAAATGTAATAACTTCGCCAATGAGCTGGGAAAACATTTTACACTGAAGATATTGGGTAAAGTAGATAAATACTTGGGGGTGCAAATCACAAAAACAGGCAAAGGTTTCCAACTGTCACAGAAGGACAAAATTTTGGAACTGATACATAAATGCAACATGACAAACGCCAAGGGGTGTGAAACACCAATGCAACCAGATTTCTTGAAGGACATGTATAATGAGGCTGAGGCGTTCAAGGACAACACATTATACAGATCCACCATAGGCTCCCTATTATACATTGCGAACTGGACCAGGCCAGACATCGCCCTGCCAGTTAACCTGCTGTCACGACATGTGGGTAAGCCTACTGTGTACCACTGGGAAGCCATCAAAAGGGTATTGAGGTACTTAAAGCAAACCTCCAATGCTTGCCTATCACTAGAGCCCGAGAACACCATGACACCCACAATCACGTGCTATGCAGACGCTGACTGGGCTGGGGATGTGAAGTGCAGAAAGAGCACTTCAGGTTACGTATTCTTTCTAAACAACAGCCCAGTTCATTGGTACACAGGCAAACAGGATCTGGTAGCCACATCCACTACAGAGGCCGAGTATATTTGTTTGTCCAAAGCCGCCAACAACCTAGTCTAGTTCGATGACCTGCTCGCAGACATATGGGCTGAGCCAAACTACCCCATTATCATGCATGAGGACAATAAAGCCGCTATGGAAATATCTAAGGCTGAAGCAGTGGGTCAAAGGTCGAGGCATATCGACATAAAGTACAAACACGTTAGACAGTTCGCGAGCATAGGATTCATAAGAGTTATACATTGTGACACAGAAGAACAAACAGCGGACATTCTAACAAAACCATTGCAAAATAAACAGCACACGTACCTAACATCAAAATTAGGTGTCCTCCTGAAAAGGACACCTCAGGTATGCACCACACAAGAACACCTCGGCCAGGCATTTAGAGGGGGTTTTGTCATGAATCAATGCCTTGCCTCTGATCCAGAGCTAGAGGCAGGGGGGCTGGACAAGCCAGCCCCCAAGGTCCACCCTAACCCAATAACCCCTCCTTACCTTAGCCACGCCCAGGGGGTACTTAAGGGTCAGCCATGCGGTCCTGCCTCAGTTCCAGACTTGTACCTGTAATGAGAAGATGCTTAATTAATAAACAATATCTGAATAAATGGATATCTGCTTATGGAGTTATTTGGCACGATCCTTGAACACATTTAACAATTACTGCTGCAAATGCCATTTTCTCAGAGTAGCAATAGGGAAGAGGGTATTTAGAGATTTCACTCTTTACTTGTTACCATAACCATTCCCAGGGATGCTGTTTTCCTTGGTGGGAAGGAAAAAAAAAGGTTTGGACACATGTAATCTTTTTGGACAACTAGCCATTTGGAAAAAAATAATTTAAGTATCATGAAGAAACAATTAAACTCCCTGACCCTCAGGTCTTTTCCTACATCAAAATTACCGTATTTTTCGGAGTATAAGATGCACCCTTTTTCCCCCTAAAAGGGGGTGAAAATTTAGGTGCAGCTTATACACGGAATGTAGCCATGCCCACCCACTGACCCCACCCTTTGGCCTCTGCCTCCCAGCAGTTTACCTCCTTGCAGCAAGCAGCAAGAAGAAACAGCTTGTTTCAGCTTCAGCACAGCCTAATTAGCACAAGTTGATGGATTGGCCTCCCGACTCTCAGCTGTTTTGCTCTCAGCTGTTTTGCGTGGGCCTCTGCTGCTTGCTGCAAGGAAATGAATTGCTGGAGCAGATTTTTTTCCCCCTTGTGTTAATCAAGCTATGTTGAAAACGAAAATGAAAGTAAAGCAGGATATTTGCTGTTTGCTGCAATGAGGCAAAATTGCTGGGAGGCAGAGGCAGAGTTCTTTTTCTTGTTTTCCTCACCAAAAAAGGTAGGTGCATTTTATAATCCGGAGCGTTTTATACTCCAAAAAATATGGTAAAAAAAAAAAACCACCCATAAAATTCACAGAAGCTAAATTTCAGTTTTCTAAGAAATAATGTTTGGAAATAAAACATGGATCTCTTGATTGTTGTTTAATAGGACACTTAGATTATAGAGAAGGCAAGAACTGCCAGGGAGTCTGGAGTCCAATTGGTTGTGTATTTCTACTTCCAACCTGAGCCATTCTTTTCAGAATTCAAAATAAGGAAAATACCTCTCTGCATATGCCAAGTGTACCCAGTATTGTGCAATTCCCCAATCTGCATTCTATCTCTAAACATTTCTGAGAAGCATTTTTGCCTCTGGAAGTTTAGAATTTTAGGATTTGAGTGATGCCCCTGCTTAGTCCTTTGGCGCTATTAAAATCATAATGGTGGTTGGAGCTATTTAAAAGATTAAATTCAGATAATCAGGAGAGGGGATGTATGCTCAGGTCCTCTGTTGCCTATTTTGCCCCTTGGAAAACACAGAGGTATAATTCTGTGGATTGGGAACAAAATACAGAGTTGTGTAAATAACACGCATTTGAATGCTATTCATCTGAATTTTGGGTAACTTTAAAAATTGTCAAGATTCACACTCACATCCACAAAGATCCCCCCCAAAAGAGAGGGACATCAAAGGAGGAGGAGATTTTTATAAGGACAACCAGATTTTTTTTTTAAAAAAAAATCATATTTAAAGCTTAGATTTCAAATGTTAAAGTTTTTGCAAAACACATGAGGCTCTTGGAAAGCTATTATTTTTTTTCTTTAATAAGTTCATAAGTAAAGATTGATGCCTCAAGGTCAGTTGCAAAATTTTTTCTCTCATAAACTTCAGGCTGTATGTAGGACCTCACACAAAGCATTTGGTATGCCTCTGAAAAGTGTCAAAAAGTGATTAATTACAAGGATTAAAACAAATTTGAATCAGTAGATTGTTAATGGCATTTTTCAGCTAGGTCTTTTCAATCTCCTGCTCTGGCAGATGGAAATTTATCTCTTAGTGCTGTTCATTTTCTAGAACACCAGCTACATATTTAGGTCTAATATTTTTTTATTTCCTTTTTGTTCCTGTTTTAGTTGATAAATAGAAAATGTCTTGTGTTTTTCATGAGCCATCGTACCCAAACCATTTCTCACAGAAAAATTCTAGAATATTTTAAGATACCTCATTTTATTTTAAGGCAGATAAGGGGCTCTAAATTGAAAACTTGTCTCCAGGTTTTTTTTTTTTTTTATAATTAAAATTAAGATTTCCAAAAGGGTTTCCCATTCGGTACTATTAAAAATGTTGGGATCTATAATTTGAGAATAAATTCTCTATTACTACCCTGTTTCCCCCACAATAAGACATCCCCTGATAATAAGCCCAATCGGGCTTTTGAGTGCATGGCAATAAGGCCAAGTGCTTATTTCAGGGTTCAAAAAAATATAAGACAGGGTCTTATTTTCGGGAAAACACGGTACCTGTAATAATTTTAGCAAACTCCATATGAAACAAACAAAATGTTAAAAAGTTATAATATTTATATAGTTACTTATCAAGCACATCTAAATTATATTAAATAACCAAAATATCTTTATAATCTCCAAGGCATGTCACAACCTTTGAGCACCCATAATGTTTGGAAATTGAAAGCTGAAAAAATTGACACACCCTAAATCACATGCAGGTTTCAATTTTTCAATGGTGATACCAGGAGCAGATGGGATTTTTTTTTTTAATATACTATTTGCCTTTCCTTGTCTTGTTGAAATTTCTTCTATTTATTTCTAAAATAGTTATCAGAAATATAAGGATGGAGAATCATCCTTTAAAAAAAAAACAGAGATACTCAACTCTTACTTTGCCTACGTTTTCTCCATGAGGAGTGTAAGTATTCAGCCTTAATTGCAAAGAATAGTTTGAAAGGGCAAAACTGAATGTTGAGAGTGATAGAAATAGAATCAATAAATATTTATTTATTTTGAATGAATTTATTCTCCACGGGGAGGCAGTGAGGGAATTTATATACACTTAAAACTTTATTCATTATCCTTGAGAAACACCGGAGAATGATTGCAGGAGGACAAATGTCCCAATATTTTAAAAAGAGGGAAAGGAAAATCCAAGGAACTTGTTTTGTATCTACTGTACATATGAGAATATTTTGGAGTAGGTCATAAAACTACTTTGAAAACGATCAACAATGGCTTTGTCGAAAATAACTTTTATTAAAGTAAGTTCATTTCCATTTTTTAATGAGGCAAATATTGGGGATGCTGTAGACATAAAGAGATTTCAGCAATGCATTTGACAAAGAACATCATAAAATTCTGATTACCAAGCTAGTTAAGTGTGAGCTGCATGTCATTAAAATAAGTGGATGCATAGCTGGCTCATAAATCATACGAAGAAAGTGATCATCAATAGTTCCGCAACTGGAGAAAGGTATCTGCTGGCTGCCGTAAAAGTCAGACCTAAATCTTTTACTTTTCAACATTTTATTCATAATTTGGATGTGGACAGAATGCTAATCAAATTTTCAAATGATAAAAAATTGTGTGGAATTGTTATCTTGTGAATAACCATCCTGTGTTCATAATAGTGCAGCTTCCTGCCAAGCTAAATACTAGCCAATATCTGACTTTCAATCAACATGCAGAGAGATATATGCTCTTTCTAACATGTATGCAAAAGGTAGAATAGAATAAGGTATATTCTAAATAGAAAAAAAAACTTGGTTCATTAAAAAAAACACCTCCATAGACATAGAATAAGATATTTCTGTGCTTGAACTAGGAATATTACAGATAGTCCTTGACTTATGATGACAATTGGGACTGGAATTTCAGTCATATATTATTGTGATTGTAAGTGGAATCGGATCCAATATTATTTTTAAAAATTCAATTTCAAACCTTTATTGTCAATGCACAACATATATACAATGAAATTGGCTGAGCCTCCCTTAGTACACCCCCACAACACAAATACATCTCAATAACTCACAGTGAAAGAAAGAAAATCCCTAACCCAGTAAATCTTATTAACAAACACACAATATTCTATATATATATGTGCATAACATAACATTATAATATATTGCACCAATATGAACATGTTGCACATTGTGCCGGTCCTGCAATTCTATCATACTACATACTTATGATGTTATTTCGCTTTCAGGAGTCTGACCACCCACGGATAAAACCTGTTCTTCAGCCTGTTCGTACGACTGGCTATGCTTCTGTATCTCCTGCCCGATTGTAGAAGAGTAAAGAAGTGCTGACCAGGGAGTGAGTCGTTCCTGAGGATTTTCCTCACTCTTCTAAGGCAGCGAGTCCTAGCGATTTAATCTAGTGGTGTCGGGGACAGCCCACGATGTTTTGTACTGTGCTCATATTACAATTTTTATGATCATTGTTAACCGAATCATAGATATGAAGAAAATAATGAAGTCATTAAGTGAATCCAGCTTCCCCAATGAATCTTTTTTCTGTTTTCTTTTGCCAGAAATCACAAAAAAGATGGCAAACTATGATCATGAGACTGAGGAATACTGCAACCGGTATTAATGTGAGCCAGTTTCCAAGCCCCCAAATTGTGCTCATGTGACCACAAGGATGGTACAGCAGTCATAAGGGTGAGTATAGGCCGTTACTCACTTTTTCCAAGGCTGTTGCAACTTTGAACCATTGTTAAACAGTCATAAATTGAAGACAACCTGTAATTCTATTTCTCTGAGCAAGTATGGCATTCTTTATCACTTTAGGCTGAATTTAGGAGTCACTTTTCTCTTTGGAGACAATATATAACTTGAAAGGCATCTGGCCAGATGGGCAAAGTCAACAACATGAAAAAACTACAGTGATATTGATAATGGCTATAATGACCGAATTTTACGAGCCTGATTGTGCTTTACCTTCCTACTTTCTTAGACCCTAAAGAAGTGAATCAGGGAGGAACCTTGCCTGAGGTGCTTCCAAATTCTATCTTGCTTCACAAGATTTAAGTAATGTTTTCAGCCCTCCTTGCTTATGTAACTGTTCTAGAATATTTCTGTCAAAATAATTTTTATTATAGTGGGTCAACAGTGTGGTGGAATGTAATCTGGAGTCACAGGAAAAATAGCTCTTTCCCAAAAGAGGAAAAGATAGTGGAGGCTGAATGTCTTCTGAGAAGGAACAGAACAAGGACGGAGCCTCCCTAGTAATTCACAGAGTGTATCTAAAGTTCTAGTAGTTAAGGCACCAGGCTAGAAAGCAGGGGACTGTGAATTCAAATCCTGCCTTAGCCATGAAAACCATCTGGATGACTTTGGGCCAAACACCCTCTCTCATCCCAACTTACCTCACAAGGTTGTAGTTGTGAGGAAAATAGGAGAAGATATGTGTGTTGGATATGTTCATTCCCTTGAATTATTTGTAAAAATAATAAAAGCAGGTTACAAGTAAATAGTTATGCAGATAATTGCTTTTGTCTGGCTAGATTAATGCCAGGTTCAAATAACCAAGAACGACATATGGAGTTACTTCTGAGTAGTTTCTTTATTGATGTTCACCTACAGACAGGATCTGGTTGAGGGAAAAATGTTTTGTTTTTTGCCTTTGTAGAAAATAATTCTTAACTTTTTTTTTTTTGTTATTGTTGCAATATTTTAGGATCAGACTCAATAATATTATTAAGAGTTAAAGGTTTAAATATATAACCTTTTATTTACAATAGGCATTCTATATTCACTGAATATTCACAGATAGAAGCAAGGAAAAAGGGGAAGGTAGCTCCTTATATATACAATGGGTGGAGCTATAAGTGGGAGTGGTGAGTTATGAATACATTAAGAATTAAAGAATAAGTTAACCCCTGATATCCTATATATATACTATTTACACATTAGAGAATGAGGCATTTACATCTAACAAATCCCCCTCTAAATGCCGATTAGTTGTACAACACCAATTACATTCAGATTCGGAACAATACAATACATGTAGCTTGGAAGTTAAATATTTGTGCTGTTTAGAAGGTAAAGGCTTTGTCAATATGTCAGCCACTTGTTCTGAAGTATCACAATGTACTGCTTTTATAAATCCGTCCTGAGACAATTGTCTCACATGTTTAAACTTTATATCTATGTGTCTGGACCTTTGTCCAATAGCATCGGATCTAGATATTTCAATAGCTGCTTTGTTGTCCTCATTCATGACAAAAGGTAGAGTAGGTTTTTTCCAAACATCTGAAATTAAATCATTAAACCATACAAGGTTATTTGCAGCTTTGGATAAACAAACGTATTCTGCTTCAGTTGTTGAAGTGGCTACTAGTTCTTGTTTACCGGTATACCAGTAAACTGGACAGTCATTTAAGAAAAAAATATAACCTGATGTACTTTTTCTGCAAGATGTGTCTCCGGCCCAATCCGCATCTGCGTAACATACAAGTCTTGGTTCCATGCTATCACTAGGTTCTAATATTAGACAAAAATCTAATGTGCTTTTCAGATATCTTAAAATTCTTTTGACAGCTTCCCAGTGATACATTGTTGGTTTGCTGACATATCTGGATAGCAAATTAAGTGGTAAGGCTATATCTGGCCTAGTCCAATTAGATATATAAAGAAGTGAACCTATGATTGATCTATAAAATGTGTTATCCTTAAATTCAGGAGATGATTCATCATTATTTCTGAGAAAATCAGTTTGCATAGGAGTATCACAGGGTTTAGCATTGATTAAATTACATTTGTTCAAAAGTTCCATAATCTTATCTTTTTGAGTAAGTTTGAATCCTTTTCTAGTTTTGTTAATTTGTACACCAAGATATTTGTTCACTTTACCTAATGATTTCAGTGAGAAATGTTCATTTAACTTGTTTACAAAAATTTCTCTTCTTTCTTTGTGTTTTCCAATATATAAAATGTCATCTACGTAAATTAATACAAATTCAATATGATCATTACTTTTTTTGACAAAAAAACAGTTATCAGCAGAGGTAGCATTAAAATCCATGGTCTTGAGTACCTTTACTAGACAATCATACCATCTTTTACCGGACTGTTTTAATCCATATAAACTTTTGTTTAACAACCAAATTTCATTTTTGTTGGTGTATTGACTGTGAGGGGCCCTTACATATATTTCTTTGTCTAGCTTTGCGTGTAGGTACGCAGTCTGTATGTCATATTGGAATACATCAAGATTGAGTGCTGATGCTACCACAAGAGCTGTTTTGACACTCTCTGTCCTTACAGTGGGGGAATATGTGTCAGTATAGTCCTCTGGATATTTTTGTGCATAACCTTGAGCAACTAATCTAGCTTTGTATAAGGTATTACCTTCTTCTAAGTTTTTAATTTTATATATCCACCTGGTACCAATAATTGTTTTGTCCTTAGGTGCAGTTGCAGGTGTAAATACATTTAATCCTTGCAAACTTTCCATTTCTTTTTTCATGGCTAGTTCCCATTTTTCCTTTTCTTCACGAGGAAGTTTTAGTACTTCTTCGTATGTATTAGGTGTTACTGGTTCGCCATCCATATGCATTACGTAATCTTTATATTTATTTGGCATCTTATTCCTGTTGTTCCTAATAATTCTTTCAGGTTTGCTGTTGTTATCATGCATATATCTTGCCTCCTTTTTTGTTAGTGTATCAGTCTTTATTTTGTGTTGGCTATTTGTCCAGGTTTTTGTTTTGTTGATATTTTGTTTATCTACAGTCCCTTCCTCATGATATTTTGTTTCTTTGTGTTTATTTGGAAATATTTCATTAAGATGTAATTTAGACCAGTTGGCCTGTTCATGGAACACGGCTGTTCTGGAAACTATAAATTTATTGTTGCTATCAATGAATCTATATCCTTTAGTACCAGTTTCATATCCCATGAATCTAAGTCTTCTGGATACATTTTCTCCCTTTCTTCTCAACTGTTTAGGTATGTGTACGTCTGCAGTGACTCCAAAAATGTGCATATGTGCCAATTTTGGTTTTCTATTATACATCACTTCGTATGGTGTTTTATTTATAATACTGGACCATGTCCTATTTTGTGTGTAATTTGAGTAATGTAAGGCTTCTGACCAAAATTGTTTGCTTAAGCCGGCATCCTCTAATGTACATCTAATCATGGTTTGTAACGTGGAATTTTTCCTTTCTGCAATTCCGTTTTGGAACGCAGAAAATGGACTGGACGTATAATGTAGCATTCCCCTATCTTTTAACCATTGGGAGAATTCTTTGGACATGAATTCACATCCCCTATCTGTCATAATTTGTTTTATTCTGATATTATGTTGTGTTTCTATGCGTTTATAAAATTCCTTAAATTTTTGAAATGTTTCATCCTTATCTTTTAACGTGTAAACAAAACCATAACGACTGTAATCATCTACTATTGTCAGAAAATAACGTTTCCTATATGTGATTGATGGAGTTAGTGGGCCTACTAGGTCCATGTGTACTAAGTCAAAAATTTTGTTAGTTGATCTAGTAGATTTTTTTGGTCTGGGACTAGTTTTCAGTTTTGTAGATTTACATACTGAGCATTCCAAATAGTTTTCACAATTTTTTATTTTGACACCTTCTGCGTGTTCAGTCATTTTTTGTACTA